>NC_069499.1:48799914-49108664 GCF_027579735.1 Bombina bombina | reverse complement strand
AAGGGACTGCTGAACCATCTGCTTCTGGGGGTCCTGTCCTCTGAGAGGCGAGTTCCCTACCAAATCATACTTCTGCACATGCGGGTAACCCAGTTTATGGTTCCTCCATGCGGGGTGGTGTGTTTCCCCCGGAGGTTGCAGCACGTTTTTGCTTCCACATTTTGGCAATAGTTCGTCTGCAGAGTCCAGATGTTTCTTTGAGAATGTTCTCGTGCCCTATTGTCCCGGGCCTTCCGCCTTGGGGAGGGCCTCTACAGTTCCTTGCTGGGGTATCTGGCTCTGAGTGTTGTGCCTTCCGTTACAGGATTGCGCGCCTTGGCATGTTGCTCAGACATGTTTTTCAGTTATTGAATGACCCTATCGTTGCCAGATACGGGGATTTTCAGTCTGATATTCGAATGGTGTACCTCATTAGACATGTGGGGATGAAGTAATCTCCTGATTGTCATTTGTTTGAGATATTTCCCAGTTTTTGGAAGAAAGGGCTCAGTTAGGCTGGTCCTGCAGGTAGGCCTGTGTCTTTTTGAGCGTTAACCTTCGGGTTGCCTTATATTTTCTCTTGCAAGGTGTATCCAGGCCACGGATTCATCCTTTACTTGTGGGATATTCTCATTCCCTACAGGAAGTGGCAAAGAGAGCACACAGCAGAGCTGTCCATATAGCTCCCCCTCTAGCTCCACCCCCCAGTCATTCTCTTTGCCGGCTCTAAGCACTAGGGGGTCTCTTGGGAGGGTAAAGTGAATGTGGTGTTAGAATTGTAGTTTTATTATCTTCAATCTTCTAATACAGGGTCCGTTCAAGCATCCAAATTTAGTTTTTCTACGTCTGACTGCTTGGAGATTGAACGCTTAATTCTATCAAAGCGTGGGTTCTCTGAGTCAGTTATAGATACTCTGATTCAGGCTAGAAAGCCTGTCACCAGGAAAATCTACCATAAGATATGGCGGAAATATCTTTGTTGGTGTGAATCCAAGGGTTACTCATGGAGTAAGATTAGGATTCCCAAGATATTGTCCTTTCTCCAAGACGGATTGGAGAAAGGATTGTCGGCTAGTTCTTTAAAGGGACAGATATCTGCTCTGTCTATCCTTTTACACAAGCGTCTGGCAGAGGTACCAGACGTTCAAGCGTTTGCTCAGGCTTTAGTCAGAATCAAGCCTGTCTATAAAGCTGTGGCTCCGCCATGGAGTTTGAATCTAGTTCTTTCAGTTCTTCAAGGGGTTCCGTTTGAACCTTTACATTCCATAGACATTAAGTTGTTATCTTGGAAAGTTTTGTTTTTGGTAGCTATCTCTTCTGCTCAAAGAGTTTCAGAATTATCTGCCTTACAGTGTGATTCACCTTACCTGGTGTTCCACGCAGATAAGGTAGTTTTGCGTACCAAGCCTGGTTTTCTTCCTAAAGTTGTTTCTAACAAGAATATTAACCAGGAAATAGTTGTTCCTTCTCTGTGTCCTAATCCATCTTCGAAGAAGGAACGTCTTTTACACAATCTTGATGTAGTTCGTGCTTTAAAGTTCTATTTACAAGCAACTAAGGATTTCAGACAAACATCTTCCTTGTTTGTTATCTATTCTGGTAAGAGGAGAGGTCAGAAAGCGACTGCTACCTCTTTCCTTTTGGCTGAAAAGCATCATCCGTTTGGCCTATGAGACTACTGGCCAGCAGCCTCCTGAAAGAATTACTGCTCATTCTACCAGAGCAGTGGCTTCCACATGGGCTTTCAAAAATGAGGCTTCTGTTGAACAGATTTGTAAGGCAGCGACTTGGTCTTCACTGCATACTTTTGCCAAATTTTACAATTTCGATACTTTTGCTTCTTCAGAGGCTATTTTTGGGAGAAAGGTTTTGCAAGCAGTGGTGCCTTCCGTTTAAGGTACCTGTCTTGTTCCCTCCCTTCATCAGTGTCCTAAAGCTTTGGTATTGGTATCCCACAAGTAAAGGATGAATCAGTGGACTGGATACACCTTGCAAGAGAAAACAGAATTTATGCTTACCTGATAAATTACTTTCTCTTGTGGTGTATCCAGTCCACGGCCCGCCCTGGCATTTAAGTCCGGTAAAAACATTTTGGTTTAAACTACAGTCACCACTGCACCCTATGGTTTCTCCTTTTTCTTCCTAACCTTTGGTCGAATGACTGGGGGGGTGGAGCTAGAGGGGGAGCTATATGGACAGCTCTGCTGTGTGCTCTCTTTGCCACTTCCTGTAGGGAATGAGAATATCCCACAAGTAAAGGATGAATCCGTGGACTGGATACACCGCAAGAGAAAGTAATTTATCAGGTAAGCATAAATTCTGTTTTTATTTATATCCGATGGGATGTCTTATTTGTTTTAGTTTCCTTTGGGACCCTTCTGAGATTGATGCTCTTTTTATTACTTCTTCGGAAGTTGTTGGGCATGTTAGTCCTCTGTTTAAAATGTCTGTGTTCTGTGTTTTTTTTTTTTCCCTAAGAGGGAGAATTTCTGCAGCTTGCTGGTTGGGACCCTAGGTGCAAGCTGGTCCTGTCGGGTTCGGTCTTGTGGCTGTACAGACACTAGGCGCTGTTATGCTCGGCTGGTTTGGTAGAAGCGCAGAGTGCTCAGGTTATTGTTTTTTTTTTAATGTTCAACTAAGCATTCGAGAGGACCTGTGGGTCCGTGAGGTGGAAAGGATTGTTTGTCCTTATAGCCTTCAGTCATACATGACCGGGCAGAGGAGTTTTTCAGTTGTCACTCTGACATCTGATTCATCAGAACTTAGTTTCCTCCTCATAGTGTTGGAGGGTGGGAGGGTTTACCGCTATTGAGCGGTTTGGCCTTTATTATTTAGGCCTCTGAACTTGTCCTTTTGGGCTTGCTCCAACAGCTTGTACAGGATAGCTGTCTAGCATGCGGATGGTTTGCAGTTTGAAACCTGTTGCAGCTCTTGACATCTTGCAGGTGTACACGTAAGCTGTTTCTAGTATACCTAGATTCAGCTTTTACTCTTGGCTGAGTTATAGGAGGCCTTTGGGTCTTCTTCCATTGCCTCTGGGCGAGTGCATCTCCTTTTAGGGGTCTGTGTTTCCGGGACTTTTGTTTAGCTCAGGGTTTTCCGGAGCTGGGTAGGCTTAGTGCCTTCTCTTCCTTGTGTCCTCTGCTTGTTCGGAGGTGTTAAGGAGACTAGTCCTGTTAGTAGGATTTTTTTTACCTAGAGGTATCCCTTCTTCGTCCTGAGGCTCTGAGAAGTATCTTCATACGACTTCTAGCCTTGCTCCTTGGAGTGTTGGACTTTAGCTAGGGGGGTTCTTTCCTTTGGATCGGGGCTTTCGAGTTCTCTCGCTATCTGGATTTTCTGGATATGCATCCATACCCTTGCATCTGGCTTTTTGGCCAGTTGGTGTGTTTAGTTCTAGGGTAAGGTTTGCCTGAACTATTGGGTACCCGGACCTGTTTTTTTCCCTGAGACTTCCGGTTGCTGAAGCTTCGCTTGGCCTAGTTACTGACCCAGTCTGGGTGGTTTTGGAATCTTGGCTCTCACGGCTGGTCGGGGTGTTCCACGGTTGTGGGAACTGGGGCTATATCATTGCTGCATCTACCTAACTTGGTCATGGTTGGCCAGGATTTCTGAGTATTTTTTACTCTTTGCCACAGAGTGACCCTTGACCTCTGGTGATTAGCTGTGTGGCTTGAGCCTTAAGGGTGGTTGGTTCATACCCAGCTGCTGGCATTCAATGTCCAATTTCTGGTGCGCCTTAGGGTTGCATTCCCCTGGTCAGTTTGCTAGTGTTCATGTGGATTCCCTGCTCTGCAGGTGAATGGTTTGGCTATGCCTGTGCTTGGCAAGCTACTTGTAGGGGGGTCCTTTTCTAGGACATCTGTGTTGAGAATTTCTCTTCCCATTAGCCGGTGCCTTCGGGCCTTGAGGACAGTTGTTGCTCTTCCGGCATCATCCCTTTTCTTTAGGGGATATTCTCCTCCCTGTGGAGATGAGTCCTTGCTTGGGGCTTCTCCTGGATGGGAGGCAGTAAGGTGGGATTGGTTCCCCCGGGGGTCTTGCTGGCTCCAAGCAGACGTGTTGGGCTTTTATTTTGATAGATCCTTAGGTCTATGGCCTTGTTGTCTGTTTTCAGAGTCAGGTTGTACTTGTACTCTGTGGGGATAGCTGCGCTATCCTTACGCTCGTTCCTGTATCTGTTTTCGGGATTCTTTTGTTCCCCTGTTTTGGATCCCTGAGGCTGGATTGGTTCAGCTGGCTGTGGGTCTGCAGGTCAGGATGGCTGAGCTGTCTATGGAGCTGCGTATGGTCACAGTCTCCTGGATGTGTGAGCTTTGTTGAGTCTATCCTGTTAGTCTGCTAGGGTATAGATTTTCCTTTCAACTGGCTCCATTGATTCAGAAGAGAGTTTACTCTTCCTTCGGGTTTAAGGGTATACTCTTTCTCAGGGGGCCTCGATTTGAGGTTTGTGTTCCCCTTTTTGGGGACCTGTGTGTAGGTCCGGTGACTTAGGTTGCCTGGAGCGTGCCCCTCTGTCTGGTGGTTGCTTTTGCAGTCTGTTTCTTGCTTGACTGCTTCTTCTTCCTCGCAAGTTTCCTCTGTCGTCCTGTTATGGACTCAAACTTGGGGTTCTCACCTGGGTGCATTACACACTTTTTCATGGTTGAATGCCTTGATATTCTTGACAGGGAGGCCTTTGCCTCTTCAGTTGCAATCTGTGCTTGCAGGATGTTGGGGAGACATCTGTTCTGTGTCTGTGCCTGGTCTTATCCCGGGTTTCGCTTGGTATAGGCGTGGCCTCCTTTTCCTGTTTGGGCCACTTTGTGTCTCTGTGAGCTGGGCTTACTCGTGGAGGTGTTCTTTTTTGTATTAGGGGACCTTTTGGTTTCTTTGGTTCTCCTTTCCTTGTTCCCTTGGGGGTTTCGGCTGGTGTCTCCTTCATTTGTGGAGATGAGCGGTGGAGGACTGTTTGTTGGGCGACTGTGTCTCCTGGAGAACTGTTGGCTCAGTCAAGTTCGTTTGCGGTCTCTGGTTTGGCTCTTGACTAACTGCGAGTCAGTGTAATTGGGGCTTCTCCTCTTAAAATGTTCTCGGCTTCAGACGAAGCAGGGTTTTTTCTTGGGTTGAGGTTCAGGCTTGGTTCCCTCAATATGGGCCGTCTATGTACCCTCCCTTCTTGGCATTCAGTGTCCTCTATAGCTTGGGTATTGTTTTCCCAAAAGTAATGAATACAGCTGTGGACTCTTTCCATTTAAGAAGAAAAACATAAATTATGCTTACCTGATAATTTCCTTTTTCTTCTGATGGAAAGAGTCCACAGCTCCCCACCTGTAATTTTATGTGGGTCGTCCTTATATTCTTCTGGCATCTTTCGCCCTGATATTTCTTCGGCTGTTCCTCGGCAGAATGACTGGGGGATGAGGGGAGTGGGAGGAGTATTTAAGCATTTGGCTGGGTTGTCTTTGCCGCCTCCTGGTAGCCAGGTTCTTATTTCCCAAAAGTAATGAATGTAGCTGTGGACTCTTTCCATCAGAAGAAAAGGAAATTATCAGGTAAGCATAATTTATGTTTTTGTTAGTCCTTCCTGGACACTGATTTCAATGGATGCAAGTCTCACAGGTTGGGGAGCTGTCTGGGGGTCTCTGACAGCACAAGGAGTTTGGAATCCTAAAGAGGCGAGGTTACCCATCAATATTTTAGAACTCCGTGCTATTTTCAGGGCTTTTCAGGCTTGGCCTCTATTAAAAAGAGAATCATTCATTCGTTTTCAGAGAGACAATATCACAACTGTGGCATATGTCAATCAGGGTGGGACTCACAGTCCTTTAGCGATGAAAGAAGTATCTCGGATACTTTCTTGGGCGGAATCCAACTCCTGTCTAATTTCTTCGATACATATCCCAGGTGTAGACAATTGGGAAGCGGATTATCTCAGCCGTCAGTCTTTACATTTAGGGGAGTGGTCTCTCCATCCAGATGTATTTTTTCAGATTGTGCAGATGTGGGGTCTTCCCGAAATAGATCTGATGGCTTGCCATCAAAACAAAAAGCTTCCCAAGTACCTTTCCAGGTCCAGGGATCCTCAGGCGGAGATGGTGGATGTGTTAGCAGTTCTAGCAGTTCCTTGGTTTTATCATCCTGCTTACATTTTTCCGCCTTTAGTTCTTCTTCCAAGGGTGATCTCCAAGATCATAATGGAACAATTGCATTTGTTTCTGATAGCACCAGCATGGCCTTACAGGTTTTAGTATGCGGATCTTTTTCTGGATGTCCATTTGCCAACCTTGGCCACTTTTTTTAAGGCCGTTTTTCCATCAGGATCTCAAATCGCTAAATTTGAAGGTATGGAAATTGAACGCTTAGTGCTTAGTCATAGAGGTTTCTCTGACTTGGTTATTAATACTATGCTACAGGCTCGTAAGTCTGTTTTTAAGGAAGCTTTATTATCAGGTTTGGAAAACCTATATTTCATGGTGTTCTCATAAAATCTCTTGGCATTCTTTTAGTATTCCTAGAATTTTACAGTTTCTTCAGGATGGTTTGGATAAAGGTTTGTCTGCAAGTACTTTGAAGGTACAAATCTCTGCTCTTTCTGTTTTATTTCATAGAAAGATTGCTAAACTTTCTGATATTCACTGTTTTGTTTTCTCTCCTCCTTGGAGTCTTAATTTGGTTTTGAAGCCTTTGCAGGCTCCTCCTTGTGAGCCTATGCATTCTTTGGATATTAAACTACTTTCTTGGAAAGTGTTGTTGTTCCTTTTGGATATCTCTTCTGCTAGAAGAGTTTCTGAATTGTCTGCTCTCTTGCGAGTCTCCTTTTCTGATTTTTCCATCAAGATAAAGCTGTTTTGCGGACTTCGTTTAAATTTCTTCCTAAGGTTGTGAATTCTAACAACATTAGTAGGGAAATTGTTGTTCCTTCTTTGTGTCCTAATCCTAAGAATGCTCTTGAAAGATCTTTACATTCTTTGGATGTTGTACTAGCTTTGAAATACTATGTTGAAGCTACTAAGGATTTCAGAAAGACTTCTAGTCTATTTGTTGTTTTTTCTGGTTCCAGGAAAGGTCAGAAAGCCTCTGCCATTTCTTTGGCAAATTGGTTAAAGCTTTTGATTCACAAGGCTTATTTGGAGGCGGGACAGTCTCCACCTCAGAGAATTACAGCTCATTCTACTAGATCAGTAGCCACTTCTTGGGCTTTTAAGAATGATGCTTCGGTTTATCAGATTTGCAAAGCAGCAACTTGGTCGTCTTTGTATAAATTTACTAAATTTTACCATTTTTATGTATTTGCTTCTTCAGAAGCAGTCTTTGGTAGAAAAGTTCTTCAGGCAGCTGTCTCAGTTTGATTCTTCTGCTTATGATTAGTTTTTCTTCTGTTAAGTGTGATCAGTCCACGGGTCATCATTACTTCTGGGATATTACTCCTCCCCAACAGGAAGTGCAAGAGGATTCACCCAGCAGAGCTGCATATAGCTCCTCCCCTCTACGTCACTCCCAGTCATTCTCTTGCACCCAACGACTAGATAGGATGTGTGAGAGGACTATGGTGATTATACTTAGTTTTATATCTTCAATCAAAAGTTTGTTATTTTAAAATAGCACCGGAGTGTGTTATTACCTCTCTGGCAGAGTTTGAAGAAGAATCTACCAGAGTTTTTGTTATGATTTTAGCCGGCGTAGTTAAGATCATATTGCTGTTTCTCGGCCATCTGAGGAGAGGTAAACTTCAGATCAGGGGACAGCGGGCAGATGAATCTGCATAGAGGTATGTAGCAGCTTTTATTTTCTGACAATGGAATTGATGAGAAAATCCTGCCATACCGATATAATGTCATGTATGTATACTTTACACTTCAGTTTTCTGGGGAATGGTACTTCACTAGAATTACACTGTAAGAAGTACATAAAGCTGTTTAATAACTAGAAATTATGTTTAACGTTTTTGCTGGAATGTAAAATCGTTTTCATTTGCTGAGGTACTGAGTGAATAAATGTTTGGGCACTATTTTTCCACTTGGCAGTTGCTTAATCTTTTTTCTGACAGTTTCTGTTCTCTCTCACTGCTGTGTGTGAGGGGGAGGGGCCGTTTTTTGGCGCTTTTGCTACGCATCAGATATTTCAGTCAGCAGCTCATTGTATTTCCTGCATGATCCGGTTCATCTCTACAGAGCTCGGGGGTCTTCAAAACTTATTTTGAGGGAGGTAATTTCTCTCAGCAGAGCTGTGAGAATTATAGTTGACTGAGATAAAAAACGTTTATTCTGTAATTTGTTTCCTGCTTGCAGAATTTGTTATCTTTGCTAATGGGATTAAACCTTTGCTAATGGGATTAAACCTTTGCTAAAGTTGTGTTGTTTACAGGGATTGAGGCTATAACTGTTTCAATTTATTAATTTTCAACTGTCATAGATCTTCTGTGCTTCTTAAAGGCACAGTACGTTTTTAATATTATTCTAATTGAATTGTATTCCAAGTTGCAAGTTTATTTGCTAGTGTGTTAAACATGTCTGATTCAGAGGATGATACCTGTGTCATTTGTTGCAATGCCAAAGTGGAGCCCAATAGAAATTTATGTACTAACTGTATTGATGCTACTTTAAATAAAAGTCAATCTGTACAAATTGAACAAATTTCACCAAACAACGAGGGGAGAGTTATGCCGACTAACTCGCCTCACGTGTCAGTACCTGCATCTCCCGATCGGGAGGTGCGTGATATTGTAGCGCCGAGTACATCTGGGCGGCCATTACAAATCACATTACAGGATATGGCTACTGTTATGACTGAAGTTTTGGCTAAATTACCAGAACTAAGAGGTAAGCGTGATCACTCTGGGGTGAGAACAGAGTGCGCTGATAATATTAGGGCCATGTCAGACACTGCGTCACAGGTGGCAGAACATGAGGACGGAGAACTTCATTCTGTGGGTGACGGTTCTGATCCAAACAGACTGGATTCAGATATTTCAAATTTTAAATTTAAACTGGAAAACCTCCGTGTATTACTAGGGGAGGTGTTAGCGGCTCTGAATGATTGTAACACAGTTGCAATACCAGAGAAAATGTGTAGGTTGGATAAATATTTTGCGGGTACCGGCGAGTACTGAGGTTTTTCCTATACCTAAGAGACTTACTGAAATTGTTACTAAGGAGTGGGATAGACCCGGTGTGCCGTTCTCACCCCCTCCGATATTTAGAAAAATGTTTCCAATAGACGCCACCACACGGGACTTATGGCAAACGGTCCCTAAGGTGGAGGGAGCGGTTTCTACTTTAGCTAAGCGTACCACTATCCCGGTGGAGGATAGCTGTGCTTTTTCAGATCCAATGGATAAAAAATTAGAGGGTTACCTTAAGAAAATGTTTGTTCAACAAGGTTTTATATTGCAACCCCTTGCATGCATTGCGCCGATCACGGCTGCAGCGGCATTCTGGATTGAGTCTCTGGAAGAGAACATTAGTTCAGCTACTCTGGACGACATTACGGACAGGCTTAGAGTCCTTAAACTAGCTTATTCATTCATTTCGGAGGCCGTAGTACATCTTACTAAGCTTACGGCGAAGAATTCAGGATTCGCCATTCAGGCACGCAGGGCGCTGTGGCTAAAATCCTGGTCAGCTGATGTTACTTCTAAGTCTAAATTGCTTAATATACCTTTCAAAGGGCAGACCTTATTCGGGCCCGGGTTGAAAGAGATTATCGCTGACATTACAGGAGGTAAAGGCCATGCCCTGCCTCAGGACAAAGCCAAAGCTAAGACTAGACAGTCTAATTTTCGTTCCTTTCGTAATTTCAAAGCAGGAGCAGCATCAACTTCCTCTGCACCAAAACAGGAAGGAGCTGTTGCTCGCTACAGACAAGGCTGGAAACCTAACCAGTCCTGGAACAAGGGCAAGCAGACCAGGAAACCTGCTGCTGCCCCTAAAACAGCATGAATTGAGGGCCCCCGATCCGGGATCGGATCTAGTGGGGGGCAGACTTCTCTCTTCGCCCAGGCTTGGGCAAGAGATGTCCAGGATCCCTGGGCGCTAGAGATAATATCTCAGGGATACCTTCTGGACTTCAAATACTCTCCTCCAAGAGAGAGATTTCATCTGTCAAGGTTGTCAACAATCCAGACAAAGAAAGAGGCGTTTCTACGCTGCGTACAAGAGCTCTTGTTAATGGGAGTAATCCATCCAGTTCCACGATCGGAACAGGGACAGGGGTTTTACTCAAATCTGTTTGTGGTTCCCAAAAAAGAGGGAACTTTCAGACCAATCCTGGACTTAAAGATCCTAAACAAATTCCTAAGAGTTCCATCGTTCAAGATGGAGACTATTCGGACAATTTTACCTATGATCCAAGAGGGTCAGTACATGACCACTGTAGTTTTAAAAGATGCTTACCTTCATATACCGATTCACAAAGATCATTACCGGTACCTAAGGTTTGCCTTCCTAGACAGGCATTACCAGTTTGTGGCTCTTCCATTCGGATTGGCTACAGCTCCAAGAATCTTCACAAAGGTTCTGGGTGCTCTTCTGGCGGTACTAAGACCGCGGGGAATCTCGGTAGCTCCATACCTAGACGACATTCTGATACAAGCTTCAAGCTTTCAAACTGCCAAGTCTCATACAGAGTTAGTACTGGCATTTCTAAGGTCACATGGATGGAAGGTGAACGAAAAGAAAAGTTCACTCGTTCCACTCACAAGAGTTCCCTTCCTGGGGACTCTTATAGATTCTGTAGAAATGAAGATTTACCTGACAGAGGACAGGCTAACAAGACTTCAAAGTGCTTGCCGCACCCTTCATTCCATTCAACACCCGTCAGTGGCTCAATGCATGGAGGTAATCGGCTTAATGGTAGCGGCAATGGACATAGTACCCTTTGCACGCTTACACCTCAGACCACTGCAACTGTGCATGCTAAGTCAGTGGAATGGGGATTACTCAGACTTATCCCCTTCTCTGAATCAAGAGACCAGAAATTCTCTTCTATGGTGGCTTTCTCGGCCACATCTGTCCAGGGGGATGCCATTCAGCAGACCAGACTGGACAATTGTAACAACAGACGCCAGCCTTCTAGGTTGGGGTGCCGTCTGGAATTCTCTGAAGGCTCAGGGACAATGGAGTCAGGAGGAGAGTCTCCTGCCAATAAACATTCTGGAATTGAGAGCAGTTCTCAATGCCCTCCTGGCTTGGCCCCAGTTGACAACTCGGGGGTTCATCAGGTTTCAGTCGGACAACATCACGACTGTAGCTTACATCAACCATCAGGGAGGGACAAGAAGCTCCCTAGCTATGATGGAAGTATCAAAGATAATTCGCTGGGCAGAGTCTCACTCTTGCCACCTGTCAGCAATCCACATCCCGGGAGTGGAGAACTGGGAGGCGGATTTCTTAAGTCGTCAGACTTTTCATCCGGGGGAGTGGGAACTTCATCCGGAGGTCTTTGCCCAAATACTTCGACGTTGGGGCAAACCAGAGATAGATCTCATGGCGTCTCGACAGAACGCCAAGCTTCCTCGTTACGGGTCCAGATCCAGGGATCCAGGAGCAGTCCTGATAGATGCTCTGACAGCACCTTGGGACTTCAGGATGGCTTACGTGTTTCCACCCTTCCCGTTGCTTCCTCGATTGATTGCCAGAATCAAACAAGAGAGCATCAGTGATTCTAATAGCACCTGCGTGGCCACGCAGGACTTGGTATGCAGACCTGGTGGACATGTCATCCTGTCCACCTTGGTCTCTACCTCTGAATCAGGACCTTCTGATACAGGGTCCCTTCAAACATCAAAATCTAACTTCTCTGAAGCTGACTGCTTGGAAATTGAACGCTTGATTTTATCAAGACGTGGGTTTTCTGAGTCAGTTATTGATACCTTAATACAGGCTAGGAAACCTGTTACCAGAAAGATTTACCATAAGATATGGCGTAAATACCTATATTGGTGTGAATCCAAAGGTTACTCTTGGAGTAAGGTTAGGATTCCTAGGATATTGTCTTTTCTACAAGAAGGTTTAGAAAAGGGTTTATCTGCTAGTTCATTAAAGGGACAGATCTCAGCTCTGTCCATTCTGTTACACAAACGTCTGTCAGAAGTTCCTGACGTCCAGGCTTTTTGTCAGGCTTTGGCCAGGATTAAGCCTGTGTTTAAAACTGTTGCTCCACCATGGAGTTTAAACCTTGTTCTTAATGTTTTACAGGGCGTTCCGTTTGAACCCCTTCATTCCATTGATATAAAGTTGTTATCTTGGAAAGTTCTATTTTTAATGGCTATTTCCTCGGCTCGAAGAGTCTCTGAATTATCAGCCTTACATTGTGATTCTCCTTATTTGATTTTTCATTCGGATAAGGTAGTTCTGCGTACTAAACCTGGGTTCTTACCTAAGGTAGTTACTAACAGGAATATCAATCAAGAGATTGTTGTTCCTTCTTTATGCCCAAATCCTTCTTCGAAGAAGGAACGTCTACTGCACAACCTGGATGTAGTCCGTGCTCAAAAATTTTACTTACAGGCAACTAAGGAATTTCGACAAACGTCTTCTCTGTTTGTCGTTTACTCTGGGCAGAGGAGAGGTCAAAAAGCTTCTGCTACCTCTCTTTCTTTTTGGCTTCGTAGCATAATTCGTTTAGCTTATGAGACTGCTGGACAGCAGCCTCCTGAAAGAATTACAGCTCATTCTACTAGAGCTGTGGCTTCCACTTGGGCCTTCAAGAATGAGGCCTCTGTTGAGCAGATTTGCAAGGCTGCAACTTGGTCTTCGCTTCATACTTTTTCCAAATTTTACAAATTTGACACTTTTGCTTCATCGGAGGCTATTTTTGGGAGAAAGGTTCTTCAGGCAGTGGTTCCTTCTGTATAAAGAGCCTGCCTATCCCTCCCGTCATCCGTGTACTTTTGCTTTGGTATTGGTATCCCAGAAGTAATGATGACCCGTGGACTGATCACACTTAACAGAAGAAAACATAATTTATGCTTACCTGATAAATTCCTTTCTTCTGTAGTGTGATCAGTCCACGGCCCGCCCTGTTTTTAAGGCAGGTAAATATTTTTTAATTTATACTCCAGTCACCACTTCACCCTTGGTTTTTCCTTTCTCGTTGGTCCTTGGTCGAATGACTGGGAGTGACGTAGAGGGGAGGAGCTATATGCAGCTCTGCTGGGTGAATCCTCTTGCACTTCCTGTTGGGGAGGAGTAATATCCCAGAAGTAATGATGACCCGTGGACTGATCACACTACAGAAGAAAGGAATTTATCAGGTAAGCATAAATTATGTTTTTTGTTTTCTTGAAATACTTTTGGTTTCTTTTAGTATTCTGTGTATCTTGTCTAGAATTGCTGTGTTGCCGAGACAGCTCTTGACTACACACAGTTGAGACCACTTCCTGTTTTGAGATAAATGTGCAATGTAGAGTCTTCGCAATCTGTTCTTTCAGCTACATAACTTCCATCAGGCTCAGAAGATTGTTGCAGATAATTGTAGTGGGAGGAGTTTACACGATTGTTGCAGTGGGAGGATTTTGACTGCTTAGTGAATTACACTTCTTTGCACTAATTATAATTGTGCTTGGACCACATTGTTATGCTGTTGAGGTTTCTTAAAAGGACAGTCGACTTGTGTGTTTTTTTATTTTTTATTTAAAATATAATGGCGTTACTACCCGTTCCCCAACTTTGCACAACCAACATTGTTATATTGTGCTATATAGATAACATTTTGCTCACTCCCGTAATCATGCTGGAGCCAGCACTAATGGCTAAAATGCAAGTTTGTAAATAGCACTGAGATAAGGGGGCAGTCTGCAGAGGCTTAGATACAAGGTAATCACAGAGGTAAAAGTACATTAATATAACCGTGTTGGTTATGCAAAACTGGGGAATGGGTATTAAAGGGATTATCTATCTTTTTAAACAAACATTTTCAAGTAGACTGTCCCTTTTTTTAAAAATACACATTTTGAAGAGATAACAGGTGGTTGGTGCTCCATACTCTGGAGCTGTGCAAATATTAACTAAAAAATGTTTTATTTTTTGTATTTAACCTTGAAATAAGTTGTCAAATGCACCATTATCCATATTTATTTGTAATTAATCAACACAGGGGGGACTGTTAATTTGTAATTGGTACAGCATGATTCAGTTAAAGGGATAGTCTAGTCAAAATTAAACTTTAATGATTCAGAGCATGCAATTTTAAGCAACTTTCTAATTTATTCCTATTTTCTTCGTTCTCTTGGTATCTTTATTTGAAAGTAAGCTTAGGTGCCGACCCATTTTTGGTTCAGCACCTGGGTAGCGCTTGCTGATTGGTGGCTTCATTTAGACATAAATCAGAAAATGCTACCCAGGTTCCTGAACCAGAAATGGGTCAGCTCTTAAGCTTTCATTCTTGCTTTTCCAAATAAAGATACCAAGAAAACTAAGAAAATGTATAATAGGAATGCATTGGAAAGTTGCTTAAAATTGCCTGCTCTATCTGAATCACGAAAGTTTAATTTTGACTAGACTATCCCTTTAAGTGTTTCCTAGGCTTTAGGAAATTATACGTGCTTTATTATTTTAATTTTTTTTAATCATGTTCTCTCATTATAGGGCTTGTGGAATGCATTTAAAGCCATATCATAAATTGCAGAAGAAAGATTCATCTTTAGAAATAAGATCTAATAGAGGCATGCATCTGAACAATCAAAGCTGCTCTAAGGAAGAGAAATGTAACAATACTACAAAGAATTGTTTGCCCTCTAGTGATAATCCATCTCGTCAGCCACTTGGAACTATTTCACCAAATACTATGTGCAATACAGTGGGAATAAACCCTGGAAACAGTTATGAGGTTAGAGCTAAGAATGTTCAACCTGCAACAATTCACCAGGGTGAAGAGGGGGAGAGCTCATTGGATATCTGTGCAATTATAAAACCCGGAAATACAAAGGAGAAGGTTGCCTTTTTTGCCGCACATCATTGCAGCAACATTAGAAACAATACAATGAAATTAAAAAACACTGGGGATATGAGTGGAAGAGCTGCTAAGAGACGAAAAAAATCTGTGGATCTTAAGAGAGTGAAGAATCAACTGGAAAAAAAGCAGGAAGTTCAGAAAAAGTGCTTCCTGTCAGAACCTTTTACAAATGGAGTTGAAAATTGCTCTGTTAACTTTATTTCAGATAGTGATGGCATGCTTCCAGGGAGACCGCTTTCTGTCATAGAGATGGTAGCCTTTCTAGAACAGAGAGCAAGTGATTTACTTTCTGATTGTCCTAAAACTTTCACCAATCCTACTTCTTCAAAACATAATGGAACTTCCAGATGTGTCTTTCCTTTACCTATGTCCTTGATGGGACTTGGCGCTTGTGAAGTACAATCTGATAATGGTGTTTCTGAGAAGGGTGAGCAAATGAGTGAATCTGTGTGCGTCTTAGAAATGGTTGCTAAACTTGAATCTGAATGCTTGAGGCGCCAGAATGAACGGGATTCCGGGGGACTTTCAAGGAGCAACAGCTTTCGAAGGAATGTTGGAAGGATGTTGTTAGCAACTGGCTCACAACCCAATACTAATAGCCCTCCAAAAGTTCCTTCTTCAGATCAGGATGTAGAGGAAAGTATAGCAGCTTCTGCCATGGAAGAGCATAACCCTCAAAACAAAGAAGACTCTCTCACTGTTAATTCATGGGAAAAGCATGCACAATATATGCCTCAAGCAACAGAGTCCTCTCCACCTGTTGAGGATTTCTATGTAGCAAATGTAGACTTAGAGCTTGTAAGAGAAACTTATCTAAAGATTAGAAGTAGGTGTGATATTGCGATAACTGTGGATCCTTGTAAATTTTCTTTTTCTCTTTGCATAAAAGCTGTAGAACATGCCACAGATTCTGAGAGTCAGAACACAAATGATTGCACAGCTGAGGAACATGCGGAATGTTTGGATAAAAGTTCTGACTCAACTATTCAAGCAGATGATGTGCTCATGCAAACATTTCCAGATTATGGAGTAAGTCATACACATGATAAACCTTTATCTCGAATAGGTGATCCATGCCCAGGAACATTGTTTTTCCAACATGATCAAAATAATCAGAATCATGCACATATAGTAATTAATTCTGAAGTAAAGTCACAAACAGAGATCCAAAAAACAAACACCTTTGACAATACTCTGTGTATACAGAATAGCTCACTGATTGCGCAATATGCTGTTTCTGTTTCCTCGCTAGGAAGTGTATCTCAGGTACTTGACACTTGTTCTGTAAAGAGACAGGTGTCTCATGACTTTTTAGAGACTCGATTTAAAATCCAGCAACTACTAGAGCCTCAGCAATACATGGCATTCTTGCCACATCATATTTTAGTGAAGATATTTCGATTTCTTCCAACTAGATCCTTAGCAGCTCTAAAATGTACTTCATGTTATTTCAAATTTATTATCGAGTATTATGACATTCGACCGGCTGATTCACTTTGGGTTCGGGATCCACGCTACAAAGATGATCCTTGTAAGCAGTGCAAAAAAAAGTATGCAAAAGGAGATGTGTCTTTGTGCTGGTGGCACCCGAAACCCTACTGCCAAGCTTTACCATATGGGCCAGGTTATTGGATGTGCTGCCACATGTCCCATAAAGAAAGCCCTGGATGTAAAGTTGGGCTTCATGACAATCGTTGGGTGCCTGCTTGTCACAGCTTCAACAGACCCATTTGCAAGAAATCTAAAGAATCTGAATCGGAAGAGGACTAAATTGTATTGGTCTTGTACAGGAGGAATTTCATGCCCTGTGTCGTTTACATTGTACATAATCATGTTTTTTTTTCACAGGGCTACGAAACTGCACATACTTTAACACAAGAGCCTTTACTTTTCACGTCAACTGGAGAAGTAGCCCTTCTGTGTAAATACCTTCTAACATATGTACATATAAAATCTGATACAGCATAATCTCTACAATGCAGCTATAGTAGTGTTGTGGCTATAGGTATGTGTGTACGTGTGAGTAACTGTATTTTTTTAAGTGTCTTGTCCAATCTGTATATCCTGTATATTATGTTTCTAAAAAGGAAACTCTAAACATATAGGGCTTGAAGCATTAAAAAAAGATTTATTATTGGTTTAACTGGATAACAATAAAATGAGACATGCACAAGTGTCTGAAATACTGTGACAAGTGAATAAGTGAGGTGATTTATTGTATAGTGACAGAGTATATGGAGGAAATTGTCTGACTTTACTTCAATAAAAATGTGCATCCTAAATCTTGCTACCTTCTCTCGTTTTATAGGTGTAATTATTTGAAATTTGCATTACGTAATGCACTTTTTATTGTAGTATTTGTAAAATGCAGTTTTTTCTTCTTGTTTGTTTTATATATACTTTGTCATTTGTTTGCTTTTAGGGTAATGTTAGCTTTACACGTGGGTTTGGATATCTGACCTTTTATATGTATGATTTTTCTTTCTTTTCTTTTTTTCTTTTCTCATTCCACAGAATTAAACACCCAGGAATTCTACTTGTCACGTTTGTAGACAACAGTTAAACCTTAAACACAACACTTTACTGTGTGAGATGATATACATTTTTTTTACATTTCCATTGCTTTTTAATCATGTGAATTGTTAAGATGTACCATGTACATATAATAAAATGGTATTAACGTGATCTTGTTAACCACCACTAAATGCAAACCTGGCTGGATCATTTCCAGGCTCTAAATAATGCCGATGTACAGGCTGTGAGATTTATTTTACAATTTTTATAGCTTTTTGTCCTATTTTAGTCATCTGAAATTGAAACCTTAGCAGGAGATAAAGGTGACTCACATCTCGCCCAAAATGATATATTTAACTGGCTGTGTAGTCTGTAATTTTATTTGAAACTATTAAACACTTTAAGGACACTTGTGGCATGAGGGTTTGCATCTTCTTGCATACATTCAGCTTCATCCATATCAAAAAGTGGAGCTTACAAAACCCTTTAAACTATTGTAATTTATTGCTGAACACATATCCAAAAGTGTATTGACCATTTTGGTTGTATTGGTCATTGTGAAGCTTTTGTGCTGCTTACATCTGATCTCAGTACAATTTAAAGAGCACTTCAGAGTTTAAACAGACATGTTTTTTGTGTTGATGAGCTGCCAGAACATGTAAATTCTATCTTCTATGTTATTTATTTTAAAAAAAGAAGAAAAAAAAGCAATTCCTGGAATCAACTCATTTAGTATTTGTGGATATATTTGGTGTATATGTGCCTTGTTAGCTATAATCTTAGGTGAGCGTTTATTATTTCCAATCATGAACAAAATGACAGCACCTATTATTTTTATGGAATTTTATTTTTATAATGTATTAAAACATATGCTTTATTCACTTACTTTGCTCTCCTAGGAACTGTATTGTGGAGTCCCTAGTGTGTGTTTGTGGTGTGTTTTTGAGGGGGGGCTTCTTGGTCATTATTTTTAAAAATGATACATACCTTACCTTGTGCACTACTCACTCTTATGAAATCAGACATATGACAGGTGCAATAATGCAAGCCTCACTGTTTTATTTATATATATATATACACCTTGCTTTAAAAGTAAAAAAGAAAAATGTATATATTTAATTCCTACCTTTCACAAACTGTCACCTACATTTTAAAGGTGAGCATTGTATCATGAGATCACAGAATTTCAAAGTTATTAAATAACAAAACGAGCACTTCTAATTATTTCATATTTGTTTGATTTATGTCTGATTAGAAATTGGTCCATGTCACCTGCTTTTTAGGGAGAAATCCCATCACATTTTTCACTGTTCAATCCTGTTGATGGTACAGGACACTTCTACACACTAGCTACAAGCAGACCTGAAAATATACATCTTACTAAATACGTCATGCACCTCCCTCTAACTATTGGTGCTGCCATTTTGAAACCTGAGCTTTACTGCAGGTATCTGATGTAGAATTGTTGTACATACACAAACACCTCAGCACTGGAATGCAATATGGAACATGACAGCGTTCTCGACTCTAGGGAGGTGGAGGATAACTTCAGTACTATGATTATACAATGTATTTGAAGTTTAATGTCCATTTAAGGTTAAAGAGCTGCAATGATGGAAATACATTAAATAATTACTATTTCAGTGTCCGTGTAAACATAATGTTGTTCTTGTGTGATTCTTGAAACCCTTGTATTGTATTTATAGAGTCTATAATTAAAAGCCTATATTTGGGAATCTTAATATAAATAACAATACAATTTAATGTTCCCATTTTTAATTTATATAATATGTATTTTATCACTTCCGATTTTATGTTTTTAGTAGTTTTAAAGTAGTTTAGAAATCTTCACTTTAACCTATTATGATGGAAAGCTACTTTCTAATTTTTTTTTAACCATGTAAATTTGTAATTCAAACACAATATATATCTAGTCCGAATTAATTTAATAAAGTGTGGATTAAAGTTCTAACTCCCTGGAGGATTGCTGTAGGGTTGGTAGACTATTCCTATGTCTCTCTATAGGGTGTGTAGACAAGATTAACTCTATGCTCTATGTGTAAGTTTCAGTGTACTACATAAAGCTGTGTTGAATAACTGCTACCCTCTAAGGGCTAGGAATGGAGTAGTGCACTTACCCTTTAAGAACCTGCCCAGCAAGTTTACCAGTCTGCATGAAACAGTCTACAGTTTGCCTATGTTGGTTTTATTGAAATGTGAAATGCTTTTATATAACATCATATAGTATTTGTAGTCTTGAAAAAGCAGAATTGTGCCAAAAAAATTGAAAAAGAGAGGCTGTTATTTAAACAACTGTCTAAAGATACATTAATAAATGTAATTTTGTTTTTAAGTACTGTTTACAATTACTACACATTTTAATTACATTTGTTTCAAGAAACTAGTTATTTCTAGAGTTGTAAAATAAACAAATGGAGGATGTAATTTTAGCACTAGCAACCCTAGGGACCGTAAAGCCAAACTGAAATGTTCTTGCTTCAGATAGAAGTAAATTGCACACCCTCTATTATAAAATTTGCTTTGTGTTCTTGGTATACTTTGAAGAGTAAACTCAGACTAGTAGGAGCGTGCACGTGTCTTTAGCGCTCTATAGCACCAGTATTTGCAACCAAGTATAACATTGCTATAAACATTGTTGCAAACACTGCTGCCAGATGGCTAAAGACACATGCATGCTCCTGAGCTCACCTAGGATTACACTTTAACAAAGGATACCAAGACAACTAAGCAACATTGATAAGAGGTAAATTGGAAAGTTGTTAAAAATGTCATGTTCTGTCCAGTCCATTAAAGGGAGAGTCTAGTCAAATTTAAACTTTCATAATTCAGATAGGGCATGCCATTTTAAAAAACTTTCTAATTTAATTATCACATTTTTGTTCTCTTGTTGTTCTTTGTTGAAAGCTAAACCTAGGTAGGCTTATCTTCTACATTCTAAGCCCTTGAAGGCCGCCTCTTACCTCAGCTAATTTTGACAGTTTTTCATAGCTAGACAGTGCTAGTTCATGTGTCATATAGATAACATTGTGCTCACTCCTGAGTAGTTGAGTCAGCACTGATTGACTAAAATGCAAGTCTGTCAAAAGCAGTGAAATAAGGGGCAGTCTGCAGAGTCTTAGATAATATAACCGTGTTGGTTATGCAAACCTGGGGAATGGGTAATAAAGGGATTATCTATATTTTTAAACAATAAAAATTCTGGAGTAAACTGTCCCTTTAAGATTTAATCTCATCTTTACTATTAAAGTACCACCCATTTCTTAACTACAATCGCTTTCAACTCCAGACGGTTTTTGTTTTTCTTCATAGTAAACTTAGTCGCTAGTTTGCTCTTGAATATGAAGTTAATTGAAAGGCATATATGTACACGGAGTATATGTGCCAGGTGGTGCCTGACAAGGCTCTGAGATTGGTACCAGTACTCACCCCTAACAGGCCAGATTTTGAGGCTATCTGAACTAGAGCACATGGGAAATAATCAGCTCATGGTTATTTTACCTTCTGTCATCCAAGGTAATCCTGAAAACTTGGCCTGCTAGGGAGGCCTGAGGACAGGTTTGAAAACCAGTGAGCTAGAGTGACAGGCAAAAATCCTCTCAAGGGGTCACTTATCTCCCTATGTTGCAGATGATTACCCCACTGTCTACAAGGGACTTTGTAATGGATGTGAGGGGCTAATACCATGAATGCCCCTGATCTGCACCACAAATGCACGCAGTGCCCATCTTGTTGCTAAAACAACCTTTCTTTTACAAGACATGACGAGTCCACGGATTTCATTCTTACTTGTGGGATTTAACCTCCTAGCAGGAAGTGGCAAAGAGCACCCCAGCAGAGCTGTATATATATAGCTCCTCCCTTCCCCTCCCCCTCCAGTCATTCTCTTTGCCTGTGTTGGATAGGAAGAGGTAAAGTGAGGTGTTAGTTTAGATTTTTCAATCAAGAAGTATTTTATTTTAAAATGGTGCCAGAGTACTATTTTTCTCAGGGAGAAAGTCTATTACTTCCCAGGAGGAGTGGAGACATCTTATTTTTGCCATGATGTTGATGATCTTAGCAAGCTTTATCTAAAATCCATGATGGTTCCCACAGCACAGCTGAAGGTAGTGTCAGAAAACTCTTCAGTGTGGAGAACGGTGTCTTGCTACAAGCAGCATTGAGGTATGTTCAGTCTTTTGTTTCTGGGGAGACTTGAAGCATCAGAACAGGCTGACATTATTCCCTATGTGGGGAGGGGTAAGCAGTTTACACTATATGTAAGGAAATGGTGTACCTGGAATCCCTTTATTTTAATTGCCAAAGTATGTAAAATATATCTTTGAGGCTTATTTAAGAAGGGCTAGACGCTGGGAGCTGCAGTTAAGGGCGGTCATTGTTATTTTTTATCACTGGCCTAAGGGAGTGCAGTGTTTTTTACAATATTTTCACATATCTGTGGTTACAAGAGGGGCACATGGCTTATTTTCTTATTAGATTGACATGTTTGCTTTATTTCTTTGCGATGCAAAGAGAAATAAGAAGCGCCACACTTGCAACCCTATGTGCGGTTTAAAAGAATAATCTCACAATTACTCTAAAATTATGTACAAAAAAGAAGGAATTAAACAGAGCTTAGTCTGTATCTAAATACAGATTAGCTAGGGGTGTACATCAATTGGTTTGTCAATATATGTGCAAGAAGTGAGAGTCAGATTATCAACAAAAACAATTTATTTTTTAAAAACCTATAGTAAACAAATCCACAATAGAAAACTAATACCGTATTGCAATAGTATTAAAAATTAAAACTGTAGAAACAGGACGTCTCCTCCTATAAGATATATATGTTAATACCACTTTTGGAATATTGGCCCTGATTAGGCAATGCGCATATCAGATACAGTTCATCTGTGACAAGTCCAAATTGTATCAATCCACCTTAAATGTTGTAACTTCCAATTTGTATAAAATTGGATCAGTCCACCTTAATTTCGGTATAGTGTTGCAAATCTAAGTAAAACTTGCAAACTACTTCATAAACAATGTCCCTTTAAGACTTATATAGACAATTGTAAAAGAGCTTGTAAAATCTGTTTTCAGGTAGCATGCAGACTTTCACAGACTTTTACATTTGCAGGATGTATGGTGGGTTTAACTCTGAAGGCCGTTTAACAATAAAAGTTCAATACGGTATTGATACAGATAGTGGGTATACTTTACCGGTCCCCTTGTCGTTCGGATTATGGCGCTGATTGTACAGTGTATCTGCGGTCTCGCCTTGGACCAGTCAGCCTCCAATCTCACCTCTGACCTCTTGGGTTTGTTGGTATCCCGGTTGCTCTTATCGTGAGTCTTTACCGCTTTGGTCTCTCCAGGTGTTAGATATTTTCTGGGGCTAACGGTTTCTTCTCCACTTCCACTTTGAATATGTACCACTGTGAGCGGTGAAATCCTGTCCGTGATCTTTGTTAGAAACTCTGCGCAGAGTATCGATGCTAGCTCACAAAAAACAGATGGGAATGCTTTCAGAGTTATAGTATTCTCTCTTTAACCCTTGAATAAACGTCAACGCGTTTCACCTGAGTGTAGGCTTTGTCAAGACTGCGGGTCTTAGACAGGCTAGAACTACGTTCACGGTGGGCGGGGCCTATTTTTGAGTGCAGCCTAAGCTATTTTGGCTTCCGAAGGGCCTGAAAAGCTTCCCAGGCAGCAGCAGTGTATTCCGGGGGCAGGTAGGCGCCACGTGGTGCAGGGGCCTGGATTAATATAATAAATAAATATCTGTTATATCAATGTTATAATCTTTATTACACATCTCAGCAAGTGGATGCAATACTTAGAGTATTTTGGGCACATTAAAATGTTTTATTGCCATAAAGGCTGTTTTGAAGAGAACAGGAAAATTGTTGCGCTTTTATTATTTAAAGGCGCAGTACACTTTTTATGTAACTTTTTTGTGTATGTTTTTTTGCCTTAAAAGGTCAAGAAATAAAGCTAAGAACGACTATTATTGCTAGTCTGTTTAACATGTCTAAACCTGAGGAAATCACTTGTTCTATGTGTTTAGATGCCATTGTGGAACCCCCACTTACTTTTTGTCCATGTACTGAAAGGGCCTTACAATGTACAACTCAAATTTTATTTTAGGCTAAGGATGATTCTCAGTCTGAGGAGAATCGGGGTTTGCTACCAAATTCTCCCCAAGCGTCACAACCTTTAACGCCCACACAAGCGACGCCGGGTTCTTCAACCGCGTCTAATTCATTTACTCTGCAGGATATGGCTGCAGTTATGTCAATTACCCTTACAGAGGTATTATCTAAGTTGCCAGTGTTACAGGGCAAACGTAGCAGGACAGCAGTCAATGTGAATACTGAGTCCTCTGATGCTTTGTTGGCTATTTCCGTTGTACCCTCACAGGGATCTGATTTGGGGGTCAGGGAACTTCTGTCTGAGGGGGAACTTTACGATTTGGGAAGTGTGTTGCCTCAGACGGACTCGGACGTCATGTCCTTTAGATTTAAGCTTGAACACCTCCGTCTGTTACTTCGGGAGGTTTTAGCGACTCTGGGTGACTGTGACTCTATTGTGGTGCCACCAGAGAAATTGTGTAAGATGGACAAATACTTAGAGGTACCTGCTTACACTGATGTTTTTCCGGTTCCTAAGAGAATTTTGGAGATTAAGAGGGAATGGGACAGACCGGGTATCCCGTTCTCACCTTCTCTTAATTTTAAGAAAATGTATCTCATATCTGACACTGTTCGGTACTCTTGGCAAACAGTCCCTAAGGTGGAGGGAGGTAATTCTACCCTGGCTAAGCGTACAACTGTTCCTATTGAGGACACTTGTGCTTTCAAAGACCCTATGGATAAGAAATTGGAGGGTCTTCTAAAGAAACTATTCATCAGGGTTTCCTTTTACAACCGACGGCCTGCATTGTACCAGTTACCACTGCGGCGGCCTTCTGGTTTGATGCATTAGAAGAATCTCTTAAGACTGAGACTCCCTTAGAGGATATTTTTGATCTAATTAAGGCTCTTAAGCTGGCTAATTCCTTTATTACAGATGCCTCCTTTCAGATTGCCGGATTTGCCATTTTAGAGCGTTATGGTTAAAATCTTGGTCTGGGGGCAGACTTTCTCTATTTTTCCAGGCTTGGGTAAGAGATGTTCATGGCCCCTTGGCACTGGAAATCGTGGCCCACGGGTATCAACTAGAATTCAAAAATTCTCTCCCAAGGGGGAGGTGGTTTCTTTCACGATTGTCTGTAGACCAGATAAAAAGAGAGGCATTCTTACGTTGTGTAAAATACCTCTCTACTATGGGAGTAATTCGTCCCGTTCCAATACTGGAATAGTTGCAGGGGTTTTACTCAAATCTTTTCGTGGTCCCCAAAAAAGAGGGCACATTTCGACTTATTTTAGATCTAAAAAGTCTAAACAAGTTTCTCAGAGTCCCGTCCTTCAAGATGGAGACTATTCGAACAATCTGCCATTGATCCAGGAGGGTCAATATATGACTACCGTGGACTTGAAGGATGCATACCTTCATATTCCTATCCACAAGGATCATCATCAGTTCCTAAGGTTTGCCTTTCTGGACAAACATTTTCAGTTTGTGTCTCTTCCCTTCGGGTTGGCCACAGGACCCAGGATCTTCACGAAGGTTCTAGGGTCACTTCTGGCGGTTCTCAAGCCACGGGGAATTGCAGTGGCGCCTTATCTGGATGATATTCTAATCCAGGCATCATCTTACCATCTGTCAAAGTCTCATACAGTCATGGTTCTGTCCTTTCTGAGGACTCACGGGTGGAAGGTGGATCTAGAAAATAGTTAATTAACTCCACAGACAAGGGTTCCCTTCTTGGGAACTCCATATCTATGAAAATTTTCTTGACGGAGGTAAGAAAGATAAATATTCTAAATACATGCCAAGCTCTTCAGTCCAATCCTCAACCATCAGTGACTCAGTGCATGGAGGTAATTGGATTGATGGTGGCAGCAATGGACATCATTCCGTTTGCTCGTTTTTATCTCAGACCACTACAGCTGAGCATGCTCAGGCAGTGGAATGGAGATTATGCAAATTTGTCTCCTCAGATCGATCTGGATCAGGAGACAAGAGACTCTTCTTTGGTGGTTGTTGCAGGATCATCTGTCCCAAGAGACGTGCTTCCGCAGACCCTCATGGGTGATAAGGACAACGGACGCCAGCCTACTAGGTTGGGGTGCAGTCTGGAATTCCCTGAAGGCTCAGGGTGTGTGGACTCAGTCAGTCACTTCTTCCAATCAATTTTCTCGAATTGAGAGCAATATTCAATGCACTTCAGGTGTGGCCTCAGTTGGCTTCAGCCAAATTCATTTGATTTCAGTCGGACATCATCACGTCTGTGGCTTACATCAATCATCAGGAAGGAACAAGGAGTTCCTTAGCGATGACAGAAGTATCCAAGATAATTTGGTGGGCGGAGGCCCACTTTTATCTGTCAGCAATCTACATCCCAGGTGTGGACAACTGGGAAGCAGACTTTTTAAGCAGGCAGACGTTTCATCTGGGGGAGTTGGAACTCCATCCGGAGGTCTTTGCGACTCTGATTCTCAGATGGGGCAGACCGGAGTTGGATCTGATGGCATCTCGTCAGAATGCCAAGCTTCCAAGATACAGATCCAGGTCAAGGGATCCAAAGGCCGAACTGATAGATGCCTTGGTCGTTCAACCTAGCTTATGCGTTTCCACCATTTGCTCTCCTTCCCCGGGTGATTGCTCGGATCAAACAGGAGAGGGCTTCAGTAATTCTAATCGTGCCTGCGTGGCCTCGCAGGACTTGGTATGCCAATCTAGTGGACATGTCCTCTCTGCCGCCGTGGAAGCTTCCATTGAGGCAGGACCTTCTAATTCAGGGACCCTTCCAACACCCAAATCTAGTTTCTCTGCAACTGACTGCTTGGAGATTGAACGCTTGATTTTATTTAAGCGGGGGTTCTCTGATTCGGTCATTGATACTTTGATTCAGGCACGTAAGCCTGTTACTAGAAAGATTTACCATAAGATATGGCGTAAATATCTTTATTGGTGCGAATCCAAGGGCTACTCATGGAGTAGCGTTAGGATTCCCAGGATTTTATCCTTTCTCCAAGAGGGATTGGAGAAGGGGTTATCAGCAAGTTCCTTAAAGGGACAAATTTCTGCTTTGTCGATTTTACTACACGAGCGTTTGGCAGATGTTCCAGACGTTCAGTCTTTTTGTCAGGCTCTGACCAGAATCAAGCCTGTGTTTAGACCAATTTCTCCACCCTGGAGTTTGAATTTAGATCTTAATGTTCTTCAAGGGGTTCCGTTTGAACCCATACATTCCATAGATATTAAGTTGTTATCTTGGAAAGTTTAATTTTTGGTTGCTATTTCTTCTGCTCGTAGAGTTTCTGAGCTTTCTGCGTTACAATGCGACTCGCCTTATCTTATCTTCCATTCTGAAAAGGTGGTTTTACGTACCAAACCTGGTTTCCTTACTAAGGTTGTTTCTAATAAGAATATTAATCAGGAAATTGTTGTTCCTTCATTATGTCCTAATCCTTCTTCAAGTTATGCAACAGACGCTCCTTCTTAGGACGTGGTCCGTGCCCTGAAGTTTTACTTGCAGACGACTAAAGAATTCCGACAATCATCTTCCATATTTGTTGTTTTTTTCTGGAAAGCGTAGGGGCCAGAAAACTACGGCTACCTCTTCTTGGCTGAAGAGTATCATCTGTCTGGCGTATGAGACTGCTGGACAGCAGCCTCCTGAAACAATTACGGCTCATTCCACTATGGCTGTGGCTTCCTCATGGGCAAAACGATGCTTCAGATTTGCAAGGCTGCAACTTGGTCGTCTCTTCACACTTTTTCCAAATTTTACAAATTTGATACTTTTGCTTCTTCTGAAGCTGTTTTTGGGAGAAGGATTCTTCAAGCAGTGGTGCCTTCCGTTTAGGTTCCTGTCTTGTCCCTCCCTTTCAGCCATGTCCTGTAGCTTTGGTATTGTATCCCACAAATAAGGATGAAATCCGTGGACTCGTCATATCTTGTAAAAGAAAAGGAAATTTATGCTTACCTGATAAATTTATTTCTTTTACGATATGACTAGTCCACGGCCCACCCTGTCTTTTCTAAGACAGGTATTTATTTTTTGTTAAACTTCAGTCACCTCTGCACCTTTTGGCTTTTCCTTTCTCTTCCTAACTTCGGTCAAATGACTGGAGGGGGAGGGGAAGGGAGGAGCTATATATACAGCTCTGCTGTGGTGCTCTTTGCCACTTACTGCTAGCAGGAGGTTAAATCCCACAAGTAAGGATGAAATCCGTGGACTCGTCATATCGTAAAAGAAATAAATTTAACAGGTAAGCATAAATTTCCTTTTCTTTCATGTAATTAGCAAGAGTCCATGAGCTAGTGACGTATGGGATATACATTCCTACCAGGAGGGGCAAAGTTTCCCAAACCTCAAAATGCCTATAAATACACCCCTCACCACACCCACAAATCAGTTTTACAAACTTTGCCTCCTATGGAGGTGGTGAAGTAAGTTTGTGCTAGATTCTACGTTGATATGCGCTCCGCAGCAGGTTGGAGCCCGGTTTTCCTCTCAGCGTGCAGTGAATGTCAGAGGGATGTGAGGAGAGTATTGCCTGTTTGAATTCAATGATCTCCTTCTACGGGGTCTATTTCATGGGTTCTCTGTTATCGGTCGTAGAGATTCATCTCTTACCTCCCTTTTCAGATCGACGATATACTCTTATTTTTATACCATTACCTCTGCTGATTTTCGTTTCAGTACTGGTTTGGCTTTCTACAACATGTAGATGAGTGTCCTGGGGTAAGTAAGTCTTATTTTCTGTGACACTCTAAAGCTATGGTTGGGCACTTTTTTTATAAAGTTCTAAATATATGTATTCAAACATTTATTTGCCTTGACTCAGGATGTTCAACATTTCCTTATTTCAGACAGTCAGTTTCATATTTGGGATAATGCATTTGAATATATCCTTTTTATCTTACCTTAAAATTTGACTTTTTCCCTGTGGGCTGTTAGGCTCGCGGAGGTTGAAATTTTTTTTCTATTTCCGGCGTCATACGTGTCGCCGGAAGTTGCGTCATTTTTGACGTTTTTCGCGCCAAAAATGTCGGCGTTCCGGATGTGGCGTCATTTTTGGCGCTAATAGCATTTAGGCGCCAAATATTGTGGGCGTCAATTTTGTCTCTACTTTATTTAAGTCTCATTATTTGTTGCTTCTGGTTGCTAGAAGCTTGTTCACTGGCATTTTTTCCCATTCCTGAAACTGTCATTTAAGGAATTTGATCAATTTTGCTTTATATGTTGTTTTTTCTATTACATATTGCAAGATGTCCCACGTTGCAACTGAGCCAGAAGATACTACTGGAAAATCGCTGCCTGGTGCTGGAACTACCAAAGCTAAGTGTATCTGCTGTAAACTTTTGGTAGTTATTCCTCTAGCTGTTGTTTTGTATTAAATGTCATGACAAACTTGTTAATGCAGAAAATATTTCCTTTAGTAAAGTACCATTACCTGTTGCAGTTCCATCAACATCTAATGTTCAGAGTGTTCCTGATAACATAAGAGATTTTGTTTCTGAATCCATTAAGAAGGCTATGTCTGTTATTCCTCCTTCTGGTAAACATAAAAAGTCTTTTAAAACTTCTCTTTGTACAGATGAATTTTTAAATGAACATCATCATTCTGATTCTAATGATTCTTCTGATACAGAGGATTCTGTCTCAGAGGTTGATGCTGATAAATCGTCATATTTATTTAAAATGGAATTTATCCGTTCTTTACTTAAAGAAGTCCTAATTGCATTAGAAATTGAGGATTCTGGTCCTCTGATACTAAATCTAAACGTTTAGACAAGGTCTTTAAATCTCCTGTGGTTATTCCAGAAGTTTTTCCTGTTCCTGGTGCTATTTCTGAAGTAATTTCCAGAGAATGGAATAATTTGGGTAATTCATTTACTCCTTCTAAACGTTTTAAGCAATTATATCCTGTACCGTCCGACAGATTAGAGTTTTGGGACAAAATCCCTAAAGTTGATGGGGATATTTCTACCCTTGCTAAACGTACTACAATTCCTACGGCAGATGGTACTTCCTTTAAGGATCCTTTAGATAGGAAAATTGAATCCTTTCTAAGAAAAGCTTATCTGTGTTCAGGTAATCTTCTTAGACCTGCTATATCATTGGCTGATGTTGCTGCAGCTTCAACTTTTTGGTTGGAAACTTTAGCGCAACAAGTAACAGATCATGATTCTCATAATATTATTATTCTTCTTCAACATGCTAATAATTTTATCTGTGATGCCATTTTTGATATTATCAGAGTTGATGTCAGGTTTATGTCTCTAGCTATTTTAGCTAGAAGAGCTTTATGGCTTAAAACTTGGAATGCTGATATGTCTTCTAAATAAACTCTACTTTCCCTTTCTTTCCAGGGTAATAAATTATTTGATTCTCAGTTGGATTCTATTATCTCAACTGTTACTGGTGGGAAAGGAACTTTTTTACCACAGGATAAAAAATCTAAAGGTAAAAACAGGGCTAATAATCGTTTTCGTTCCTTTCGTTTCAACAAAGAACAAAAGCCTGATCCTTCATCCTCAGGAGCAGTTTCAGTTTGGAAACCATCTCCAGTCTGGAATAAATCCAAGCCTTCTAGAAAAGCAAAGCCAGCTTCTAAGTCCACATGAAGGTGCGGCCCTCATTCCAGCTCAGCTGGTAGGGGGCAGATTACGTTTTTTCAAAGAAATTTGGATCAATTCTGTTCACAATCTTTGGATTCAGAACATTGTTTCAGAAGGGTACAGAATTGGTTTCAAGATAAGACCGCCTGCAAAGAGATTTTTTCTTTCCCGTGTCCCAGTAAACCCAGTGAAAGCTCAAGCATTTCTGAAATGTGTTTCAGATCTAGAGTTGGCTGGAGTAATTATGCCAGTTCCAGTTTTGGAACAGGGGCTGGGGTTTTATTCGAATCTCTTCATTGTACCCAAGAAGGAGAATTCTTCAGACCAGTTCTGGATCTAAAAATATTGAATCGTTATGTAAGGATACCAACATTCAAAATGGTAACTGTAAGGACTATCTTGCCTTTTGCTCAGCAAGGGCATTATATGTCTACAATAGATTTAAAGGATGCATATCTGCATATTCCGATTCATCCAGCTCACTATCAGTTCCTGAGATTCTCTTTCCTGGACAAGCATTACCAGTTTGTGGCTCTGCCGTTTGGCCTAGCTACAGCTCCAAGAATTTTTACAAAGGTTCTCTGTGCCCTTCTGTCTGTAATCAGAGAACAGGGTATTGTGGTATTTCCTTATTTGGACGATATCTTGGTACTTGCTCAGTCTTCACATTTAGCAGAATCTCATACGAATCGACTTGTGTTGTTTCTTCAAGATCATGGTTGGAGGATCAATTCACTAAAAAGTTCATTGATTCCTCAGACAAGGGTAACCTTTTTAGGTTTCCAGATAGATTCAGTGTCCATGACTCTGTCTTTGACAGACAAGAGACGTCTAAAATTGATTTCAGCTTGTCGAAACCTTCAGTCACAATCATTCCCTTCGGTAGCCTTATGCATGGAAATTCTAGGTCTTATGACTGCTGCATCGGACGTGATCCCCTTTGCTCGTTTTCACATGCGACCTCTTCAGCTCTGTATGCTGAACCAATGGTGCAGGCATTACACAAAGATATCTCAATTAATATCTTTAAAACCGATTGTCCGACATTCTCTGACGTGGTGGACAGATCACCATCGTTTAATTCAGGGGGCTTCTTTTGTTCTTCCGACCTGGACTATAATCTCAACAGATGCAAGTCTTACAGGTTGGGGAGCTGTGTGGGGGTCTCTGACGGCACAAGGGGTTTGGGAATCTCAGGAGGTGAGATTACCGATCAATATTTTGGAACTCTGTGCAATTTTCAGAGCTCTTCAGTCTTGGCCTCTTCTGAAGAGAGAGTCGTTCATTTGTTTTCAGACAGACAATGTCACAACTGTGGCATACATCAATCATCAAGGAGGGACTCACAGTCCTCTGGCTATGAAAGAAGTATCTCGAATTCTGGTTTGGGCGGAATCCAGCTCCTGTCTAATCTCTGCGGTTCATATCCCAGGTATAGACAATTGGGAAGCGGATTATCTCAGTCGCCAAACGTTGCATCCGGGCGAATGGTCTCTTCACCCAGAGGTATTTCTTCAGATTGTTCAAATGTGGGAACTCCCAGAAATAGATCTGATGGCTTCTCATCTAAACAAGAAACTTCCCAGGTATCTGTCCAGATCCCGGGATCCTCAGGCGGAGGCAGTGGATGCATTATCACTTCCTTGGAAGTATCATCCTGCCTATATCTTTCCGCCTCTAGTTCTTCTTCCAAGAGTAATCTCCAAGATTCTGAAGGAATGCTCGTTTGTTCTGCTGGTAGCTCCAGCATGGCCTCACAGGTTTTGGTATGCGGATCTTGTCCGGATGGCCTCTTGCCAGCCGTGGACTCTTCCGTTAAGACCAGATCTTCTGTCGCAAGGTCCTTTCTTCCATCAGGATCTCAAATCCTTAAATTTAAAGGTATGGAGATTGAACGCTTGATTCTTGGTCAAAGAGGTTTCTCTGACTCTGTGATTAATACTATGTTACAGGCTCGTAAATCTGTATCTAGAGAGATATATTATAGAGTCTGGAAGACTTATATTTCTTGGTGTCTTTCTCATCATTTTTCCTGGCATTCTTTTAGAATTCCGAGAATTTTACAGTTTCTTCAGGATGGTTTAGATAAAGGTTTGTCCGCAAGTTCCTTGAAAGGACAAATCTCTGCTCTTTCTGTTCTTTTTCACAGAAAGATTGCTAATCTTCCTGATATTCATTGTTTTGTACAAGCTTTGGTTTGTATAAAACCTGTCATTAAGTCTGTCTCCTCCTTGGAGTTTGAATTTGGTTCTGAGGGCTCTTCAGGCTCCTCCTTTTGAACCCATGCATTCATTGGACATTAAATTACTTTCTTGGAAAGTTTTTTGTTCCTTTTGGCCATCTCTTCTGCCAGAAGAGTCTCTGAATTATCTGCTCTTTCTTGTGAGTCTTCTTTTCTGATTTTTCATCAGGATAAGGCGGTGTTGCAAACTTCTTTTGAATTTTTTCCTAAGGTTGTGAATTCCAACAACATTAGTAGAGAAATTGTGGTTCCTTCATTATGTCCTAATCCTAAGAATTCTAAGGAGAAATCGTTGCATTCTTTGGATGTTGTTAGAGCTTTGAAATATTATGTTGAGGCTACTAAGTCTATCCGAAAGACTTCTAGTCTATTTATTTGTCATCTTTAGGAATGAAGCTTCGATTGATCAGATTTGCAAAGCAGCAACTTGGTCCTCTTTGCATACTTTTACTAAATTCTACCATTTTGATGTATTTTCTTCTTCTGAAGCAGTTTTTGGTAGAAAAATACTTCAGGCAGCGGTTTCAGTTTGAATCTTCTGCTTATGTTTTTCATTAAACTTTATTTTGGGTGTGGATTATTTTCAGCAGGAATTGGCTGTCTTTATTTTATCCCTCCCTCTCTAGTGACTCTTGCGTGGAAAGATCCACATCTTGGGTAGTCATTATCCCATACGTCACTAGCTCATGGACTCTTGCTAATTACATGAAAGAAAACATAATTTATGTAAGAACTTACCTGATAAATTCATTTCTTTCATATTAGCAAGAGTCCATGAGGCCCACCCTTTTTGGTGGTTATGATTTTTTTTGTATAAAGCACAACTATTCCAATTCCTTATTTTATATGCTTTCACACTTTTTTTTATCACCCCACTTCTTGGCTATTCGTTAAACTGATTTGTGGGTGTGGTGAGGGGTGTATTTATAGGCATTTTGAGGTTTGGGAAACTTTGCCCCTCCTGGTAGGAATGTATATCCCAAACGTCACTAGCTCATGGACTCTTGCTAATATGAAAGAAATGAATTTATCAGGTAAGTTCTTACATAAATTATGTTTTTTGTAATGCAGCCTTGAATATCCTATCTACTTTTTTAAGCCAGTTTAAAGTGTGAGTACAAAAACCTTACTCGTATGGAAAAATAAAAATGTCATATAAAACTTAAAGCTCAGTTAGAAGCAGATCCAAGGAAAGCACAAATAGAAACAACAGTTACTGAACACTAGCAAATAAACGTAGTTCATGAGATAACGTTCAAAAGGTGATCGCTCCCTTAAATGTGTCACTAACATTAACACCCAGGCTTAAAGGGACATGCAATCCAACATTTTTCTTTCTGATTGAGATGACCTTGGAAGAGATCAGGTAAAATAACCATGTTTACTAATCGGCTGATTATTTCACCTGTGCTCCAGTTCAGATAACCTCAAAATGTGGCCTGTTAGGGAAGCCTGAGGACAGGTTTGAAAACCAGTGAAAGAGAGTATACATTGTTCTTTTTATATAAGGTTATGAGTCCATGAGCCATTACTCCTGGGATTCAACTCTTGGCCACTAGGAGGAGGCAAAGATTCCCAAAGTGCTAAGAGCACTTACTCCCTCCCAGCTCTCTAGTATTCTAGATAAAGAATTGAGGTGCTCCAGCTTCTTTGTTGAGAAGGGGTCCTCCAGACTGTTTTAAGGCCCATTTTCCCCTTAGCTGCTACTGAGAGACAGAGGGGAGATCGAAGTATTGGGCAGTGACATAATCACTCCCAGTGAAGGTGTTGGTCACAGGCCTGCCACAGGTATCACGGGTACTGGTCCCTTAGCCTCCTCTTGTTAGGTTATCAATATACTCCACACATAGATTCTCTGCTGTGATGTACACAGCAATGGATGGGCTCTCTACTGGAAGCAGTCTTTCTGCAGCCAGAATACATGGTAGATTGGGTGCATCTGAGGTAAATGCACCCATATCTTGCACTCACATAGCCTACATAGAGGATAGTACATTTCTTTCATGTAATTGGCAAGAGTCCATGAGCTAGTGACATATGGGATATACAATCCTACGAGGAGAGGCAAAGTTTCCCAAACCTCAAAATGCCTATAAATACACCCCTCACCACACCCACAATTCAGTTTTACAAACTTTGCCTCCTATGGAGGTGGTGAAGTAAGTTTGTGCTAAGATTTCTACGTTGATATGCGCTTCTCAGCATTGTTGAAGCCCGATTCCTCTCAGAGTACAGCGAATGTCAGAGGGATGTGAAGGGCGTATCACTTATTTGAATACAATGATTTCCCTAACGGGTCTATTTCATAGGTTCTCTGTTATCGGTCGTAGAGATTCATCTCCTACCTCCCTTTTCAGATCGACGATATACTCTCAATTTACCATTACCTCTACTAATAACTGTTTTAGTACTGGTTTGGCTATCTGCTATATGTGGATGGGTGTCTTTTGGTAAGTATGTTTTTTATTACTTAAGACACCTCAGCTATGGTTTGGCACTTTATGCATTTATATAAAGTTTTAAATATATGTATTGTACTTATATTTGCCATAAGTCAGGTTCATATATTTCCTTCTGCAGACTGTCAGTTTCATATTTGGGGAATATAAAAATTTTAAGAAATGTATTTCTTACCTGGGGTTTAGTCTTCTTTTCAATTGACTACTTTTTGCTATTGCGGGTATTAGGCCCGCGGGTGCGTCAAATGCTAAACTTTATTGCGTCATTCTTGGCGCGAAAATATTTTTGGTGCGAAAAAATACGTTTATGACGCAACTTCGTCATTTCGGGCGTCATACGTGACGCCGAGACGGCGGCGTCATTAGTGACGCGAGTCATTTCCGGTTATTTTTGGCGCCAAAAAGTTTGTTACGTTGTGCGTCATACTTGGCACCAAACTTTTTCATTATTTCAATACCCCATTGATGTTTGCCTCTTGCTTTTTTCTCTATCAGAAGCCTATGCTTTTGCATTTTTTCCCATTCCTGAAACTGTCATTTAAGGAAATAGATAATTTTGCTTTATATGTTTTTTCTCGTACATTGTGCAAGATGTCCCAATCTGATCCTGTCTCAGAAGTTTCTGCTGGAACATTGCTGCCTGACATCGGTTCTACCAAAGCTAAGTGCATTTGTTGTAAAATTGTAGAAATTTCACCGAATGTCATTTGTAATAGTCATGATAAACTTTTACATGCAGATAGTGTTTCCATAAGTAATAGTACATTGCCAGTTGCAGTTCCTTCAACTTCTAATGTGCATGATATACCTGTAAATTTTAAAGAATTTGTTTCTGATTCTATTCTGAAGGCTTTGTCTGCATTTCCACCTTCTAATAAACGTAAAAGGTCTTTTAAAACTTCTCATTTAGCTGATGAAATTTCAAATGACCAACAACATAAGATTCTTCCTCAGACATTGACACTAACAAATCTACTTATTTATTTAAAATAGAGTATATGCGTTCTTTATTAAAAGAAGTGTTAATTACTTTGGATATTGAGGTGTCCAGTCCTATTGACGTTCAGTCTAATAAACGTTTAAATGCTGTTTTTAAACCTCTTGTGGTTTCTCCAGGTTTTTTTTCCTATTCCTGAGGCTATTTCTGATATGATTTCTAGGGAATGGAATAAGCCAAGTACTACTTTTATTCCTTCTTCAAGGTTTAAAAAATGGTATCCTTTACCAGCAAAATCTATAGAGTTTTGGGAAAAACTCTATTTCTACTCTTCCTAAACGTACCACTATTCCTATGGAAGATAGTACTTCCTTTAAGGATCCTTTAGATAGGAAGCTTGAATCTTATCTAAGGAAGGCCTATTTATATTCAGGTCATCTTCTCAGACCTGCTATTTCTTTGGCTGATGTTGCGGCTGCATCAACTTTCTGGCTGGAGAATTTAGCGCAACAAGAATTGGATTCTGACATATCTAGCATTATTTGCTTACTGCAACATGCTAATCATTTTATTTGTGTTGCCATTTTTTATATTATCAAAATTTATGTTAGATCCATGTCTTTAGCTGTATTAGCTAGAAGAGCTTTGTGGCTTAAATCTTGGAATGCTGATATGACATCTAAATCTAGATTACTATCTCTTTCTTTCCAAGGTAATAATTTATTTGGTTCTCAGTTGGATTCTATTATTTCAACTATCACTGGAGGAAAAGTAGTTTTTCTGCCTCAGGATAAAAAAACCTAAGGGTAAATCTAAGGCTTCTAACTGTTTTCGTTCCTTTTGTTAGAATAAGGAACAAAAACTCAATCCTCCTCCCAAGGAATCTGCTTCCAATTGGAAGCCTTCCTCAAATTGGAATAAATCCAAGCCATTTAGACCAAAGTCGGCCCCTAAGTCCGCATGAAGGTGCGGTCCTCATTCCAGCTCAGCTGGTAGGGGGCAGATTTAGGTTTTTCAAGAATTTTTGGATAAAATCTGTCCAAAATCATTGGATTCAGAGCATTGTCTCTCAAGGGTATCGAATAGGATTCAAAGTAAGACCTCCTGTGAGAAGATTTTTTTTTCTCTCACGTATCCCTGTAAATCCAGTAAAAGCTCAGGCTTTTCTGAAGTGTGTTTCAGACCTGGAGTCTTCAGGGGTAATCATGCCAGTTCCTCCTCAGGAACAAGGTTTGGGGTTTTATTCAAACCTATTCATTGTACCAAAGAAAGAAAATTTATTCAGACCAGTTCTGGATCTGAAAATTTTGAATCGTTATGTAAGAGTACCAACTTTCAAGATGGTGACTATAAGGACTATTCTGCCTTTTGTTCAGCAAGGACATATGTCCACAATAGACTTTTAGGATGCATACCTTCATATTCCGATTCATCCAGAACACTATCAGTTTCTGAGATTCTCTTTTCTAGACAAGCATTTCCAATTTGTTGCTCTTCCATTTGGCCTAGCAACAGCTCTTAGAATCTTTTCAAAGGTTCTGGGTGCCCTACTATCTGTAATCAGAGAACAGGGTATTGCAGTGTTTCCTTATTTGGACAATATCTTGGTACTAGCTCAGTCTTTACGTTCTGCAGAATCTCACACAAATCAACTAGTGTTTCTTCGGAAACATGGTTGGAGGATCAATTTACCAAAAAGTTTCTTGATTCCTCAGACAAGGGTAACCTTTTTAGGCTTCCAGGTAGATTCAGTGTCCATGACTCTGTCTCTAACAGACAAGAGACGTTTAAAATTGGTCGCAGCATGCCGGCACCTTCAGTCTCAGTCATTCCCTTCAGTGCCTATGTGCATGGAAGTTTTAAGTCTCATGACTGCAGCATCGGACGCAATCCCCTTTGCTCATTTTCACATGAGACCTCTATAGCTTTGCATGCTGAATCAATGGTGCAGGGATTATACAAAGATATCACAATTAATATCCTTGAATCCCAATGTACGACACTCTCTGACATAGTGGATAGATCACCATCGTTTGGTTCAAGAGGCTTCTTTCTTTCATGTAATTAACAAGAGTCCATGAGCTAGTGACGTATGGGATATACATTCCTACCAGGAGGGGCAAAGTTTCCCAAACCTTAAAATGCCTATAAATACACCCCTCACCACACCCACAAATCAGTTTTACAAACTTTGCCTCCAAGGGAGGTGGTGAAGTAAGTTTGTGCTAGATTCTACGTTGATATGCGCTCCGCAGCAAGTTGGAGCCCGGTTTTCCTCTCAGCGTGCAGTGAATGTCAGAGGGATGTGAAGAGAGTATTGCCTATTGAATGCAGTGATCTCCTTCTACGGGGTCTATTTCATAAGGTTCTCTGTTATCGGTCGTAGAGATTCATCTCTTACCTCCCTTTTCAGATCGACGATATACTCTTATATTTACCATTTCCTCTACTGATTCTCGTTTCAGTACTGGTTTGGCTTTCTACAAACATGTAGATGAGTGTCCTGGGGTAAGTAAGTCTTATTTTCTGTGACACTCTAAGCTATGGTTGGGCACTTTATTTATAAAGTTCTAAATATATGTATTCAAACATTTATTTGCCTTGACTCAGAATGTTCAACTTTCCTTATTTCCAGACAGTCAGTTTCATATTTGGGATTATGCATTGAATTATCATATTTTTTCTTACCTCAAAAATTTGACTTTTTTCCCTGTGGGCTGTTAGGCTCGCGGGGGCTGAAAATGCTTCATTTTATTGCGTCATTCTTGGCGCGGACTTTTTTGGCGCAAAAATTCTTTTCCGTTTCCGGCGTCATACGTGTCGCCGGAAGTTGCGTCATTTTTTTGACGTTATTTTGCGTCAAAGATGTCGGCGTTCCGGATGTGGCGTCATTTTTGGCGCCAAAAGCATTTAGGCGCCAAATAATGTGGGCGTCTTTTTTGGCGCTAAAAAATATGGGCGTCATTTTTGTCTCCACATTATTTAAGTCTCATTATTTATTGCTTCTGGTTGCTAGAAGCTTGTTCACTGGCATTTTTTTCCCATTCCTGAAACTGTCATTTAAGGAATTTGATCAATTTTGCTTTATATGTTGTTTTTTTCTTTTACATATTGCAAGATGTTCCACGTTGCAACTGAGTCAGAAGTTACTACAGGAAAATCACTGCACAGTGCTGGAGCTACCAAGCTAAGTCTGCTATAAACTTTTGGTATCTGTTTCTCCAGCTGTTATTTGTATTGCATGTCATGTCAAACTTATTAATGCAGATAAAATTTCCTTTAGTACTGTTACATTACCTGTTGCTGTCCGTCAACATCTAATTTTCAGAGTGTTCCTGATAACATAAGAGATTTTATTTTTTTTAAATCCATTTAGAAGGCTATGTCTGTTATTTCTCCTTCTAGTATACATAAAAGTCTTTTAAAACTTCTCTTTTTTTCAGATGAATTTTTAAATGAACATCATCATTCTGATACTGATAATGGTTCTTCTGGTTCAGAGGTTTCTGTCTCAGAGGTTGATGCTGATAAATCTTTGTATTTGTTCAAGATGGAATTTATTCGTTCTTTACTTAAAGAAGTGTTATTTGCATTAGAAATAGAGGATACTGGTCCTCTTGATACTAAATGTAAACGTTTAAATAAGGTTTTTAAATCTCCTGTAGTTATTCCAGAAGTGTTTTATCTCCCTGATGCTATTTCTGAAGTAATTTCCAGGGAATGGAATAATTTGGGTAATTTATTTACTCCTTCTAGACGTTTAAGCAAATTATATCCTGTGCCATCTGACAGATTAGAGTTTGTTGGGACAAAAATCCCTAAAGTTATGGGGCTGTCTCTACTCCTGCTAATGTACTACTATTCCTATGGCAGATAGTACTTCATTTAAGGATCCTTTAGATAGGAAATTTGAATCCTTTCTAAGAAAAGCTTACTTATGTTCAGGTAATCTTCTTAGACCTGCTATATTTTTAGCGGATGTTGCTGCAGCTTCAACTTTTTGGTTAGAAGCTTTAGCGCAACAAGTAACAGATCATAATTTTATAGCATTATTATTATTCTATAACATGCTAATAATTTTATTGGTGATACCATCTTTTGATATCATTAGAGTTGATGTCAGGTATATGTCTCTAGCTATTTTAGCTAGAAAAGCTTTATGGATTAAACTTGGAATGCTGACATGTCTTCTAAGTCAACTTTGCTTTCCCTTTCTTTCCAGGGTAAATAATCATTTCGTTCCTTTCCTCACAACAAGGAACAAAAGCCTGATCCTTCATCCTCAGGAGCGGTATCAGTTTGGAAACTATTTCCAGTTTGGAATATATCCAAGCCTTATAGAATCCTATAGCCAGCTCCTAAGTACCTATGAAGGTGCGGCCCTTATTCCAGCTCAGCTGGTATGGGGCAGATTACGTTTTCTTCAAAGAAATTTGGATTAATTCCGTTCTTAATCTCTGGTTTCAGAAACATTGTTTCAGGAAGGTACAGAATTGGCTTCAAGTTAAGGCCTCCTGCTAAGAGATTCTTTTCTTTCCCGTGTCCCAATTGACACAGCAAGGCTCAGCATTTCTGAAATGTGTTTCAGATCTAGAGTTGGCTGGAGTATTTATGCCAGTTCCAGTTCTGGAACAGGGGCTGGGGTTTTATTTTATCTCTTCATTGTACCAAAGAAGGTCAATTCCTTCAGACCAGTTATGGATCTATCATTATTGAATCGTTATGTTAGGATACCAACATTCAAGATGGTTACTGTAGGTCTATCCTGCCTTTTGTTTAGCAAGGGCATTATATGTCTACAATAGATTTACAGGATGTGTATCTGCATATTCCGATTCATCCAGATCACTTTTAGTGTCTGAGATTCTCTTTTTAGACAAGCATTACCAGTTTTGTGGCTCTACTATTTGATCTAGGCTCAGTTCCAAGAATTTTTTTCAAAGGTTCTCGGTGCCCTTCTTTCTGTAATCAGAGAATAGGGTTTTGGTATTTCCTTATTTGGACGATATCTTGGTACTTGCTCAGTCTTCTCATTTTCGAAGAATCTCATACGAATCGACTTGTGTTGTTTCTTCAAGTTCATGGTTGGAGGATCAATTTACCAATCAGTTTATTGATTCCTCAGACAAGGGTAACCTTTTTAGGTTTCTAGATAAATTCAGTGTCTATGACTCTGTCCTTGTCAGACAAGAGAAGTTTAACATTGATATCAGCTTGTCAAAACCTTCAGTCACAATCATTCCCTTTGGTAGCCTTATGCATGGAAATGTTGGATCTTAGGACTGCCGCATCAGATGCGATCTCCTTTGCTCGTTTTCACATGCGACCTCTTCAGCTCTGTATGCTGAACCAATGGTGCAGGGATTACTCAAAGATAACTCAATTAATATCTTTAAACCGATTTTACGACACTCTCTGACATGGTGGACAGATCACCATCGTTTAGTTCAGGGGGCTTCTTTGTTCTTCCGACCTGGACTATAATCTCAACAGATACGAGTCTTACAGGTTGGGGAGCTGTGTGGGGGTATCTGACGGCACAAGGGGTTTGGGAATCTCAGGAGGTGAGATTTCCGATCAATATTTTGGAACCCCGTGCAATTTTCAGAGCTTTTCAGTCTTGGCCTCTTCTGAAGAGAGAGTTGTTCATTGTTTTCAGATAAGACATTGTCACAACTGTGGCATACATCAATCATCAAGGAGGGACTCACAGTCCTCTGGCTATGAAAGAAGTATCTCGAATTTTGGTTTGGGCGGAATCCAGCTCCTGTCTAACCTCTGCGGTTTATATCCCAGGTATGGACAATTGGAAAGCGGATTATCTCAGTCGCCAAACGTTGCATCCGGGCGAATGGTCTCTTCACCCAGAGGTATTTCTTCAGATTGTTCAAATGTGGGAACTTCCAGAAATAGTTCTGATGGCTTCTCATCTAAACAAGAAACTTCCCAGGTATCTGTCCAGATCCCGGGATCCTCAGGCGGAGGCAGTGGATGCATTTTCACTTCCTTGGAAGTATCATCCTGCCTATATCTTTCCGCCTCTAGTTCTTCTTCCAAGAGTAATCTCCAAGATTCTGAAGGAATGCTCGTTTGTTCTGCTGGTAGCTCCGGCATGGCCTCACAGGTTTTGGTATGCGGATCTTGTCCGGATGGCCTCTTGCCAACCGTGGACTCTTCCGTTAAGACCAGACCTTTTGTCTCAAGGTCCTTTTTTCCATCAGGATCTGAAATCCTTAAATTTAAAGGTATGGAGATTGAACGCTTGATTCTTGGTCAAAGAGGTTTCTCTGACTCTGTGATTAATACTATGTTACAGGCTCGTACATCTATATCCAGAGAGATATATTATAGAGTCTGGAAGACTTATATTTCTTGGTGTCTTTCTCATCATTTTTCTTGGCATTCTTTCAGAATACCGAGAATTTTTCATTTTCTTCAGGATGGTTTGGATAAGGGTTTGTCCGCAAGTTCTTTGAAAGGACAAATCTCTGCTCTTTCTGTTCTTTTTCACAGAAAGATTGCTATTCTTCCTGATATTCATTGTTTTGTACAAGCTTTGGTTCGTATAAAACCTGTCATTAAGTCAATTTTTCCTCCTTGGAGTTTGAATTTGGTTCTGGGAGCTCTTCAAGCTCCTCCGTTTGAACCTATGCATTCATTGGACATTAAATTACTTTCTTGGAAAGTTTTGTTCCTTTTGGCCATCTCTTCTGCTAGAAGAGTTTCTGAATTATCTGCTCTTTCATGTGAGTCTCCTTTTCTGATTTTTCATCAGGATAAGGCGGTGTTGCGAACTTCTTTTGAATTTTTACCTAAAGTTGTGAATTCCAACAACATTAGTAGAGAAATTGTGGTTCCTTCATTATGTCCTAATCCTAAGAATTCTAAGGAGAAATCGTTGCATTCTTTGGATGTTGTTAGAGCTTTGAAATATTATGTTGAAGCTACGAAATCTTTCTGTAAGACTTCTAGTCTATTTGTTATCTTTTCCGGTTCTAGGAAAGGCCAGAAAGCTTCTGCCATTTCTTTGGCATCTTGGTTGAAATCTTTAATTCATCTTGCCTATGTTGAGTCGGGTAAAATTCCGCCTCAGAGAATTACAGCTCATTCTACTAGGTCAGTATCTACTTCCTGGGCATTTAGGAATGAAGCTTCGGTTGACCAGATCTGCAAAGCAGCAACTTGGTCCTCTTTGCATACTTTTACTAAATTCTACCATTTTGATGTATTTTCTTCTTCTGAAGCAATTTTTGGTAGAAAAGTTCTTCAGGCAGCGGTTTCAGTTTGAATCTTCTGCTTAGGTTTTTCATTAAACTTTATTTTGGGTGTGGATTATTTTCAGCAGGAATTGGCTGTCTTTATTTTATCCCTCCCTCTCTAGTGACTCTTGTGTGGAAAGATCCACATCTTGGGTAGTCATTATCCCATACGTCACTAGCTCATGGACTCTTGTTAATTACATGAAAGAAAACATAATTTATGTAAGAACTTACCTGATAAATTCATTTCTTTCATATTAACAAGAGTCCATGAGGCCCACCCTTTTTTTGGGGTGGTTATGATTTTTTTTTTGTATAAAGCACAATTATTCCAATTCCTTATTTTATATGCTTCGCACTTTTTTTCTTATCACCCCACTTCTTGGCTATTCGTTAAACTGATTTGTGGGTGTGGTGAGGGGTGTATTTATAGGCATTTTAAGGTTTGGGAAACTTTGCCCCTCCTGGTAGGAATGTATATCCCATACGTCACTAGCTCATGGACTCTTGTTAATATGAAAGAAATGAATTTATCAGGTAAGTTCTTACATAAATTATGTTTTTGTTCGGCCAACCTGGACTGTGATCTCAACAGATGCGAGTCTTTCAGGTTGGGGAGCTGTTTAGGGATCTCTGACAGCACAAGGGGTTTGGAAATCTCAAGAGGCGAGATTACCAATAAATATTTTAGAACTCTGTGCAATTCTCAGGGCTCTTCAGTTCTGGCCTCTGCTAAAGAGAGAACCATTCATTTGTTTTCAGACAGACAATATCACAACTGTGGCTTATGTCAATCATCAGGGTGGGACTCACAGTCCCCAAGCTATGAAAGAAGTATCTCGGATACTTGCTTGGGCAGAATCCAGCTCCTGTCTAATCTCTGCGGTGCATATCCCAGGTGTAGAGAATTGGGAGGCAGATTATCTCCGCTGCCAGACTTTACATCCAGGGGAGTGGTCTCTCCATCCAGATGTGTTTTCTCAGATTGTTCAGATGTGGGGTCTTCCAGAGAGAGATCTCATGGCCTCTCATCTAAACAAGAAACTTCCCAGATACCTGTCCAGGTCCAGGGATGTTCAGGCGGAAGCAATGGATGCGCTGACACCTCCTTGGTGTTATCATCCTACTTACATCTTCCCGCCTCTAGTTCTCCTTCCAAGAGTGATCTCCAAAATCATCATGGAACAGTCTTTTGTGTTGCTGGTGGCTCCAGCATGGCCACACAGGTTTTGGTATGCGGATCTGGTTCGGATGTCCAGTTGCCCGCCTTGGCCACTTCCATTACGGCCGGACCTACTATCTCAAGGTCCGTTTTACCATCAGGATCTCAAATCATTAAATTTGAAGGTATGGAAATTGAATGCTTAGTTCTAAGTCATAGAGGTTTCTCTGACTCAGTGATTAATACTATGTTACAAGCTCATAAATCTGTCTCTAGAAAAGATTTATTATAGAGTTTGGAAGACTTACATTTCATGGTGTTCTTCTCATAAATTCTCCTGGCATTCTTTTAGAATTCCTAGAATTTTACCGTTCCTTCAGGATGGTTTGGATAAGGGTTTGTCTGCAATTTCCTTGAAAGAACAAATCTCCGCTCTTTGTTTTATTTCACAGAAAGATTGCTATACTTCCTGATGTACACTGTTTTGTACAGGCTTTAATTCGTATTACGTCAATTTCTCCTCCTTGGAGTCTTAATTTGGTTCTGAAGGCTTTACAGGCTCCTCCATCTGAACCTATGCATTCTTTAGACATTAAACTACTTTCTTGGAAAGTGTTGTTTTTTTTGGCCATCTCTTCTGCTAGAAGAGTTTCTGAGTTATCTGCTCTTTCTTGTGAGTCTCCTTTTCTGATTTTTCATCAGGATAAAGCAGTTTTGCGGACTTCTTTTCAATTGTTACCTAAGGTTGTGAATTCCAACAACATTAGAAGAGAAATTGTTGTCCCTTCCTTATGTCCTAATCCTAAGAATTCTTTGTAGAGATCCTTACATTCTTTGGATGTGGTAAGAGCTTCGAAATATTATGTGGAAGCTACTAAAGATTTCAGGAAGACTTCCAGTCTATTTGTTTTATTTTCTGGTCCTAGGAAAGGTCAGAAGGCTTCTGCTATTTCCTTGGCTTCTTGGTTGAAACTTTTGATTCATCAAGCTTATTTGGAGTCGGGTCAGGCCCCGCCTCAGAGAATTACAGCTCATTCTACTAGATAAGTCTCCACTTCATGGGCTTTTAAGAATGAAGCTTCAGTTGATCAGATTTTCAAAGCGGCAACTTGGTCCTCTTTGCATACATTTACTAAATTCTACCGTTTTGATGTATTTGCTTCTTCGGAAGCAGTTTTTGGTAGAAAAGTTCCTCAGGCAGCTGTTTCAGTTTGATTCTTCTGCTTTTGATTTAAGTTTTTTTTTCTTTCAAAAATGAAAATAAACTTATTTTTTTGGGGGTTGTGGATTAATTTTTTCAGCGGATTTTGGCTGTTGTTTTTATTTTTATTCCCTCCCTCTCTAGTGACTCTTGAGTGGAAGACTCCACATCTTGGGTATTCATTATCCCATATGTCACTAGCTCATGGACTCTTGCCAATTACATGAAAGAAAACATAATTTATGTAAGAACTTACCTGATAAATTCATTTCTTTCATATTGGCAAGAGTCCATGAGGCCCACCCTTTTTATGGTGGTTATGATTTTTTTGTATAAAGCACAATTATTTCCAAATTTCCTTTGTTGATGCTTTCTACTCCTTTCTTTATCACCCCACTGCTTGGCTATTCGTTAAACTGAATTGTGGGTGTAGGCATTTTGAGGTTTAGGAAACTTTGCCCCTCCTGGTAGGATTGTATATTCCATATGTCACTAGCTCATGGACTCTTGCCAATATGAAAGAAATGAATTTATCAGGTAAGTTCTTACATAAATTATGTTTTTTCAGAAAATATGTGGACATGAAATTGGTCATCTTTAACCAAAATGCCTTTTTTTTCAGAAAGGATTGCTTCTGTAGCAGTTGTCTTAGAATTTGTGTGAGCAAATATCAGAAGACTCTGGATGAAGATTTTAACGATTGTTTGAAACTTCTAAATCTGAAAAATGCACTTATTTATTGATTTAATTTTATTGTAAGTATATGACTTGAGTGCTGACCACAAGTGCTTTATTATTTATTTTCAGCAGGGTGTCCCAAGACACTTTTATCTCTCCTTTTCAAGGAAGAAAATTGTTTGGACCTTGTCTTAACCTTATTTCCACTATGGCTGGAGGAAAATAAACCCCAGAACAAAAAATCTAAGGGAATAATAGAGCAAATAGTCATTTTTCTGTTCCTTTTGGCAATCTATGAACCAAATTCACCCCTCCCCGCCCTTACAATGACCTGAATCTCCCAGATCTTTTGTAGAAGTTTAATTCAGTTGGAACAAGGCCAAGCATTCTATGAGCCTTCTTCCTAATCAGCATGAAGTTATGGCCCCAATGCACATTCTTTTCGTTAAGGGGCATTTTTTAACTTTCTAAACAGGATTACTGAACATGTTTTAAACCGAGGCCTTAAGAAGAAGGTGTCTTCTGTCTCAATTTCCAAAAGAGTTTCTGAATTTTATTAGCTGTTTAAGTTTTGGGGCAAGGACAAGGATTTTATTACATACTTACCATTATTCCAAAGAATGTGGGAATTTTCAGACCAATTCTGGACTTAATGACTAGTCAAATTGTACAGAAATCCTATTTTTAAAATCTTAATAATCAAAATAATTCTACCCCTTGTTCAACACGGTCAATTTATGGCAATGTTTTAATTTAAATCATGTTTTTCTTTCTATGCCTAGACCATGTTGAGCTTCTAAGATTTGCCTTTCAGGACAAACTTTTTCAGTTTTTGGGTCTTCCGTTTGGTCCACCTACAGCTCCTAGAATTTTATGAAGGTTCTTGTAATAAATTCTCATGTAGTTCAGTGGCTCTATACCTGGACAACATTTATTTAGGCTCCATTGTTTTCCTTCAGCTGTATTTCATACAAACATTCTATTGTTGTTTTCTTTGCAGACATGGTTGAGGAATTAATTTTAAAGATTTCTCGTTCTCATTTACCAAGAGTTTCTTTTAGGAGTCATTTAAGACTTTGTGACTAGATCAGAGATCAAAGTTAGTTTGTTCATAACTTTATTCGCCCAACTTGGAAAATAATGTATTCAGACACCGTTTTCTGGAATTGGGATTCAATCTGGAGGTCCAGAAGAGCACAATGAGTTTGGTTTCCTTAGGAGGAGGTTACCAATAATTAGCTTGGATGTGGAGTGCAATGTTAAGTTCCCTTAAGAGCTGTCCACTTCTGAAAGGAGAAACAGTTTAGTTCAGACAATATTAGCTTGTATCCATCATCAAGGGGTAACATGCAGTTCCTTAGCAATAATTTAGGAAGTCTCAAGGTTGTTTGGACACAGCAAGTAATTTTGGGAAGCAGATTTCCTTAGTAGGTAATCCGTTCAACAAGAATGTGTTTTCTTTCCAATGGCATGGAGAGTACACTATTCCATTCATTACTGTTGGGAAATTCACTGCCTTGCCACCAGGAGGCGGCAAAGAACACCCAGCCAGAGCTTATCCTCCCACTACCCATACTCCCCCAGTCGTTCTTTGCCTCTGTAACTAGGAGGATGTGAAGATGGTGCTCTGAAGAAAAATAGTCCTTTAATAGGTAGCTTCTCTTCAAAATATGACTGGGGTTTATGCTGTGCCCTTGTAAATCTCTTCGTAAGAGTATTGGAAGATGTTAGCTTCTGGAGGTCGCAGGGAACTTCTCTCTTTTCTTCTACTAGATACGATGAGTCCACGGATTCATCCTTACTTGTGGGATATTATCCTCCTGCTAACAGGAAGTGGCAAAGAACACCACAGCAGAGCTGTATATATATATATATATATAGCTCCACCCTTCTCTCCACCCCCAGTCATTCTCTTTGCCTATACTAGTAATAGGAAGAGGTAAAGTGAAAGAGGTGTTAAAATGATAGTTTTTTTTATTTTCTTCAAGCAAGACTTTTATTTTAAATGGTACCGGTGAGTACTATTTTTCCTCAGTCAGCAGATGGAAGAAGATTTCTGCCTGGTGGTTGATTATCTTAGCAGTTGTCACTAAGATCCAGAGGAGTTCCCACATAATGGCTGAGGAATATTAGAGAAGCTTCAGTGTGGGGAATGTTTTTCATGCTACAAGCATTGAGGTATGTTCAGTCATTTATTTCTGGAGAAACTGTGATATTACAGAACAGGCTGACATAGTTCCCATGAGGGAAGGGGTAAGCAGTAATCCTATATATAAGAAGGGGTATTACTGGAGACCTGTGTGTGAATGTTTATGGGCTTAATGCAGCAAAGGATGGCAGCATGGAGACACTGGGGCAACATAACGTGTTATTGCAGAAACGTTTTTATCTTCACTGTTACTGGGCATTATACTGGAGGAGTTTTTACATGGCTTATATATTATTTGAGATACAAAACCCCACATGGCTAGTTCCTATACCGCTTCATAGCGTTTTTTAGGCTGAGAGACGTCGCATATGATGGGCGGAGCCTAATTGTCGCGCCTCAGATGCGCAGTTGATCTTCACATGAAGGCAGCAAACTTCAGCTCCGGTTGGGCCCAAACTGAAGACATAGGCTAACGGAGTCATAGGGAGATTTCTCAGACCCCTGAGGGCAGGTAGGCGCCACAGCTCTGCAATGCAATGGGTTGTTAATCTACTTTTGATAACGTTTTGGTATAAAGTTTTTCTTGCAGAGGGTTAATTTGTCCCTTACTTGTGGCGCAATCTTAGGCTACAATATTAGATAGATATATGCAAAAATTGTGAGCGTTATAGCGTTTTAAAGCAGATTTGGAAAAATTGTGTGCTTTTTTTTACTTCTTAAAGGCGCAGTACCGTTTTTCAAAATTGTTGTTTTTTCCAATAAATAAAGTGTTTGCAAGACTTTTGTGGTTATTACAAGCCTGTTCAACATGTCTGACATTGAGAAAAGTCAATGCTCTATGTGTTTAGAAGCCATTGTGGAACCCCCACTTACATTGTGTCCCTCATGTACTGAAAGGGCCTTACATTGCAAAGAACATATTTTTGGTGATAAAAGTATGTCTAAAGATGATTCTCAGTCTGAAGAGAATCAGATTATGCCATTCAAATCTCCCCAAGTGTCTCAACCTTTAACGCCCACTCGAGCGACGCCAAGTACTTCTCGTGCATCTACTTCTTTTACTCTGCAAGATATGGCTGCAGTTATGTCTACTACCCTTATAGAGGTATTATCTAAACTGTCAGGTTTACAAAGTAAGCACAGTAGGTAGGTCCGGTATTAAGGTAAATGCTGAGCCCTTTGATGCTTTATTGGCCATTTCCGATGTACCCTCACAGTGTTCTGATTTGGGGGTCGGGGAATTGCTGTCTGAGGGAGAGCTTTCAAATTCAGGAAATGTTTTACCTCAGACAGACTCGGACGTGATGTCCTTCAAATTTAAGCTTGAACACCTCCGCCTGTTACTCCGGGAGGTTTTAGCGACTCTGGATGATTGTGACCTTATTGTAATACCACCAGAGAAGTTGTGTAAGATGAATAAATATTTAGAGGTTCCTACTTACACGGATGTTTTTCCAGTCCCTAAAAGAATTTCGGCCATTGTTACTAAGGAATGGGATAGACCAGGCATTCCGTTCTCTCCCCCTCCTACTTTTAAGAAAATGTTTCCCATATCTGACACCATTCGGGATTCCTGGCGAACGGTCCCTAAAGTGGAGGGAGCTATTTCTACCCTGGCTAAGCGTACAACTATTCCTATTGAGTACAGTTGTGCTTTCAAAGATCCTATGGATACAAAATTAGAGGGTCTTCTAAAGAAATTGTTTATTCATCCGGGTTTTCGTCTACAACCTATAGCGTGCATTGTTCCAGTTACTACTGCAGCAGCTTTTTGGTTTGAGGCTCTAGAGGAGTCTCTTAAGGTCGAGACCCCATTAGATGATATTTTGGATAGATTTAAGGCTCTCAAGCTAGCTAATTCTTTTATTACCGATGCCGCTTTTCAAATGGTTAAATTAGCGGCGAAAAATGCAGGCTTTGCCATTTTAGCGCGTAGAGCGTTATGGCTTAAATCTTGGTTTGCTGATGTGTCCTCTAAATCTAAGCTTTTAGCTATTCCGTTTAAAGGTAAGACCCTGTTCGGGCCTGAACTGAAAGAAATCATTTCTGACATTACTGGAGGTAAAGGTCATGCCCTACCTCAGGATAAGACTGTTAAAATGAGGGCTAAACAAAATAATTTTCTTTCCTTTTGAAACTTTAAAGGTGGACCCTCTACTTCCTCTTCTGCCACAAAGCAGGAGGGAAATTTTGCACAATCTAAGTCAGTCTGGAGACCTAACCAGGCCTGGAATAAAGGTAAACAAGTTATGAAACCCGCTGCTGCTACCAAGACAGCATGAAGGGGCAGCCCCCGATCCGAGACCGGATTTAGTAGGGGGCAGACTTTCTCTCTTCGCTCAGGCTTGTGCAAGGGATGTTCAGGATCCCTGGGTATTAGTAATTGTGACCCAGGGGTATCGCCTAGAATTCAAGAATTTTCTCCCAAGAGGGAGATTTCATCTTTCACGTTTGTCTGTAGACCAGACAAAAAAGATAGGCGTTCTTACGCTGTGTAAAAGACCTCTATACCATGGGTGTAATTTGTCCAGTTCCAAAACTAGAACAGGGTTTTACTCAAATCTGTTTGTGGTTCCCAAAAAAGAGGGAAACTTCAGACCGTTTTTAGATCTCAAATGCCTAAACAAATTCCTCAGAGTCCCATCGATCAAGATGGAGACTATTCGGACAATTTTACCACCGTGGACCTGAAGGATGCGTATCTTCACATTCCTATCCACAAGGATCATCATCAGTTTCTCAGGTTCGCTTTTCTGGACGAACATTATCAGTTCATGGCCCTTCCTTTCGGATTGGCCACAGCTCCCAGAATCTTCACAAAGGTGCTAGGGTCCCTTCTGGCGGTTCTCAGGCCGCGGGGCATAGCAGTGGCGCCCTATCTGGACGATATCTTGATCCAGGCGTCAACTTATTACCTGACCAAATCTCACACGGACATCGTGTTGGCATTTCTAAGAACTCACGTTTGGAAAGTGAATATAGAAAAGAGTTCACTAGTTCCACTAACAAGGGTTCCATTCTTGGGAACTCTGATAGACTCGGTAGACATGAAAATTTTTCTGACGGAGGTCAGAAAGTCAAAGATTCTAACTACTTGCCAAGCACTTCAGTCCATTCCTCGGCCTTCAGTGGCGCAGTGTATGGAGGTCATTGGATTAATGGTAGCGGCAATGGACGTTGTTCCGTTTGCTCACTTTCATCTCAGACCACTGCAGCTGTGCATGCTCAGACAGTGGAATGGGGATTATGCAAATTTATCTCCTCAGATAAATCTGGATCTAGAGACCAGAGACTCTCTTCTTTGGTGGTTGTCACAGGATCATCTGTCCCAGGGAATGTGCTTCCGCAGGCCAGCATGGGTCATAGTGACGACGGACGCCAGCCTCTTGGGCTGGGGTGCAGTCTGGAATTTCCTTAAGGCTCAGGGTGTTTGGACTCAGGAGTCGTCCCTATTACCAATCAATATTCTGGAACTGAGAGCAATATTCAACGCGCTTCAGGCGTGGCCTCAGTTGGCCTTGGCCAAATTCATAAGTTTCCAGTCGGACAATATCACGATTGTAGCATATATCAATCATCAAGCGGCAACAAAGAGTTCTCTAGCGATGATAGAGGTTTCAAAGATAATTCAATGGGCGGAGACTCACTCTTGCCATCTATCAGCAATCTATATCCCAGGAGTAGAGAACTGGGAGTGGGAGCTCCATCCGGAGGTGTTTGCGTCATTGATTCATCAATGGGACACACCGGAATTGGATCTGATGGCATCTCATCAGAATGCCAAGCTTCCTCGTTACGGGTCCAGGTCAAGGGATCCCCAAGCTGTACTGATAGATGCTCTAGCAGTACCTTGGTTGTTCAACCTGGCTTATGTGTTTCCACCCTTTCCTCTCCTGCCTCGTGTGATTGCAAGAATCAAACAGGAGAGAGCCTCGGTGATCCTAATAGCGCCTGCATGGCCACGCAGGACTTGGTATGCGGATCTAGTAGACATGTCCTCTCTACCACCGTGGAAACTTCCGTTGAGACAGGACCTTCTTATTCAAGGTCCGTTCCAACATCCAAATCTAAATTCTCTGCAACTGACTGCCTGGAGATTGAACGCTTGATCTTATCTAAGCGTGGATTCTTTGAGTCGGTCATTGATAATTTGATTCAGGCTCGAAAGCCTGTCACTAGAAAGATTTACCATAAGATATGGCGTAAATATCTTTATTGGTGCGAATCCAAGGGCTACTCATGGAGTAGGGTTAGGATTCCTAGGATTTTGTCCTTTCTCCAAGAAGGATTGGAGAAGGGATTATCAGCTAGTTCCTTGAAATGACAAATTTCTGCTTTGTCAATTTTACTACACAAGCATCTGGCGGATGTCCCAGACGTTCAGTCCTTTTGTCAGGCTTTAATCAGGATCAAGCCTGTATTTAAACCTATTGCTCCGCCATGGAGTTTGAATTTAGTTCTCAATGTTCTTCAAGGGGTTCCGTTTGAACCCATGCATTCCATGGATATTAAGCTTTTATCTTGGAAAGTTTTCGTTACGGTTGCCTCCAGGCTGGCTGGAAGTTGGACCGTAGAAAAGGATGCTCCTAGCACTCACCAAAGGAGCAGCAGCACCGTAGACACTCTAACTGCTGCGTAGCCACCATAAGTAATGCAGACTCTATGAACCACCGCTGCTGGGCTGGTATCTCGCCGTCTGCTCTGCGCCCTGGACCTACGACCAGGCTCCAGTAGGCGAACCTCTTCCTTCTGTAGCAATCCCTGTAGCTAAGGGAGTATGAAAAACATAGCAATCCCTGTAGTGATTATAAGCTGTCCCCTACAAACATGAGTCAAAGCTGCAAGTTAGAGGGTCAAAAAATAGGTCTGATGTGCTGGAGCACACAGCCTCCTTTTTATTGAGGTTACATGCAAACAGGACACTCTCAGGGGGAGGCATAAAATCCCCCATCACACATTTGATATTAGATAGAGACACTCCCTTTGACAGGCCACAACATTTACTTCAGCAGATAACATTACACACAATAAAACAATGCAGTCCACCTTATCAATACTAGTCTGATTAGACAATGGGAAAGTTGATCACTAAACCTAATTAGAGCTAATCCCAGCAGACTTGTATTTAGAATAGGTTTCTTGAAGCTGAACAAAATTTAACTCTTAATGGCACACAATGAAACTGAACCAAGTGGGAGAAAGCCAGGGACAAGTCATTTCACAGGTCTGGGGACATAGTCTTAAAGGGGGCATTGTTCACCAAAGTCACAATATGTCCCCAGACGGTTCCCAAAGGGCCACACACACCCAACAAAAGTCAATATACTCTCAGGGGCACAATCTTCCAGGGGCCATAGTCATGAGGAAGGAGGCTGGCAAATAGGCTTCTCCAAAATCCAGGGAAGCAGGGCAACCTTCCATTTAAAGGGCCAGTCACAAATAGCAGTTTGTAACATATCTCCCCTTTTGGAGGGAGACTAACAAGGTACCTGACCTTCTGTCGGTCAGTGCCTAAGTTAGTCTCGCAACCCACCCACAAATAAACACTAGCAGCAAAGCAGCCCCCCCACAACAAGTAGCACTGGCCTGTAGGTTCCAGGTTATAGGATGAAAGTGTAGCATCCTCTGCCTTCCTGGCGCAGCTGGGCAAATAGCTGATGGTACTTGGGGGGCGGCACTCTGCCCTGGTGCCAGCGCTTCTGCTGGGGTGAGGGGTTTGCAGGCCAGTCCTGTAACAAGGGGCTCTGTCCTGATGCCAGCTCTTCTGCTGGGGGAATTGGGGCATAGTCCTGCCCGGTGGCAAAGGGAACGTGGGGGTCAGTGGGGGTTAACATCTCCACTGTTAACCCTGGGCCCAAGTTAGGAGTTAGCTGGGGAGGGGGAGATTGGCTTACCTCCTCCTCCTGATACTCCGGCGGCCGTTGGGAAGGGAGGTCGATGCTCTCCTCTTCCTGTGGAACATGCTGCGGCTGGGGAGAGAGACCGGTTGTCTCCTCTCCCTGGAAGGCACACTCCGGCTGGGGAGGGAGGTCGATGCTCTCCCCTCCCTGTAGCTGGGTCTGTCGCTGGGGATCTGGGCCGCCTGCCCAGCATCCCTGTAGGGCCGGTAGAGAGACTGCGGTCCCATCTCCACCTGCCTGCTGGGGGTCCTCCCAGGACCAGTCTATGAGACCTGCTGCCTCTGGTATCTCTGGTTGGGGTTGGGGAAGGAGACCGGTTGTCTCTTCCCTCTGCACAGTATACTGCCGCTGGGGAGGGGGGTCGCTGCTCTCCTCTCCCTGTGGAACATGCTGCGGCTGGGGAGAGAGACCAGGTGTCCATACCCTCAAACTCCACAGTTGGCGCTCAAAGGCTCGTGCCGCTTTGTTCTCCGTATCCAATTCCCGGATGATGCGACTGACTACCTCCTGCGCAGGGTCTGGACCATATCGGACTAGCCGCCTCTTTACCTCTGGAACGAAATCCGCGCCCTCATATCGACGGATCCGGTTGAGGTGCTCTTCACAGGGTTCTGACCAGTATCTTGTCAGCTCCATGCTGCTGTAGGTAGGGACGCTGCGCAGTGGCTAGCGTTGCCCTCAATTACTCTCCTACGATACCAGTGCTGTTGTGGTGCTGCTCCTTGCGCTAGGACACCAATCCCACCGCTGCCGCCAAATGTTACGGTTGCCTCCAGGCTGGCTGGAAGTTGGACCGTAGAAAAGGATGCTCCTAGCGCTCACCAAAGGAGCAGCAGCACCGTAGACACTCTAACTGCTGCGTAGCCACCATAAGTAATGCAGACTCTATGAACCACCGCTGCTGGGCTGGTATCTCGCCGTCTGCTCTGCGCCCTGGACCTAAGACCAGGCTCCTGTAGGCGAACCTCTTCCTTCTGTAGCAATCCCTGTAGCTAAGGGAGTATGAAAAACATAGCAATCCCTGTAGTGATTATAAGCTGTCCCCTACAAACATGAGTCAAAGCTGCAAGTTAGAGGGTCAAAAATAGGTCTGATGTGCTGGAGCACACAGCCTCCTTTTTATTGAGGTTACATGCAAACAGGACACTCTCAGGGGGAGGCATAAAATCCCCCATCACACATTTGATATTAGATAGAGACACTCCCTTTGACAGGCCACAACATTTACTTCAGCAGATAACATTACACACAATAAAACAATGCAGTCCACCTTATCAATACTAGTCTGATTAGACAATGGGAAAGTTGATCACTAAACCTAATTAGAGCTAATCCCAGCAGACTTGTATTTAGAATAGGTTTCTTGAAGCTGAACAAAATTTAACTCTTAATGGCACACAATGAAACTGAACCAAGTGGGAGAAAGCCAGGGACAAGTCATTTCACAGGTCTGGGGACATAGTCTTAAAGGGGGCATTGTTCACCAAAGTCACAATATGTCCCCAGACGGTTCCCAAAGGGCCACACACACCCAACAAAAGTCAATATACTCTCAGGGGCACAATCTTCCAGGGGCCATAGTCATGAGGAAGGAGGCTGGCAAATAGGCTTCTCCAAAATCCAGGGAAGCAGGGCAACCTTCCATTTAAAGGGCCAGTCACAAATAGCAGTTTGTAACAGTTTTGTTTTTAGTTGCTATCTCTTCTGCTCGAAGAGTTTCTGAGCTTTCTGCGTTACAATGTGACTCGCCTTATCTTATATTCCATTCTGATAAGGTGGTTTTGCGTACTAAACCTGGATTCCTTCCTAAGGTTGTTTCAAATAAGAATATTAATCAGGAAATTGTTGTTCCTTCCTTGTGTCCTAATCCTTCTTCTAAGAAGGAGCGTCTGTTACATAACTTAGACGTGGTTCGGGCCTTGAAGTTTTACTTACAAGCGACCAAGGATTTCCGTCAAACATCTTCTCTATTTGTTGTTTATTCTGTAAGACGTAGGGGTCAAAAAGCTACGGCTACCTCTCTTTCTTTTTGGCTGAAAAACATCATCCGCCTGGCATACGAGACTGCTGGACAGGAGCCTCCTGAATGAATTACGGCTCATTCTACTAGAGCTGTGGCTTCAACATGGGCTTTTAAAAACGATGCTTCTGTTGAACAGATTTGTAAGGCTGCGACTTAGTCCTCCCTTCATACTTTTTCCAAATTTGATACTTTTGCTTCTTTGGAGGCTATTTTTGGGAGAAAAGTTCTTCACGCAGTGGTGCCTTCCGTTTAGGTATCTGTCTTGTCCCACCCGTTCATCCGTGTCCTGTTGCTTTGGTATTGCATCCCACAATTAAGGATGAATCTGTGGACTCGTCGTATCTAGTAGAAGAAAAGGAAATTTATGCTTACCTGATAAATTGATTTCTTCTACGATACGAGTCCACGGCACTCCCTGTCATTTTAGACAGATTATATTTTTGTTTTTCAAAACTTCAGTCACCTCTTCACCTTTTAGCTTTTCTTTTCTCTTCCTATACCTTCGGTCGAATGACTGGGGGTGGAGAGAAGGGAGGAGCTATATATACAGCTCTGCTGTGGTGCTCTTTGCCACTTCCTGTTAGCAGGAGGATAATATCCCACAAGTAAGGATGAATCCGTGGACTCGTATCGTAGAAGAAATCAATTTATCAGGTAAGCATAAATTTCCTTTTTTAGCAATATGTGCTTCCCACTAGGCAACCAGTGTTATCTTAAACTGCTTTCCTTTCTACTCAGGTCCCTGTCAGTGCTGTGTCTGCTCCACAGCAGAGGCCCTGGAGGGTAAGTCCTTTTGTATTATTTATTTCCCTTATGGGGACCTGTGCAAAGGGCTCAGTAGATAGTGACCCAATTGGTGTCTGATTTCCCTCCTAAGGGGTCTGGGAGAGACTATATATCCTAGGGTCAGGATATCTCGGTTATTTTCCCTTTGATGTTAAGGACCTCTTTGTCGCTACGGTTCTGGTCGATGACCTTTATTTGTGAACCGATGCTGTGTTGCTCTTAAAATGAGTATATGCCTACCATTTGGGTACTACGATGTGGTTTGCTCTTTATATGTTAGAGCGAGAGGCCCCTGTTGTGTCTTTTTTGCCTCTGTGGCGGCGGAGTGTGGGTAAATCCCTCACTTCCCACCACGTGTAGTTTGCCGTGGCCATTCTTGGGGCTTCCTAGGGAGCAGGATACAAACTGCTACCAGAACTGACTGCTCCATGTCGCCTGAAGTAAAAAAAGTTTTCTCAGAGCTGAGCAGTTACTGGGACACAGCACTGAGCTGAAACTACTGGGCTGTAACATGCCATGCAGGCAGGGGTGAGGCTGTATGCACTGACTCCATGTGCTGGGTAACAGAGCTGCTGCTGGAGCTACCAGGCTGAAAAAACAGATCTGTCGAGTAGACAGCTTACTTTATTTGGGGGCCGTGTTAGTGATATCTCTGTATAGAGACATGGGTGCTAGAGATTCAGCGCTAGAGTTTGCACACAAGTGTAATTTTAATGTTTTTTTTTCTCTTTTCTGCAGAAATTATCAGGAGACACTAGTGCAGCTGTAATGCTCTTTGATACAAGAGATTATAAGGAGACACTAGTGCAGCTGTAATGCTCTTTGATACAAGAGATTATCAGGAGACACTAGTGCAGCTGTAATGCTCTTTGATACAAGAGATTATCAGGAGACACTAGTGCAGCGGTAATGCTCTTTGATACAAGAGATTATCAGGAGACACTAGTGCAGCGGAAATGCTCTTTGATACAAGAGATTATCAGGAGACACTAGTGCAGCGGTAATGCTCTTTGATACAAGAGATTATCAGGAGACACTAGTGCAGCGGTAATGCTCTTTGATACAAGAGATTATCAGGAGACACTAGTGCAGCGGTAATGCTCTTTGATACAAGAGATTATCAGGAGACACTAGTGCAGCGGTAATGCTCTTTGATACAAGAGATTATCAGGAGACACTAGTGCAGCGGTAATGCTCTTTGATACAAGAGATTATCAGGAGACGCTAGTGCAGCTGTAATGCTCTTTGATACAATACATTGTCAGGAGACACTAGTGCAGCGGTAATGCTCTGATACAAGAGATTGTCAGGAGACACTAGTGCAGCGGTAATGCTCTGATACAAGAGATTATCAGGAGACGCTAGTGCAGCTGTAATGCTCTTTGATACAAGAGATTATCAGGAGACGCTAGTGCAGCTGTAATGCTCTTTGATACAAGAGATTGTCAGGAGACACTAGTGCAGCGGTAATGCTCTTTGATACAAGAGATTGTCAGGAGACGCTAGTGCAGCGGTAATGCTCTTTGATACAAGAAATTATCAGGAGACGCTAGTGCAGCTGTAATGCTCTTTGATACAAGAGATTATCAGGAGACGCTAGTGCAGCTGTAATGCTCTTTGATACAAGAGATTATCAGGAGACGCTAGTGCAGCTGTAATGCTGTTTGATACAAGAGATTATCAGGAGACGCTAGTGCACCGGTAATGCTCTTTTATACAAGAGATTATCAGGAGACGCTAGTGCGGCTGTAATGCTCTTTGATACAAGAGATTATCAGGAGACGCTAGTGCAGCTGTAATGCTCTTTGATACAAGAGATTATCAGGAGACGCTAGTGCAGCTGTAATGCTCTTTGATACAAGAGATTATCAGGAGACGCTAGTGCGGCTGTAATGCTCTTTGATACAAGAGATTATCAGGAGGCGCTAGTGCAGCTGTAATGCTCTTTGATACAAGAGATTATCAGGAGACGCTAGTGCAGCTGTAATGCTCTTTGATACAAGAGATTATCAGGAGACACTAGTGCAGCGGTAATGCTCTGATACAAGAGATTATCAGGAGACACTAGTGCAGCGGTAATGCTCTTTGATACAAGAGATTATCAGGAGACGCTAGTGCAGCGGTAATGCTCTTTGATACAAGAGATTATCAGGAGACGCTAGTGCAGCGGTAATGCTCTTTGATACAAGAGATTATCAGGAGACGCTAGTGCACCGGTAATGCTCTTTGATACAAGAGATTATCAGGAGACGCTAGTGCGGCTGTAATGCTCTTTGATACAAGAGATTATCAGGAGACACTAGTGCAGCTGTAATGCTCTTTGATACAAGAGATTATCAGGAGACACTAGTGCAGCGGTAATGCTCTTTGATACAAGAGATTATCAGGAGACACTAGTGCAGCGGTAATGCTCTTTGATACAAGAGATTATCAGGAGACGCTAGTGCAGCTGTAATGCTCTTTGATACAAGAGATTATCAGGAGACGCTAGTGCAGCTGTAATGCTCTTTGATACAAGAGATTATCAAGAGACGCTAGTGCACCGGTAATGCTCTTTTATACAAGAGATTATCAGGAGACGCTAGTGCGGCTGTAATGCTCTTTGATACAAGAGATTATCAGGAGACGCTAGTGCAGCGGTAATGCTCTTTGATACAAGAGATTATCAGGAGACACTAGTGCAGCTGTAATGCTCTTTGATACAAGAGATTATCAGGAGACACTAGTGCAGCTGTAATGCTCTTTGATACAAGAGATTATCAGGAGACGCTAGTGCAGCTGTAATGCTCTTTGATACAAGAGATTATAAGGAGACGCTAGTGCGGCTGTAATGCTCTTTGATACAAGAGATTATCAGGAGACGCTAGTGCAGCTGTAATGCTCTTTGATACAAGAGATTGTCAGGAGACGCTAGTGCAGCTGTAATGCTCTTTGATACAAGAGATTATCAGGAGACGCTAGTGCACCGGTAATGCTCTTTTATACAAGAGATTATCAGGAGACGCTAGTGCGGCTGTAATGCTCTTTGATACAAGAGATTATCAGGAGACGCTAGTGCAGCGGTAATGCTCTTTGATACAAGAGATTATCAGGAGACGCTAGTGCAGCTGTAATGCTCTTTGATGCAAGAGATTATAAGGAGACGCTAGTGCAGCTGTAATGCTCTTTGATACAAGAGATTATCAGGAGACGCTAGTGCAGCTGTAATGCTCTTTGATGCAAGAGATTATAAGGAGACGCTAGTGCAGCTGTAATGCTCTTTGATACAAGAGATTATAAGGAGACGCTAGTGCAGCTGTAATGCTCTTTGATACAAGAGATTATCAGGAGACGCTAGTGCAGCTGTAATGCTCTTTGATGCAAGAGATTATAAGGAGACGCTAGTGCAGCTGTAATGCTCTTTGATACAAGAGATTATCAGGAGACACTAGTGCAGCTGTAATGCTCTTTGATACAAGAGATTATCAGGAGACGCTAGTGCAGCGGTAATGCTCTTTGATACAAGAGATTATCAGGAGACGCTAGTGCAGCTGTAATGCTCTTTGATACAAGAGATTATCAGGAGACGCTAGTGCAGCTGTAATGCTCTTTGATGCAAGAGATTATAAGGAGACGCTAGTGCAGCTGTAATGCTCTGATACAAGAGATTATAAGGAGACGCTAGTGCAGCTGTAATGCTCTTTGATACAAGAGATTATCAGGAGACGCTAGTGCAGCTGTAATGCTCTTTGATGCAAGAGATTATAAGGAGACGCTAGTGCAGCTGTAATGCTCTTTGATACAAGAGATTATCAGGAGACACTAGTGCAGCTGTAATGCTCTTTGATACAAGAGATTATCAGGAGACGCTAGTGCAGCGGTAATGCTCTTTGATACAAGAGATTATCAGGAGACGCTAGTGCAGCTGTAATGCTCTTTGATACAAGAGATTATCAGGAGACGCTAGTGCAGCTGTAATGCTCTTTGATACAAGAGATTATCAGGAGACGCTAGTGCAGCTGTAATGCTCTTTGATGCAAGAGATTATAAGGAGACACTAGTGCAGCTGTAATGCTCTTTGATACAAGAGATTATCAGGAGACGCTAGTGCAGCTGTAATGCTCTTTGATACAAGAGATTATAAGGAGACACTAGTGCAGCTGTAATGCTCTTTGATGCAAGAGATTATCAGGAGACACTAGTGCAGCTGTAATGCTCTTTGATACAAGAGATTATCAGGAGACGCTAGTGCGGCTGTAATGCTCTTTGATACAAGAGATTATCAGGAGACGCTAGTGCAGCTGTAATGCTCTTTGATACAAGAGATTATCAGGAGACGCTAGTGCAGCTGTAATGCTCTTTGATACAAGAGATTATAAGGAGACACTAGTGCAGCTGTAATGCTCTTTGATGCAAGAGATTATAAGGAGACACTAGTGCAGCTGTAATGCTCTTTGATACAAGAGATTATCAGGAGACGCTAGTGCAGCTGTAATGCTCTTTGATACAAGAGATTATAAGGAGACACTAGTGCAGCTGTAATGCTCTTTGATGCAAGAGATTATCAGGAGACACTAGTGCAGCTGTAATGCTCTTTGATACAAGAGATTATCAGGAGACGCTAGTGCGGCTGTAATGCTCTTTGATACAAGAGATTATCAGGAGACGCTAGTGCGGCTGTAATGCTCTTTGATACAAGAGATTGTCAGGAGACGCTAGTGCGGCTGTAATGCTCTTTGATACAAGAGATTATCAGGAGACGCTAGTGCGGCTGTAATGCTCTTTGATGCAAGAGATTATAAGGAGACGCTAGTGCGGCTGTAATGCTCTTTGATACAAGAGATTATCAGGAGACGCTAGTGCGGCTGTAATGCTCTTTGATGCAAGAGATTATCAGGAGACGCTAGTGCAGCTGTAATGCTCTTTGATACAAGAGATTATAAGGAGACGCTAGTGCAGCTGTAATGCTCTTTGATACAAGACATTGTCAGGAGACGCTAGTGCAGCTGTAATGCTCTTTGATTCAAGAGATTATCAGGAGACGCTAGTGCAGCTGTAATGCTCTTTGATACAAGAGATTATCAGGAGACGCTAGTGCAGCTGTAATGCTCTTTGATACAAGAGATTATCAGGAGACGCTAGTGCAGCTGTAATGCTCTTTGATACAAGACATTGTCAGGAGACGCTAGTGCAGCTGTAATGCTCTTTGATACAAGAGATTATCAGGAGACGCTAGTGCAGCGGTAATGCTCTTTGATACAAGAGATTATCAGGAGACGCTAGTGCAGCTGTAATGCTCTTTGATACAAGAGATTATCAGGAGACGCTAGTGCACCGGTAATGCTCTTTGATACAAGAGATTATCAGGAGACACTAGTGCAGCGGTAATGCTCTTTGATACAAGAGATTGGCAGGGCATGACATAGTGTCTTTACAATAAGGGTGCTTGTAATGCTTCTCCATACAAGGGCACTAGAGTTTTCTCATACATGTAGTGTGACAAATGCAGGAAACGAATTGTCTTTACAAGGGCCCTAAAGTTTTGCCACAAGTGTAGCTGTAATGCTCCTCTGATAAATGTAGCTGTACGCTATCTGACCCAGAGTTAGTTAGGTCTCTGTATTGCTTTTCCTGATACCAGAGATTGTCTGTCTGTCTGTCTGGAACAGGCTCTTGATTTTGTATGGCTTGTGATGCAGAGTAGTCTGCTTAAAGGGATATTCCAGCCAAAATTGGAAACCACATAGGTGCATTTAGCTATTGAATAGAAGCATTTTTGTAATATACATGCATTAGCAAAAATGCTTCTAATAAAAGCTATAGCTGTTTCAAAAGTGTATTTAAAGGATTACTTTCTGTTATAATTTTTAAGCTAAACAACTAACATATTAAAGTTAATAAACATTAATTAAAACCTACTGACCTATATTTTCTCCAAAACGAAGTTTCATAACGTTCTAAAAGTTATATCTTTTATTCGCTGATGATGTCACGTTATCCTGCCCACTATTTTCAGCACTGCATGTTCAAAATACTTAAACCAATAACTTTGTGTTTAAAGCGCCATTTTGAAACCTAGGTATTGTAAACGGATTGGTACAGAGCAAAGGATACCCACGGAGTGGGTTTGGAAAACAATTAAATTTGCAGACAAGATTTCTGATATACGGTAGAGATATGTTAATTAAATGCTATTGATAAAAAGCGTATTTGGGGTAGTTAGTTAGTAACAGGCATAGAAAATATTTACTTACAGTGGCCAGCATTTTAAACACAGCACTTGCTCATAGAGCCTAAGGTGCTTGTACCATCTGGTAATGACTCAATTTGTTAATTGCTGACACGATACACGCCCCAGGGATGATCTGAGCAGCTGCAGTATTTAAAATGCTGGTGCAGTGAGAATATCTAGCTATGCTTCACATGCACATGCAGAGAAAAATGATAACACTAAAACAGTGATAACTTTTACTAGAAGCATTTTTGCTAATTCATTTATATTGCGAATGTGTTTCTATTTTCTATTTAAAGATGTAATTAATCTATGTGCATTTAAATTTTGACTGGAATGTCCCTTTAATATCATCTACATATTTTTACCTGCTTTGTATATTACTCAGGTTTTTGCTGCCATCTGGTGGCTATTTTGAAATATGACAACGTCATTTTCTGTAAATCGGAAGGTAAGGGGGGCAACATCCCCTTTCAAAGTGTTCTGAGTAATTTGCTGACATTGAGTAGTGTTTTATAAAAATGACACCTAATGCATGTTGTACTTTTGATTATTTTATGTATACTATAAAAATCTCTTTTCAATTGAGTATATATATATATATTTTTTTTTTTCTACTCTGATGGCGAGTATTTAATAGTTATTTACATCCTAATCTTTCAAGGCTGACATAATTAACACTATCAGTGTTATTACACCTATGGAGATATATTATATTTAGTAGTTTGTATCTTCTCTGCTGATATAATTTATTTTTAATTAACTTATCATTGTGTTGTATTTATTGCAGGGGAATATTACATATATTTTCCCTATGGGGATAATTCATTTTTATTCAGTAGTTTGCATTTCTCTACCAATATAATTTTATTTACTTTGTGTTTTAGTTCACTGTTCTTTGTGAATTCTTGCTGACAGCAGGTGGCCATCATCTTGTATTATTTGTTCTAGATGCTGAAGTTTATACTTTAGTTTTATCTAGAATGTGTGCATATCTGCAGCATATTATCTTTGTCTTTATTACACACAGATGGCTGTTGTAGCCTAGTGGGTAGCTATGCTGCCCCTCAAGTCAAATGTTGCGAGTTGAATGTCTGCAGCCTATTTCAGCTGCCCTGGGTTTTCCCTCTTAGGCATTTTCTGAGAGGGACAGAGGATAGGAGAAGGCAATATTAAAGTGTCTGTAATTGTCCTTGGTTTTTTCGCAGGGCAGCTTCTCTTTTATAAGAGCAGGTCTATGTGACTTAACAGCTTCTCTCCCTAGTGATCTGAAAACATATTTGTTTTTCAGATTCAGCTGTTGAACAGGTCATCTGCCTCGCAAAACAGATTTTTTTTTCTCCTGTTGGTCCAGAAGGGTTGGTTTGACCCAAGGGACTGATTCTTCATGTCCCCATTCTCTGGGATTGTCTTCAGTTTCCTTTTGTTTGTTCTTTAAACAAACATTTTCAATTGGTAGCCCTTCCTTTTGGGTTGGCTTCAGTTCCCAGGATCTTTACTAAGATACTGGGGGCTCTTTTTGCAGTAGCCAGGATGTGAGGAATCACTTTGGCTCCTTAACTGGACGATAGCGGTTCAGGCTCCTTCTTTCCTTTGGCAGGACTCGCTCTTTTTTGCCTCTCTTTAAAGGCTTTGAGTGGTTGATAATTCTGGACAAGAGTCTTTCTGGTACCCAATTCCAGGGTTTGTTTTTCTGGGGACAATCATAGATTAGTTTACCATGAAAATCTTCCTGTTGGATCTATAACGATCCAATCTCTTGTCTCTTTCATATTCTGCTCGCCCTTCAGTGGTGCAATGCCGGGGCGTAGTTTGTTTCATGGTGGCTACCATGGACATTAGTGGGGGGTTTTCCCGTTTGCAACCTCTACATCTATGTTATGTTCAGTTTATGGTCCTGTCAGGAGCAAAGACGCCTGGTGGCGCAGTACCAGAGAACCAGGCTACGAACCTGGAATCCCAGGTTCAACTCTGGCCATAACTTTGATCACCTGTTTCAGAGCTCACCTTGAAAGATTATGTCCAAGTCTAGGGTTCCCTGAAAAACTTAGGGAACCTTGTCACCTGTCCTCCCTATTTCCTTCTGGAGCTGAGAGCCATCTTCAATGTCCTAGGACGTGACCTAATCTTCATCTCGGTGGTCGAGGCCCGGTTTCTCAGATCCTATCAGCTTATAGTCTGTGACCTATAACAGTCTTCAGGGAAGAACATGATGTTCCCTGGCTAAGAAGGAAGTCTCTTTCTTCCTTCAGTGGACAGAGTCCCTCAATTGTCATATTGACGATTCTTTTCCCGCGAGTAAATGTCTGGGAGGCAATCTGAGCGACAGATGTTACACCCAGGGGAGTGGGCTCTCTTTCCGGATTTGTAACCCTTAGGTGGCATGTTCCTGAGAGAGTCTTCTGGGCTTCTCCTTTCAATATTAAGAGGCCCAGATTTGGGTCCAGTTCAATGGACCCTCAGGCAGTGCTGGTGGACGCGCTAGCGAATCCGTGAGAGTTCAGTTTATCCCTTTACTTTGCCCTTATCCTCACGGTCTTAGCCCGCATCATCAAGAGCGGCCCTTGGTTATCTAAATGCGTTACCTTGGCCTTGCAGGACGTGGTTCTCATATTAAGGAAAGGATAACATCTTCCTCAGATCTAAGGAGAATCCACAGCATGATTCCTTACTTTTGGGAAATACTGAACCTGGCCACATGGAGGAGGCAAAGACACCCCAGCCAAAGGCTTAAATACCTCTCCCACCTGCCCCAGTCATTTTTTGCTTTTTGTCACAGGAGCATGGCAGAGAAGTGTCAGAAGATTCGGAGTAGTTCCTTAGGAAGGGTATCTGTCCTATGATACAGGACTGGAGTTTTAAGTAGTCTTGTCAGCCTCTTAGTGAGAGCATTGACGGAAGTTAGTCTGGAGATGCAGGGAGAGTCTTTCTGCGAACCTATCCAGACTGCCTGCTAACAGCTCCTAAGCAATAAGTGTTGACGAGTTCCACTGCCTGCTTGTTTTTTCACTCAAGTCCATATCAGGAGTGATGCTACAAGACCCTCACATTTGAGAGGCTGTATTTCTGTTCCACAGCATGGATTCTGGCAAGATAGTTTTAGTTTTTACATATGTTGAATACGCTGGAAGACAGGGTCACAGTGTGGCTCCTTTTCTCTTTATAGAATCATTGCTTAATATCTCCTGAGGGGGATTATGGAACAGTGGGGATTAATCAAATGTGTTGCTTTGATTTTATGCTGCTTTATGTGTGGCGTTTATTGGGCTCAGAGACTGTTCGATATGTGGCTGGAACGCACAGGTTTTTACTTTCACTTTGAATGCTGCACAGCTTGGCGCGTTTTTTCTCATAGCAGGGGCGGACCTGCCTTGCGCACCATGTGCCTGGGAGTGGTCTCGCTTTAATTTCCTCTTTCCTGAGTGAGCTGGCTGTCGGAGAAGACACTTTTTCTCTCTATTGTCTGGGTCTAGGAGGTGGTGAGTACCCCAGCCATTGGGAGTATAAAGGTGCTGTTTTTTGATAAATAAAATATTGTTTTATTTTCTGTGTCCTACTGTCATTAGCTAAGCTATGGAGGATTCTGAGATACTAGCGGGTACTCCCTCTATTCCAAATAGTAATGCCTGTTTATATTGTGAGGAGGCCTTGATATGCCTTGCCCTCTCAACTATGTTTCACATGCCTTGAACACGGTATTAGATCTAAGAAGACTAACCCCTTTAGTACCATTGAGCTGTTCACCTCTAAGGACTCGCCGTCCCATGAGGTGCATACCTATCAGTCATCTCCTTCTACACACGCAGCTTCCTGTGGCACGCCTGATCCTCCATCTGGAGGGAGCCTTTTACCATCATATTTTACTGCACATTTAAAGACGGTGGTGTCTGAGGCCTTCAGCGCTTTACCTCACCCTGCTAAATGCAAGCAAAAGGTTAAACATAGCTCTCCTGTCCAGGGGTCATCATGTGATTTATTGGATTTGTCTGTTCAGAATCGGTTATCTGAGGATGAGTCATGCTCTGAGGATTCAGAGAGTGAATTTTTTGAGTCTGCTGCCTCTAAGCCTCCTGCTGCGGAGGAACCAGCCTTTAGATTTAAGATTGAACACATGATTTCTTCTAAAAGAGGTCCTGACTACATTAGAGGTTCCAGAGGCCAAGATTCCTGATGAACCTTTGATTTCTAAATTAGACAGAGTGTATGAGGCCAGGGTAGTGCCGTTAACTTTTCCTGTACCTGTAAAGATGGCGAACATAATTAAAAATGAATGGGACGGAATTGAATCTTCCTTTTCACCTTTGTCTTCCTTTAAAAAATTATTCCTGGTCCCGGACTCTCAATTGAAATTGTGGGGTTCCGTTCCTTGTTTCAACCGGCAGCGGCTGTTGCCTCGGTTGCTGGAGCAACTACCTACTGGTGCGACTCCTTATCGGAATTGATCGAGGTAGACGGTCCCATCGATGTTATCCAGGAAAGAATTAAAACATTTAGAATTGCTCATTCTTTTATCTGTGATGCAAACATGCAAATTATTTGTCTAAATGTTAAGGTGTCTGTTTTTTTTTAGTTCAGGCCCGTCGGGCGCTCTGGCTGAAGTCCTGGTCTGTGGACATGAATTCTAAGTCCAGACCTTCTTTCCCTCCCTTTTAAGGAAAATATTTTATTTGGTCCAGGCCTGGACTCCATTATCTCCACGGATACAGGGGGCAAGGGTGTCTTCCTACCGCAGGATAAAAAGAACAATTCTGAAGGACAAAGTTCTAACTTTCGTTCCTTTTGTTATGATAAATCCCAATGACAGCAGACCTCTACTAAGCCCGAGCAAACCAAGAGTACTTGGAAGCCGGCTCAGTCCTGGAATAAATCCAAACAGAGCAAGAAGCCCGCCAAGACTAAATTGGCATGAAGGGGCGGCCCCCGATCCGGCGCTGGATCGTGTAGGGGGCAGACTGTCGCTCTTTTCAGACTCTTGGTTCAGGGATGTGCAGGATCCATGAGTCCTGGAGGTCATAGCTCAGGGGATACAAGATAGGTTCCAAGTCTCATCTGCCCAAGGGCAGATTTCTACTCTCAAGCCTGTCTTCCAGACCAGAAAAGAGGGACACCTTTCTGGGGTGTGTGCGGGATCTGTCCTCCTTAGGGAACATTGTCCCAGTGTCTATCTCAGAAAGAGGTTTGGGATACTATAGGTTTGGTATGGTCTGTATAGGGCTAGTTGGTTCAAGTGTGATCCTTCCCTTATCGAATGTCTCTCCAGGACCTACTGCCTCCTCCAAAACAATAGGTTTCTATATTCCTAATGTATTACACATTACTAGCATGTTGTTTCCTTGGCAAGCTTCTGCCAGAGGGGTCTGTAGTTTCAAAGTGGCCTCACTAACGTTCCCTTGGTCATAGGAAGCCAGTTGAGCAGGACCACTTTCTGTACGTTGTTGCAGCTCAACTTGGGACGAGCCTGATAAGTCATGTACCCCTTTCCATTCTGTCTCTAGTTGTATGCAGATCTGTATTGCGTCCTGTAGCACATGGACATTTGTTGCCATTTTTTATGCGGGTAAACTGGATAGTATACCAATCCAAGGATAGGATTGCAAAACCCCATGAACTAGGGGGGTTATCATGCAGCAGCCCCAGACCTACTCTCCACCACACACACAGGACAAACTTCCAAAGTCGTAATACTGTTAGATTGCAGCTGGTCATAAGATGGCTCCCAGGCCTGTGTAGTAGTTACCGTGTAGCTGTTCCAAAGAACATAGGCGAGATCACAATCAAGTTTTCCACTTCGAGGATGTTTAAAAAATCTGCAGAGTAAACTGCTTTCAAAGATGCAGGTTAGAAAAAGCTAGTAGACTTTTTCAGCTGAAAATAGCAGAAAAATGTAGTCTAGCACCGAGAGCCTCACTAAGATGTGTCTTGCTGCAATGGAAGGAGGCTCCACCCCCCCCCCCCCCCCCCCACTCCTAATTTTAGAAGTATTATGTACTCTAGGTGTAGAGGCCCAGGCATCTTATTTCCTCTTCTATAGAATAAACCTACCATAGTTAAGTTCTCAAATTCTGGTGTAATTTTGAAAAAGTTCACTATGTACAACTCCTCCTAGGTTTGATGCCAGTAATGATGATTCTGTGGCTTTTAAAGATATAAAGAAAAAACAAATTAATTTCTTTCATGATGAAGAGAGTCCTCCAGAACATCAATACATTCCAAAACTTGGCTCCACCCCATACTCCCAGCAATCCCCTAACTCTGCTTAGATATATATATATATATATATACATATATACAGCCAAGTAGAAAAGAAGAGGGAAATCAACAAAGCACCAAAAAAGTGCAAAAACAAGCCCCAACAACAACTGTATATCTAATAACAATTGCAGGGCTTATGGGCTCTCATCTTCGTGAAGGAAATTCATTCCTCAAATAAGCATACATTTTGTTTCCTTTCATAAGGTAGTGAGAGTCCGTGAGAACATTACATGTGGAATTCACTGCTTGGTGATGGGTACCCACAAGAACACCATGAGACATGACGGGACAAAGCAGGTAGGCAGGCATGTTACTGATTAGGCACGTGGCCCACAGTACTTTCTTTGCAAAGTACAATTACATTTGACCAATATCTGATCCAGTGTGGCATCTTTAGGAAAGGCAGAAGAAGTGGACACTGCACGGGTGGAATGAGTAATATACACCTTTCCGATTAAGGCCTTAAGCCAAGCAGCTAAAATAATGGCAGTCATTTTATGACTATTGGGAGTAAGTATGTGAAGGCTATTAATATATTACAATAGGACTCACACACAAAAAAAATCATAATTTAAAAATCATATAAAATGAAATATTGAAAATAAAATATGCAGTAAAAAGTTGTGATGTTTAATTGCGTGAAAAAAAAATCATAAAATTGTTCTTCAAAAATCAGATTTTATGGAACAATTACAATTTGTATTGAAATTGGAAAGGAAATTATTTAAGCTGCACAGTAGAAATTATAATAAAACATGATGCTTTGAAATTAAGATTTATAATACAAAATTCAGAGTGTTATTTTCCTTATTGTATTTTTTCCCTTTGCTAATGGGCTGAACAAGGCATCCATGGGTGTAAATTAAATTTCTCTTCAAGGTCTGGCATATTCTCTGAACATTTTCACCTTGCAGTTCTTGCTGTTTTTTATTGCAAATTAAGTGGAATGAGAGACCCCTGTTTTCTGCTCCCAACCCTTTTTTCCCTTGTCTGGCCCAGCAAAAGTTTGATAATCGCGTCAACATCTATTTTTAGCGCTCTTAAAAAGACAAAAGTTGTGGAGAAATCTTTCCTTCAGAGCAAGACCCAAGCAAGGAACCAAGATCTCCTGATTGATCATATCCGTGGATACCACCTTCAGGAAAAAAGAATAGCTGGTTCACAAAACAATTTTATTGTGATGGAAGTTAAATAAAAACGTCTTACAGAACAGAGCAGAAAGCTCAGACACCCACCTAGCAGATTAAATGTCTAGCAGAAAAGTGGAAAAGCTTGAAGCATTCTCATAAAAAAAAAAAGTCTCCAAGATGGAGTAACTGGATGAATAAAAGGTTTGAGTCATATAAGCCACTAAACAAAAGTCAGGAAAAAAAAGCTATCTGACAAATCATAATCCATACCACTGTGGAGAAATTCTAAAGTAGGGGTGTGCGCTAGACTTTCTGTAGCTTGATTCGGCATTCCTCCGTCAGAGACAGCCTTATAAAAACCGAGTCTATAATACACTCTTGAAAGGAGAGTCATTTGGAGGAAGAAAAGAGTTTGACAGACACAGATGGTGCATCAATTTATCAAACATTAGGAGCATGACCTCTGCATGAGAATATTGTTTAAATAATGCAATACTGAGATGCCATGATTTGTATTATGGAAACAGGGCTAGGAACAAAGTGGGCACTAACGAGCAGTAATCAGGTCACTTGATGCAATGCCAGAATTTTCAGGTACTGCTGGAGCTGATGTTTTAAGGGACATTACACTAAAAATTGGAATCCACATTGAAGAATTACAGTTTTGAATAGAAGCATTTTTTTTATTATACATGTATTAGCAAAAATGTTTCTAATAAAAGCTATAGCTGTTTCAAAAGTGTATTTAAGTATGCACCGTGCACCAGCATTTTAAACTCAACACTTGCATAGATACCTAAGGTGCTTGTTCCATCTGGTAATGACACAATTTGTTAATTGATGACCTGATACAAGCCCCACTGGTGTTCTGAGCAGCTGCAGTATTTAACATGCTGGTGCACGGAAAATATTCAGCTATGCTTCACATGCATGTGCAGAGAAAAAACATAATTTATGTAAGAACTTGCATGATAAATTCATTTCTTTCATAATGGCAAGAGTCCATGAGCTAGTGACGTATGGGATATACAATCCTACCAGGAGGGGCAAAGTTTCCCAAACCTCAAAATGCCTATAAATACACCCCTCACCACACCCACAATTCAGTTTAATGAATAACCAAGTAGTGGGGTGATAAAATAAGGAGTAAAGAAAGCATACAAAAAGAACTAGAAATATAATTGTGCTTTTATACAAAAATCATAACCACCAAAAAAAAGGAAATATATGCTTACCTGATAAAAAAATTTTTTTACGATATGACGAGTCCACGGATTTCATCCTTACTTGTGGGATTTATCCTCCTGCTGATAGGAAGTGGCAAAGAGCACCACAGCAGAGCTGTATATATAGCTCCTCCATTCCCTCTCAATCCAGTCATTCGACTGAAGTTAGGAAGAGAAAGGAAAAGCTAAAGGTGAAGAGGTGACTAAAGTTTAATAAAAATAAATATATACCTGTCTTAAAAAATGACAGGGTGGGCCGTGTACTCGTCATATCGTAAAAGAAATTAATTTATCAGGTAAGCATAAATTTCCTTTTCTTTTACAAAGACATGACGAGTCCACGGATTTCATCCTTACTTGTGAGATACCAATACCAAAGCTATAGGACACGGATGAAAGGGAGGGACAAGACAGGAACCTAAACGGAAGGCACCACTGCTTGAAGAACCTTTCTCCCAAAAACAGCCTCAGATGAAGCAAAAGTGTAAAATTTGGAAAACGTGTGAAGAGACGACCAAGTTGCAGCCTTGCAAATCTGTTCAGCAGAAGCATCGTTTTTAAAAGCCCATGAGGAAGCCACAGCCCTAGTGGAATGAGCCGTAATTCTTTCAGGAGGCTGCCGTCCAGCAATCTCATATGCCAGATGGATGATACTCTTCAGCCAAAGAGAAAGAGAGGTAGCCGTAGCTCTCTGGCCCCTACGCTTTCCCGAAAACACAATGAATAATGAAGATGATTGGCGAAACTCTTTAGTCACCTGCAAATAAAACTTCAGAGCACGGACCACATCCAAGTTATGCAACAGACGCTCCTTCTTAGAAGAAAGATTAGGACATAATGAAGGAACCACAATTTCCTGATTAATATTCTTATTTGAAACAACCTTAGGAAGAAACCCAGGTTTGGTATGTAGAACCACCTTATCAGAATGAAAAATAAGATAAGGCGAGTCACATTGCAACGCTGAAAGCTCAGAAACTCTGAGAGCAGAAGAAATAGCAACCAAAAACAAAACTTTCCATGATAATAACTTAATATCTATGGAATAAATTGTTCCCCCTTGATGATTGATGTAAGCCACCGTCGTGATGTTGTCGGATTGAAAACTAATGAACTTGGCCAAAGCCAACTGAGGCCACGCCAGAAGCGCATTGAATATTGCTCTCAATTCCAGAATATTGATTGGAAGAAGTGACTCCATAAAGAAGCAGAGAAGGCGCCACATAGCGAGATTTTATTTGTATTAATTCGAAATTTTTTGAATTAATACAAATAAAATCTCGATAGTGTAGTTACATCTAGATTTGAGACATGCAGTATTTATGAATACGCAATCACCAAAGAGAGTGATATTACAGAGTATAACATATTCTGACATAAAAGCGAATTGAGCAATTGAACAGGTACGATGTTGACCGATATAACAATAGGGGTATTAAACTGAATGTTATTGTTAATATTGATGTTGCTTATTAACTGGTTTATTCATTGCTGGGATAATTTTAAAGCTTTTTCATTATATGCTTTATATTAACTATAGATAAATGTGTAAAAAGGATGTTGCTACATATGATATTATTTGTAGGATAGTTGTGGTTGCACAATATATGCTATATCAAATCAAACTCAACATGAATGCTGTGTGTAAACATCTGTTAATCATGTGACCAATTAAGAGAAACTAGGGTGTGTCTGTTAAACAGCCATTACCATTGGCTAGTATAGAGTATATTAAGTAGCAAGTGTTGTATAGTTTTATTCAGCCTGAGGAAACAGTACATGATACTGAGAAACGCGTTGCTGTGTTTTTAATGTGTTTAATAAACACTTTTATTATATACAATCTTGCTACATTGCTTCTCTTTGGATACTCTTGTTTGGAGTAACTCCCATACTGCTGGAGGTGGAATAGAGCTTTTCCTGACATCCAAACAACATAGCCTCTTTGGTGACCACCCTTTTGGCTTCTGGGAGTCTTTGCTTGAGAGGAGAGTTTACCGGACAACTCTGAGGTTCCGGTTTGCCCAGTCAGCACCACATCTTAGTGCTTTCTTACACATGAGTGCATTTGAGCTTCAATTTTATATTTGATACACTTAACGGAATTATGCTATGTGGCACCTTCTCTGCTTCTTTATAGATTAACTCGTTGTGGATGGCCTTATACATCGAGGAGAGCTGCCTTATATCCCTATACATCGAGGAGAGCTGCCTTATATCCCTATAATGATTGAGGATACTTTTGGACCTTATTTGGACTTTATTTTTGCTTATTAGGACATCAATATCTATACAGGTTTATTCCTGATTATTCTTATATTCTTGTATGTATATGCCTAAGTGAAATTACATTCTGTAATTATACAATATATTAAGAACTGTGATCATCTACAATTTTGTAATTTTTGGTTACATTGCATATCTAGATAGCGCCCCTATTTTATATTATTGTATATCCCCTATATTTGGGTGCATACATATATATATACTTATATTGAAGAAGTGACTCCGACTGAGTCCACACACCCTGAGTCCTCAGGGAATTCCAGACTGCACCCCAGCCTAGAAGACTGGCGTCCGTCGTTACTATCACCCATGAGGGTCTGCGGAAGCACATCCATTGGGACAGATGATCCTGAGACAACCATCAAAGTAGAGAGTCTCTTGTCTCCTGATCCAGATCTATCTGAGGGGACAGATTTGTATAATCTCCGTTCCACTGTCTGAGCAAGCTCAACTGTAGCGGTCTGAGATGAAAACGAGTAAACAGAACGATGTTCATTGCCGTCACCATCAATCCAATTACCTCCATGCACTGGGCCACTGATGGCCGAGGAGTGGACTGAAGGGCTCGGCATGTATTCATAATCTGTAACTTCCTGACCTCTGTCAAGAAGATCCTCATAGATACGGAATCTATTAGAGTTCCCAGAAAGGCAACCCTGTTCTGTGGAATTAATTAACTCTTTTCTAGATTCACCTTCCACCCGTGAGTCCTCAGAAAGGACAGAACCAAGTCTGTATGAGACCTTAAGGCAAGTCCGGTCCCCGAAGGTAACTTGCGCAAGTTTGAAGAAACTGGTGAGAGCCATACGTCAACCGCTTGTCTAGCGGAGGTCAGTCTGTTACAAGCCGCATACAGAAAAGGGTGAGATAACCTGCACAGCAGGTAATATACAGAATATTTCCAAGGTACGGACTTGTTTTCTGAGACTATCAGTATTGACCGAACTTTCTCCCTATTGCGGCTCTAAAGGAATATCAGAAGTTTAATGGTGGTTGGCCACTACTATTTAACGGACTATATGTGCCGCATTAGGAGGGGTAAATTTACAAGATATTGAACAAACTGACAATATACCTATTCCGGAAGAGGGTGTATACATAAATACTGCCACATATTACTTGTCATCTATTTTATCTATGGGCTATATCATGAAACTAACTTATTGAGGAGTATCTGCAATTTGTTTTTTAGAAATTACCATTTTTATGCTTGTTTTAGGATCAAATAGTAACTTATATCTACATTTATCTGATCTATTTAATTCAATGTATGTTTGTTTTAGGATCAAATAGTAAAACTTTTTTTAATCTACATTTATCTGATTTATTTATTTCAGTTCATATAAGGTGGTTCCAATACAGATTTTAGATACATTTTTATATATATTTATACCAGATACATGCAAGGTGTATCGCTTATATATACACTATCTAAACAAAGTAGAAAGCCCAAAAAGGATTAATTACAGAAACTACTTATACACATGTTTTTGCCCTATTATCCTCTCCATCACACCTGAAGACATCTCTCTCACTCTAGATAGATTCAAATTGATACATTTCAGTATTTAACTACCCTCCATATCTATAACACTTAGAGCTTTTTTATTTTTTGTATTTAGCATTTTTTTGTCTAGGAGGAGGACATTATAGAGGAGGCTTAAAGGGACATAATACTCATATGCTAAATCACTTGAAATTGATGGAGTATAACTGTAAAAAGCTGACAGGAAAATATCACCTGAGCATCTCTATGTAAAAAAAGGAAGATATTTTACCTCACAATCTACTCAGCTCAGCAGAGTAAGTTCTGTGTAAAAAGTTATACTCAACTGCAGGTAAAAAAAAATAAAAATGAAGAAATGAACAGCAGCCAATCAGCATCAGCAGTGCTGAGGTCATGAACTCTTACTGTGATCTCATGAGATTTGACTTGACTCTCATGAGATTTCATTGTAAACTTCCTTTACCTGATTGGTGAAATAAGATGAGAGTGCACGATGCTCATCCCTTCAGCTGTCCTAGGACAGACATACTAATATGCTGCTTAGAAATCCTTTACAATGGGAGGTGGCTACTGAGGAACTTTTAAGGTAAAATATCTTTCTTTTTTACATAGAGATGTTCAGGAGATATTTTCTAGTCAGCTTTTTACAGCTATGCTGCATCACTTTCAAGTGTTTAAACATTTGGGTATTATGGCCCTTTAACCCCTTAGTGACCAGAGCACTTTTCCATTTTCTGTCCGTTTGGGACCAAGGCTATTTTTACATTTTTGCGGTGTTTGTGTTTAGCTGTAATTTTCTTCTTACTCATTTACTGTACCCACACATATTATATACCGTTTTTCTCGCCATTAAATGGACTTTCTAAAGATACCATTATTTTCATCATATCTTATAATTTACTATAAAAAAAATGATAAAATATGAGGAAAAATGGAAAAAAACACACTTTTTCTAACTTTGACCCCCAAAATCTGTTACATATCTAAAACCACCAAAAAACACCCATGCTAAATAGTTTCTAAATTTTGTCCTGAGTTTAGAAATACCCAATGTTTACATGTTCTTTGCTTTTTTTGCAAGTTATAGGGCCATAAATAAAAGTAGCACTCTATTTCCAAACCATTTTTTTCCAAAATTAGCGCTAGTTACATTAGAACACTGATATCTTTCAGGAATACCTGAATATCCCTTGACATTTATATATTTTTTTTTAGTAGACATCCCAAAGTATTGATCTAGGCCAATTTTGGTATATTTCATGCCACCATTTCACCGCCAAATGCGATCAAATACAAAAAATTGTTCACTTTTTCACAAATTTTTTCACAAACTTTAGGTTTCTCACTGAAATTATTTACAAACAACTTGTGCAATTATGGCATAAATGGTTGTAAATTCTTCTCTGGGATCCTCTTTGTTCAGAAATAGCACACATATATGGCTTTGGCGTTGCTTTTTGGTAATTAGAAGGCCGCTAAATGCCACTGCGCACCACAAGTGTATCATGCCCAGCAGTTAAGGGGTTAATTAGGGAGCTTTTAGGGAGCTTGTAGGGTTAATTTTAGCTTTAGTGTAGTGTAGTAGACAACCCCAAGTATTGATCTAGGCACATTTTGGTATATTTCATGCCACCATTTCACCGCCAAATGCGATCAAATTAAAAAAAACGTAAAATTTTTCACAATTTTAGGTTTCTCACTGAAATCATTTACAAACAGCTTGTGCAATTATGGCACAAATGGTTGTAAATGCTTGTCTAGGATCCCCTTTGTTCAGAAATAGCAGACATATATGACTTTGGCGTTGCTTTCTGGTAATTAGAAGGCCACTAAATCCTGTTGCGCCTCACACGTGTATTATGGCTAGCAGTGAAAGGGTTAATTAGGGAGTTTGTAGTGAGCTTGCAGGGTTAATTTTAGCTTTAGTGTAGAGATCAGCCTCCCATCTGACACATCCCACCCCCTGATCCCTCCCAAACAGCTCCCTTCCCTCCCCCACCCCACAATTGTCCCCGCCATCTTAAGTACTGGCAGAAAGTCTGCCAGTACTAAAATAAAAGGGTTTTAAAAAAAAAAAGAAATGTTTTTTTAGCATATTTACATATGCTACTGTGTAGGATCCCCCCCTTAGCCCCCAACCTCCCTGATCCCCCCAAAACCGCTCTCTAACCCTCCCCTCTGCCTTATTGGGGGCCATCTTGGGTACTGGCAGCTGTCTGCCAGTACCCAGTTTACAATAAAAAGTGTTTTTTTTTCTCTTTGTTTTTTTTTTTTCTGTAGTGTAGCTTCAAAACAGGCCCCCACCCACAGACAAACCCCCACCACTTTGCTGATTATTTAATTTTTCGATTATTTAATCTTTTTTATTTGCAGATTTTCTGCAGTGTAGCGGTTCCCACCCGCTCCCTCCCCGTGCACGCGCCCGCCCCCACCCTCCCGTGCACGCGCGCGCGCCCGTGCGCGCCCCCAGCCACCCCCGCCCACGATCCCGCCCCCCTTCACTTCCACAGGGCCATCGATGGCCGCCACCCGCCTCCCGGTCCGGCTCCCACCCACCAACGCAGGTAGCCACCGATCTCCGGTGCAGAGAGGGCCACAGAGTGGCTCTCTCTGCACCGGATTACTTAAAAAGGTTATTGCAGGATGCCTCCATATCGAGGCATCACTGCAATAACCGGAAAGCAGCTGGAAGCGAGCAGGATCGCTTCCAGCTGCTTTCCACACTGAGGACGTGCAGGGTACGTTCTCAGGCATTAACTGCCTTTTTTCTGAGGACGTACCCTGCACGTCCTCAGTCGTTAAGGGGTTAAGTGTTTAAGTTCAGCGCTGCACACTTATCTTTTTACATATTCTGTATGAGACCTTGTCAGATGATAAGACGATGCCTGAATCAGAATATCGTCCAGATAAGGCACCACTGCAATACCCTGCGTCCTGAGAACCGCCAGAAAGGACCCTAGGACCTTCGTGAAGATCCTGGGTACTGTGGCCAACCCGAAGGGAAGAGCCACAAACTGGAAGTATTTGTCTAGAAAGGCAAACGTTAGAAACTGATGATGATCCTTGTGGATTGGAATATGAAGGTATGCATCCTTCAAGTCCACGGTAGTCATATATTGACCCTCCTGGATCAATGGTAGAATTGTTTGAATAGTCTCCATTTTGAAAGATGGGACTCTGAGAAACAAGTTTAGACTCTTTAGATCTAAAATGGGTCGAAACGTGCCCTCCTTTTTGGGGACCACGAAAAGATTTGAGTAAAATCTTTGTCCTCATTCCAGCAACGTAAGAATGCCTCTCTTTTTGTCTGGTCTGCAGACAATCTTGAAAGAAGAAACCTCCCCCTTGGAGGAGAACCCTTGAATTCCAGCTGATACCCTTGGGACACGATCTCCAATGCCCAAGGATTCTGAACATCTCTTACCCATGCCTGAGTAAAGAGAGAAAGTCTGCCCCCAACTAGATCCGGTCCCGGATCGGGGGCCACCCCTTCATGCTGTCTTGGTAGTAGCAGCGGGCTTCTTGGGTTGCTTACCCTTATTCCAAGCCTGGTTTGGTCTCCAGACGGACTTGGCCTGAGCAAAATTCCCTTCCTGCTTGATGGAAGAAGAGGAAGAAGAGGGACTCATCTAAAGTTCTGAAAGGAACGAAAATTATTCTGTTTACCCCTCATTTTAGAAGTCTTATCCTGAGGCAGGGGATGACCCTTACCTCCCGTAATGTCAGAAATTATTTCCTTTAAATCAGGCCCGAATGGGGTTTTGCCCTTAAAAGGAATAGTCAAAAGCTTTGACTTAGATGAAACATCAGCAGACCAAGATTTTAACCATAACGCTCTGCGTGCTAAAATGGCAAATCCAGCATTCTTAGCCACCAATTTGGCAATCTGAAAGGCAGTATCTGTAATAAAAGAATTAGCTAACCTAAGGGCTTTAATTTTATCTAAGATCTCTTCTAAGGGAGTCTCAGTCTTAAGAGACTCCTCTAAAGCATCAAACCAGAAGGCTGCCACAGTAGTAATTGGAACAATGCAGGCCGTAGGTTGTAGAATGAAACCCTGTTGAATAAACCTTTTCTTTAGAAAACCCTCCAATTTCTTATCCACAGGGTCTTTGAAAGCACAACTGTCTTCAATTGGAATAGTTGTATGCTTAGCCAGGGTAGATATAGCTCCCTCCACCTTAGGGACCATCTGCCAAGAGTCCCGTACAGTGTCAGATATGGGATACATCTTTTTAAAATTAGTGGAAGGAGAAAAACGGAATACCAGGCCTTTCCCATTCCCGCGTAATAATCTCCGAAATTCTTTTAGGAACCGGAAAAACATCAGAGTAACCACAATAGAGTCACAAATCATCCAGAGTCGCTAAAACCTCTCTAAGTAATAGACGGAGGTGTTCAAGCTTAAATCTAAAGGACACATTGTCCACATCTTTCTGAGGTAACATACTTCCTGAATCAGAAATTTCTCCCTCAGACAGAAGTTCCCTGACCCCCAAATCAGACCCCTGTGAGGGTACATCGGAAATAGCTACTAAAGCATCAGAGAGGTTGTAGCATTCTCATGGACCTCTGTCCTGCTACGTTTGCCCTGTAACACCGGCAGCTTAGATAAAACCTCTGTAAGGGTATTTGACATAACTGTAGCCATATCCTGCAGAGTAAATTAATTAGATGCGGTTGAAGAACCAGGCGTCGCTGGGGTGGGCGTTAAAGGTTGTGACGCTTGGGGAGAAACTGGCGGTACACCCTGATTCCCTTCAGCTTGAGAACCATCTTTACATACATCTTCTTTACATAAAATTTGTGCTTTGCATTGTAAGGCCCTCTTAGCACATGAGGGACAAAAAATCAAAGGGGGTTCCACAGTGGCATTTAAACACATAGAGCAAGAAGTTTCCTCCTCACTATCTAACATGTTGAACAGATTTAACAGTAATGATAATATGAAAAAAGAATTAGATTTAAAAAACCGTACTGCGCCTTTACATCTTTAAAAAGTGCAACTTTTCTTCTGAAACTGCAAAAACGTTCTATAAGCAGAAAAACACAATTAAAATGTGCCTAAAGTGCTCCTAAATGGGGGGGCGGAGCCGGCAGCTGCAGAGATGGCAGCATAACTCCGGAGCTCCGCTGTAAAGGCCCTTATATCATTAGGAATCCTCATCATCCTTGCACCTAAACTCTCCTACAACATTCCCCAGCACCTTTAAAGCCTGTGGCAACAACTCAGAGGGATAATTCTTTCATCTCCCCCTGAACCAGAGACACCCAGCTCTCCGGACTGAATTCAGGCCGCATCTGACATCAAGCCACAAATATACCCCTTTGCTGGTCATCAGGGGCCACAACCAAGCTCCCAGGAAGGCACACAATCTAAAACGAAGGGCCCCAAGACTGAAAAATAGCACCCGATTTTCGAGTCGGACCGGAAAATAAATTTAGCCCGGGGATTGGGCCTACACCGGAACTCTGCTTCCTCCAGGGTAAGAACTTTTTATATACCTTACTATACCAGCTCATCCACACAGAGACAGGCACATTCCCTAACTGTAACCTGGCCACAATAAATAATCAGCAACTGCATGGCCTGTGCAAGTCTCTGCCACACATTGATCCTAGGAATTGGGCCTAATACAGGAACAGCTCCAGATACAGACCAGCTGCACAATCTAACCTAATTTTCCTGCCTAATTAATGAAATAGGATCTGCAGCTCTAATACTTCAAATATCCTTGTGTACATCAGAGGAAATAATTAACAGTTTTGCTGCCTTTAACCACTGATTCTGCAGCTCTTTTGAAACATAAACCCTCAGTAACATTCAATGCTTGGCTTTTAAACCCAGCCTGGAGATAAAACCATTCTTTCCATAATTTGTTGCTGTGATTCTAGTGCAGACCTTAACCCTTCCATCTGCAATATACCACTGCTGTGCATCTTTTATTTACTGCCAGTGATTACAAGATCCTTTTGCCTGTTTTGAGGACTAGTTCTTACACCTCCATATACCTCATAAGTGTTACTCAACATAAGATAATCTTGTCACAAGGGACCCAGGAGTCACGCCACTTGTATCCCTGGCCCAACATGGCGACTAAACGCAATATCAAACACAATAAAATGTCAAAGTCTATCACAGGGAAATCAAGCCATATGTCCTCTTTTTTACATAGTTCAGACACAACGAATACCTCTCCTGCCTCCCTTAAAACTGGTGACAAAACTCCTCAAACCCTGTCACAGGAATCTCAACCAAACAGAACTTTACCAGCTGAATGCCAGCTCTCTCCTTAATTTTTGCAAAATTTACCATTGAAAAAGGACATTGCGGACATAATCCGTTCCTGTATTAGAGAGGAGCTGGCTGAATTAAAGCAGGACATTCACACCTTAGGTTTTCAAGTTGAATCTCTTGAAAGTAACCAAGAAACCATTAAAGAGGATGTACAGCAACTAACTGACCAAGTAACCTCTCAACAGGAGACCATACTTTCTCTTCAAGATAAGCTCGACGACCTCGAGAATCGAAGCAGACGCAAAAATATGCGTATCAGAGGAGTGCCAGAGTCAGTCTTACCCAGGGATTTCCCGGTTTATTTGCAGGATCTATTTTGACATCTGAAAGAATCTTCCTACACTGAGGATATCCTATGGGTCAGAGCTCATAGAACCTTGAGACCAAAACCTCCTGACTCAGCCCCGCCACGGGATATTGTGATCCGTTTAAAGAACTTTCAAGAAAAAGAAATGCTCTTACGACAATCCCGCAAAATTCAGCCTGTAAGATTTAGAGGTAATGTCTTACAATTCTTCCAGGACTTATCAACCCGCACCTTACAACGCAGGAAGGAATTTTCACCTCTTACTACTATGCTAAGAAATAAGAGAATCCCCTACAGATGGGGTTTTCCAACACATCTTTGGACCATCAGCAATAACACCCGTGTGATCTGTAAAACTCCAGAGGACACTCAAACTTTTTGTACAACACTTGGACTTGAACCACCTAAGGAAACTCTACCTGAACCACAGAACTCGCAAATCACCAAGGGACGAATCAATCCAAATGAGTCCTGGCATACAGCCCTTCCTAAGAAAGCCAAATCAAAAGAAGCCACCACAAGAAGGCAACCCACTACCAGCTTGACCTCCTCTGAAAATTCACCTTCGTGAACTCTTTTACATCTAATTCAGTAATACTGAACAAATAGACTGACATTTTGGTGAATGTTGCCCCCTCGGGACAGGCAAGTACAGGTCATCATTATTTAGTCTTGTCTTTTTGCAACTCAGCAATTTAGAACCTTCTGCTATTATCAGAATGAGAGCAAAGGCAGACTTAGATAACCCCTCTCCCACCATGCCTATCTCACCCTCTCCCCCCTTCCCACCTATCCTTTCTCCTTCCTACCCACCCCTCCGACCTACCTACCTTACCTTCCCCACTTCAGGATTCCTAATCAATATCATTTAAAATATGTCAAATTTACAGGGCACTTTATGGTACTGCCCCCAACTCACTCTCAGTTATGACCTATGATAGGCAGAGAGATTTTTTGTTTTTGTTAATATGTTAAAGTTTTTCATGGTTTACAATGTTATAACGTTTGTTACGAGATACTGTTTAAGTTATCATCTGTCAAATGAATGTTTTTCTCCTGCAGAGGTGTGCTCACACATTAGTAAGATACATATAGGTAATGGGCTCTATGTGACCTCATACACACAACCAAACAACATACCCCAGCAAACACACCATGTCGCCCAAAATTAAGAACGATGAAACTCGTAAACTAACCCTTCTCACATAAAATGCTAAGGGACTCAGCTCACCCCACAAACGATCTAAAGCCCTTTTAGACCTTTCAAAAAGACAGGTAGATATCTTATTCCTACAAGAGACTCATTTTAAGAAAAACAAGGAACCCAAATATTTTGGGAAAACATTCACCACTCACTATCACAGCTCCAACACCTCAAAAAGAGGTGGAGTTAGTATACTACTGCATAAGTCTCTTCCCTTCACCCATATCCAAACCTCTAGAGACACTGAAGGCCGATTTCTCGGCCTAGTGGGTCTACTCTATGGCAGACCTATCACCCTGGTAAATATTTACGCCCCAAATGTAAAGCAAGCCCCTTTCTTTAAACAAATATTTAACCGCATTGTAGACATCGCAAAAGGACCTATCTTTGTTGTGGGGGATTTTAATGTCCCCATTCGCCCTACAAAGGACAGCTCCAATCCCACAATAGCGATATCAAAAAAGGTCACTAACGTATTATGGACAGGTTTGAGAAACCTTAACCTCCACGACACCTGGCGTTTTATCCACCAGGACACCCGAGACTATACCTTTTTCTCCCATCCTAACAGAACATATAGTCGCATAGACTACATTTTCACCAATCAACCAGCCCTAGCCTTAGTCAACAGATGCGTTATTTCCCCCACATCATGGTCAGACCATTCAGCAGTAAAACTAAACATATCATGGGCAAACACCCCACTAACATCATATACGTGGAAATTAGATAACTCCCTTCTTAACAATCCAGACACAATTAAGAAACTCACTAGCACCATTGAAGAATATTTTAGATCGAATATCCCCTCAACGGCCAACAAATATACAATATGGGAAGCACATAAGTGCGTGCTCAGGGGCGAATTAATTAAATTAAAGGCTCATCTCCAAAAACTACACCGACAACAATATAAAGAGCTATTAGACACCTTTGCCCGACTGGATTTGGCCCATAAACAATCCCCTACAAACCCTGATATACTGACTGACTTACAAAACGCTAAACAAGCATTAGATGGCTTCCTACAAATAGAATACCAAACGCTGCGCTCAAAAACTAACAGCATGTTTAATTACGAAAGCAACAGGTCGGGCAAGTTATTAGCAAGAGCCTTGAAAAAAAAGAGATTGAAATCCTATATTAACGAGATACAAACACCTAATTGTCCCTACACCCTAAAAACTACTAAAGATATTCTACAATCCTTCCACGACTATTATTCCACCCTATATAATATTCAAAGTAATGCACCCTCTCAAGGCCCTACCCCAGATCTGATCTCTTATATCTCCAGTGCACATCTGCCCACTATAACAACTGACCAACTTAACACCCTCAACAAACCCATTACCCAAACTGAACTCCTCACGGCCATAAAATCACTTAACGATGGGAAAAGCCCAGGGCCGGATGGTTTCACTGGAAAATACTATCACACCTTCTCTTCTCAACTCTCCCCTTATCTCACTCAATTATTCAACGAGGTAACGGACACTAATCCGTTCCCCCAATCCATGCTAGAAGCACAAGTAGTAGTGATCCCAAAGCCAGGTAAACCCCCTACAACGCCTGCTAACTTTCGCCCAATCTCTCTTCTTAACATAGACATCAAACTTTATGCTAAAATATTGTCCCAACCATTTTCAATCACAAACGGAACGAGACAGGGATGCCCCCTCTCCCCTATATTATTTATCCTTGCAATGGAGGTCCTAGCATCACATATTAGACACAATACAGACATACAGGGGTTCACAATTGCTCACCAGGAATATAAAGCTACCTTATACGCTGATGACCTCTTTCTCACACTAACACGACCCCATAACTCACTTCCCCCCCTCATTCAAACACTACACCTATACGGCAATTTTTCAAACTTCAAAATAAATATTACCAAATCAGAATTGCTCCCACTTGGATTACAGATGGAGGAAATCACTGCAATACAAGCACTCGCACACTTTCGCATACAACCGCGCGCTATAAAATACCTCGGTGTGTATATTTCCCACCTTACACAAGTCACACTGGACACCAATTATAAAGCCATAGCCGACTCAATCCAAAATACACTGCGCTCCTGGAACAATAAACCACTCTCATGGTTAGGCAGAATTAATTCAGTCAAAATGATTCTTCTCCCCAAATTACTATACCTGTTTCAAACACTACCGATCCCAATCCCCAAATCTGTGATACACAACCTTCAAAAATCCTTTATCTCCTATATATGGCAACACAAAAGACCTCGGATAGCTACTGCCACTCTCTTTTTTTTTTTTTTAATATAATGTTTATTTGGAAATCACAAACATGATTATAATACATAGACACTATCCATCAGAAATTCAGCGTTTAAACAATAATATAATAAAGAAAAACGAACAAGAAATCTCTTGTACAAAAATTGGAATAGGACTAAATATAACATGACATCATCTTCGCTGTGATTTCCACAAGTTTTTCTAATTTTACCCCCCCCCTTTGAATCACACTGACCTGTGTGATACAGTAGATAAAAAAGAAACAACAACGCTAAAGAAAAGAAAAAAAAAAAAAAGGGAAAGGGAAAAAGAGAAACCCTTGGGTTGGACTAAATTGCTCCCCCATCATTAATTATCCAGGAAGAAGGAAACAGGCCTCCTAATACTAGTTCTGCAAAGCTGATAGATAATAAGAATGGAAAGAGTATCTGTTTTTGTATGGGCAGGGGGAATGACTTGATGGCTGGACACCATCCTAATAAAAAGTTCTTGATTCTCTTATCTGAAGCATCCTGCAAATGGTAAGATTCAAACACTATTTGCTCCTGTATTGACCTAATAATCTCTACAAACCCTGGCACTCTCTTAACTATCCAATATTTTAATATCAGATGTCTAACCGTTAATATAATGGTATTGACAACCCCTGTCCAGTGGCTATCACTAATATTTAATGGAGATATCAACAAGATAATATCTCGTAACTTCAGAGATAAAGATATTTTAAAATGTTGGTTAATCCAAAAGGTGATTTTGGACCAGAGTTGATTGATTTTGGGGCAAAACCAAAACATGTGTAGCATGTCAGCTCTAGCATATGAACATCTAGGGCAGCTACTTGACCTGTTTGGATAAAATTTAGCGATTTTCAGAGGATATAAGTAGAAATTATTAATAAGCTTCATGTGGGATTCTTTCCAGCCCATAGAGACCTTACATTTCTTAGAGATAGAAAAGCTCTGTATGATACTCTCCTGATTGACCTCAGGGATATAAGGAGACCAGAAGTTGCAGATCTTATCCAGATATACTTGACTCTGTTTAGACAGCATAATATCATACATTAATGAGATCGATGTATCACCTACAGAAAATTTCTGTAAGAGTACTCTAACCTCCGACCAGGCAAATGATAAAGGAAAAAGCCAATTTTGAGCAGAAATATAGTGTCTGACCTGGAAGTATGCAAACAAATTAGATCTAGGAAGATCATATAGCTGAAAAAGAGATTCCGCTGTAAACATCTGGTGATTTCCATCTAGTAGTTGTTTTATCAGGTTTAACCCTCTTTCAGCCCATACTTTAAAGACTTTTTGATAGATACCTGGGATAAAATGAGGATTACCTCTAATAGGGAGGAAGTCTGAATATATTGGATCAATGCTTAACATACTACAAAACTTGTGCCAGGCTATTACTATATTCTTAAATAATATGAGAGAGGCAACGTTAGACGGTAACTGTTGTGGTTTACAGTGAAGAATAGCCTTTAAGGCAAAAGGATATATTAACGAAGTCTCTTCCTCAATAGAGGAAACTATATTGGCCTCTGTGATCCAGTCACAAGCAAATTTAATTAACGTAGCTATATTGTATAGCTTGACATCAGGGAGAGATAAGCCCCCTGTAGATGACTTCTGCATTAATCTAGCCAAAGCGATACGGGGTTTTTTGTCCTTCCATAAAAATTTCGAAATAAATCCGTACAATTTCCTAATGTCCTTATTCAAGATGAATATAGGAAGATTTTGGAGTGGATAGAGAAGACGAGGAAAGATAATTGTTTTAATCAGGTTCACCCTTGCCGTTAAAGCCAAAGGAAATGAGGCCCATAAATGAAGATCTAATTTGATTTTTTGAAACAGGGGCAAATAATTTGCCGAATACCAAAATTTGGGATTCTTATGCAGAACCAGGCCAAGATATTTAATGGCATTCACCATTTTGAATGGAGTTTTGACAGTGGGACAAGTCAATTTACCTAGGCACATCAATTCACTTTTTTCCAAGTTGACCTGGTATCCTGAAAATGCACTAAATTCTTCAAGAAGTTGCAGTAAGATTGGGATAGATTGGTGAATATCCTCCAGAAAAACCAGTATATCATCAGCATATAACAACACTTTTAACCGTTGAGAGCCAAGGGGAATCCCCTGTAAACTATCCCTTAATCTGATTGCGAATGGTTCCAACGCCAGGTTAAACAATAATGGGGATAACGGACAACCTTGTCTAGTGCCCCGTTGCAACATTATCTGAGAAGAGCGCTCCCCATTTATCAGTAGGTAGGACATAGGTTTAGTATAAATTCTATTTACAAACTGGACAAAGTTTCCCTTAAACCCAAACCTTTCAAGTGATCGAAATAGGTGCTCCCATATAATAGAATCGAATGCTTTAATAGCATCTAACGTGAGTACCGCACTATTTTGTAAAGACAAATTTTTATGACCTTGGTCAATATTCCAAGCATAATCCAAAAAGGAAGTGACTTTGCGGAAGTTCTTAATTGGGTTCCTAGCAGTCATAAACCCCGACTGGTCAGGATGTATAAGGTTCTGTAGACAACGAGATAATCTTGCCGCTATAATAGCGGCAAGGATCTTATAGTCGGTGTTTAACACCGAAATTGGCCTGTAAGAGGCTAAATCTTCCGAATCTTTGCCTTTTTTCAGAATCAATGAGATGTTTGCAGCAGAAAAATATGAAGAGATTGGATTATCAGAAGCATAATAGATATTAAATAGATCTTCCAGTATCGAGAGCAGCTCTTCCTTTAGACACTTATAAAATTCTGCAGGAAACCCGTCTGGGCCTGCAGCCTTATTCAATTTCAATTGGTCAATTACATTACCAATCTCTGTACGAGAAATGGGGTCATTCAATGCAGCCAATTCTTCAGATTGTATTATTGGTAGTTGAATCTTGGACCAGAAAGCCTCTTGCTCCGCATGATTTGTATTAACAGATGCATATAGCTGTTGATAGTAATTAAAAAATACTCCCTCAATTTCTTTGGAATTAGTATATCTAGAGTCCCGACATTTAATAGCTGGAATAAGATTTTTTTTTTCCTGCTTTTAGTGAGCCTCGCTAGATGTTTTGCAGAGGACCCATGAAACCCTCTATAATATCGATTTATTTTTAATTCCTCTACCTGAGATTTTTGCTTTAGAAAAAGGTCTCTCTCCTTTCTAAATCCCAAATATATTTCCCAATTAGTCGAGGAAGGATCATTCTGAACTCTCCTAAAAGCATTCTTTACCTTATTGGAGATTTGGAATTCTCTATCCTTAATCTTCTTGTCTCGTCGTTTTGTGTATGCCGTGATCTCCCCCCGAAAAACGGCTTTTGCCGCCTCCCAAAATATTTCTACTTTATTCCTATAATTAACATTGAACCTACCATATTCTAACCATTTCTGTTTCATCCAGGAACAAAATCTGGAATCAGAATAAAGGAACCTAGGGAAGCAAAATATAGCTTTACTGGATTTACTCCTACCATTCGGGGGAAAATAGAGTGAAATAATTGCGTGGTCCGAGACCAGAATTTCTGCAATCTCCGTCTCCAGTTTCCAAACAGATAGAGGTTCCGAGACTAAGAACAGATCTATCCTAGAAAAGGTCCTATGGGCTTTGGACTCGCACGTAAAAACCTGAAGATCCGGGTTTTGGATGCGCCATATATCAACCAGATTTAATTTGAAGCAGAAGTTTTTAAAAAATTTGGCATTTTTTTTATATAGAGACATATTTTTCTTGGAGAATCGGTCTAATTCTGGGTATAGGGTCGTGTTAAAATCTCCACACAACACAAGATTTTCCCCTTTAAACGGGTATAACTTACTTTGGATTTTCCTCCAAAATTCTGCCGAAAATTGGTTAGGGGCATAGATATTACAAAATATGAATCTTGTATTCATAATACTGATTTGGAGTAAAATATATCTAGCAGAGGGATCGATTTCAGTTTTAATAATCTTGTATTCAAGCTCTTTATGGATTAAAACTACCACTCCCGCTTTTTTACTAAGACCTGAAGAGGTGATAACCTCTCCTACCCATTTAATCTTAAGCTTGGCAGCCTCTAGCTCGTTGAGGTGCGTTTCCTGTAAAAAGACTAGGTCCGGTTTATGTTTAGCCAAAGTTTTAATGATTAATTTACGTTTAACCGGGGAAGAGATTCCCCCCACATTCCAGGATAGTATCTTAACTCCTTCTGCCATCATCCTTTACTATACGCCCTATCAAAAAACAGGGGAAATAGAGAAGAGAGAGGGAAGAGAGAAAAAATAGAAAAAAAAACAAAAAAAAAAACAGGAAAGATTTTAAAATAAATAAGTCCAGACTTATCAATAATCATAATTAACAAAATAAGCTTTTTTTCCATTATCCTTCATGCATACTCTGACCAAGCTGGATACCTAAACTGTAATATAGAGCCCACTAATCCGCCAGAACTCTGCTGGTCGGATTATGAGTTTGATCTGATATGCCTTCGTATGCCTTGATAAAATCTTTAACCATGTTAATTTCACTGAACGAGTGTCTTGTTCCCTTATCCTCCACTACAATTCTAGCTGGATAAAGTAGTCTCGCTTTTAAACCTTTATTTATGAGCTGGGTGCAATATGGGGCCATCCCTTTCCTCCTGGAGGAAGTCTCAGAAGAGAAATGCTGAAACAAGAGGATTTTACTGTTGCCGAATATTGGAGGGTCAGTTTTTTTGAACCATTTTAGTATGTCCACTTTATCCTGAAATTTTAAAAACTTGCATATAGCCATTCTAGGTCTTGCAAACCCATTCTCTGCCACTCTCTTCGGGCCCACCCTGTGCGCCCTTTCAATTATTAGAGGTAGGGATTGAGTTGGCATACCCAGGGCCTGTGGTAACGTAACAGACATGAATTTACTTATGTCATCAAATTCAGATAATTCAGGCAGGCCTATAATCCTGATGTTATTGCGTCTGGAGCGATCTTCGAGATCCTCCAGGCGCAATTGCATACTGTCTATTTTGGCCTGTTGTTTCTGGGAGGCTACCTTAAAGCTATTTGCCTGATCTTCCAATAAAGAGATTCTATTCTCGGCTTCGACCATTCTCGCTGAGAATTGATTAACCTCTGAAGAGAGTACCCCTATTTCTGTAACTATAGTACCTAATTCCTTTTTGATTACCTCAAATTGGGGGGAAAACATAGCTGAAAGCTGTCCAATCAATACCTGAGTATCGATGACCGACGGCACAATGTCCGCCACCCCATCGATACTGGTATCTGCCGTTTTGGCTTTTTTATCCTTGGGCTTCACAGGCATCTTAGGTGAATTAGCTCTCACCTGTGACACAAACTTATCCATTAAGTGCAATACAAAAAATAGAAAATATGTCTGGCCAGTACCCCGCACTACTAAGCTAGGGTCTGGCTTTTGATGTGAAAATAATTGTGAATAATCAAAACACTGGGGTAGAGGACCCCTAGATCCAGCGAGGAAAAACCTTTCTCCTATGTGAGTGCAAAAAAAATCAAAAGAGTGTGATTATATAAGTGGGAAATTTGTCTGTGCATTTGGTGGCAGATAGCTGCCTCTATATCAAAAGGGAAAAAACAATAAATAAACAAAATAATAATCAGGGGGTCAAGGACCCACTGGTGAAAAAGTGCTGAGGGCCTATGCCCAATTTAACGTTCACTAAACTCAGAAAGAAAAAAACGGTCAGGATACCAGCTCAGCTCCTCCAATTCTATTATCAATAATCTGGTACTTTTGTTCGCTCAAAAACATAATTACAGTTAAATCTGACCATGATCTAACCATATACTGGTCTAAGTTGAAATTAAGAGCGAGAAACACATTTATCAGAGTATTGGGTAGAAAACAATATTTAGCCTTCAAACACAGTAATGACCCACTTTACATTAAGTTCTTTTTTTCTTTCTTTCTTTCCCTCCTTTTTTTTTTTTTTTTTTTTTTTTTTTTAATATTATGAACAAAAAACAAACATTAATGCAGTAAAAAAAATTCTCTCAGGTAACTTTTCTTATAATATTGCTATATGTGGGTACTTGGCAGTATGAAAAAACTCATGCAACTACCACAATTCTTTTGGGCTCTAAACCTCTTACCAACAAGCCCTGGGGAACACAATGTTAATCACTGTTTGCTAAAAGTTCAGTCTCTGGAAACAGAAAAAATGAAAAAAAAGTCACACATATGCCTATAACTTTAGCACAAGCCCTTTTTCTCTTTTTCCTTTCTTCCCTTCCTTACGGTAACACAGACAGGCTTAACATGATCACTGTTTACTAGATATACAATCTCTGGAAAAAAAATGATCCCATGTAAGCCTTTAGCTCCAGCACAAGTCCTTCTCTCTTTTCTTTTCTCTGCTCTCTCCCTCCTCACGGTAACAAACACAGGGCTAACATAGCAATCCTCAAGAGAGTGGAACAAATGATTAGGGACCCAGTCCTAAATATCCCGTGTACTCCTGTTAAGCCGTCCACAGCTCAGACCTGGACTATTTCGCCCGGCAACACCTTACAGCCAAACAGCTCAGCCCGTGTCGTATGCATACAATCTCTGCAGGGACAAGACAGCACAGTTCTTTAAATAGTACCCATCAGGGCTTACCAGTGTGCGGTTGCCGGGTAGGATTGGGATGCCTCCTTATCTCTCGTCCGTGAATTCACCGTCTGCTCCGGATCAACAGTGCTCCCCACGTCGTGGGAGCTCCACTGAGTTTGCCACTGTGGTGGGGGTGCTTAGCATCCGGATCCCTCCGCACGCCTTCAGCACCTCCCCCTGCAGCTTCTCTGGGTTCCGGATTATGCGGACAGGCTCCTCTATCCCCGGCAAGCAGGCGGCTTGCGTATGAAGGTAGGTTGCGGGTACAATCCCCTCTGTATGCTTACGATGCAATTGTGCACCAGGGCACGCTGGAAACTCCTGGACTTGTAAAAGAAGTGTGAAGTGGCGGTTCTACCGCCGGCCTAAGCGGCCTCTGAGATTTCCTCCTCAGGCTGTCATACAGCCAAATTTCAGCCCTACTGAACCCCTCTTGAGTCGGGGCTATGAGGCAATGAGTAGGGGCAGTGGTTGTAGTCACTAGGTCGGAACGCCGACATGGAGCATGCTGCTGTTAAGCTCCGCCCTCAGACCGGAAATCCCTCTTTTACATACAAAAAATCGCTACTGCCACTCTCTATCGCCCCAAAGAGTTGGACGGCCTTGGGATCCCAAACCTTACCCAATATAGACTGGCTAGCTTCTACACTAGAATAATACACTGGTACAGACATTCAGTTCACAAAGAATGGGTTCTTCTAGAACACTCGTTATCGCATACTTCACATCTTGGCAGCAAGTGCTGGCTACATCCCTCCAAAAGAAACTTACCTACATATCTCCCAACAATCACTAGAGAAACTTTAAAATTATGGGACACATCCATAAAACAATATAACCATATCTCAACTGTACCCTCTCCACTAACACCCCCTTGTGAAAACCCAGATTCTCCAATACCATTCCCCACCCACCCACACAACTCAAACACCTCACATTATAAACTCCTCTCTCTGCCTTACAGTCATTCAAAACGGGAAAATCAAACCTTTAACCGAACTCGCCCCCATCCTGGACAACATACATATAGAATGGCTTAAATACCATCAACTAACAGACTTCCTTGTCAAACATTCACATAAGCTACTACTTTTTCGCTCCCATACGGGTTTCGAAAGCAGCTGCATCTATGACACCCTACACAGGGGCTTTCTATCTTTTACATACCAATTACTTATGCAGCCGAGTAGCACGTCCCTCCCTTCGTACACACAAAAGTGGGAAACAGAGATTGGCATTACACAAACCCCTAAGGAATGGCAAAAAATCTTCTCCTGCATGACAAAACCTTCCTCATCCATATATGTAATGGAAATGAATGTTAAGTTATTATATAGATGGTACTACACACCCCACCGACTTCACACCATTTTCCCTACACACTCGCCGGAATGTTGGAGAGGTTGCCAAAACATTGGCACCCCCACACACATCTGGTGGATGTGCCCAACAGCCCAAAAATATTGGGAAGCTATCAGAGTCGAATTCGAAAAAGTTCTATCTCTAAGTCTCAAACTCGACATCTGGTTTTTCATCTTTAATAAATTTACCAAAATAACTTGCAAACTCCGACTAGCTCTACTGACTATCATGACAAACTCAGCAAAACGACTAATTCCCAAAAACTGGAAATGCAATACACTTCCATCTATCCAGGTCTGGAGAGAAACAACTACTCAGTCTCTCCAACTAGAAAAATATCACTTTACCCGTAACAAACGAATAGCCGACTATCACTCGATATACTTTTTGTGGGAGGAATATCTTAATCAGACACCCCCCACGCTCAAACCCACCACCAGAACATCCACTTCTTAAACTCACATTCACTGACTACTTAGCTGACAGACCAGACGCCTTCTCTTATTACCTTAACTTGAACAGAAGGTCATTCCAAGAGCCCGATAATCACTGACACAACAATTTACGCCTCTGCAGGAACCATGTACGTATGAATATATATTTATACATCCATTTGAATTGTTCTTTGTATTTTCTCATTCACTTAATTGAATTAATTTCTTTCTTACCTAGTTTAAATAACTTACCTATGCAATCTAAATTTGTCCATTGAACGATAAATATACCCACAACTCATAGATGTCGAAAAAATGTATCATGTATATGGAATCATTGTTACCACACTGTTGCATATGTAACTGTTTTAATTCTGCGTTGTATGCAGTGATTTTATGTTCAATAAAGCTTTTGAAAAAAAAATAAAAAAAATGCTCCTAAATACTGCATCCACTTGCAGAAATGCCCAAATACAAAAATGATAGAAAAAGCTAACTTTATTTGGAACTACAATTATAGGCCCCTGCACCAGAGCTGTGGCGTCTACCTGCCTCCGGAGTAACCCTGTTGCCGGATAAAACGAGGAAAACTATCGATTATGGACAACACAGTCCCCAGCCTCTGCTAGCTCCTGCGATGTGTTTGTCAGATACTCTATGTAAACAGCACAGCAAAAGCGCGCGCAAAATAGGCCCCACCCATCGTGGGCATACTGAATTTGACTAAGGCCCACACGGGACGCCTGTACAAAAATAAACATGTCAGATACAGCAATACTGTGCTAAGTGTAAAATGCAGGCCAAACATATAAACAAGTCCTGCATCCCTGCCTACTGTGAACCGCATTAAAGTCTCCCAGCGTCTAGCTCCATATCAGCCACCAAGTACTCTTTACTTTTGGCCCTTACATAATTAAAACAATAAAGGTATTACAGCTACACATCCATTATACATAGTGCATTCTGCTTACCCATCTCCATATAGGAGCAAATGTTAGCCTGTTCTGATATAACAAGTCTCCCCAGAAAACAAAAGACTGAACTTACCTCAATGTTGCTAGAATACACCGTTCTCCATACTGAAGATTTTCTTACACTATCTCCAGCTGCTCTGTGGGAATGAAATGGATCTTAGTTACTGCATGCTAAGATCATTGACATCAGGGCAGAAAATAATATGTCTTGATTTCTCCCTGAGAAAAATAGTACTCTCTGGCAGCATTTTAAAATAAAAAATTCTTGATAGAAGAAAAATAAAACTAACACCTCACTTTTCCTCTTCCTAGTACTAACAAGGCAAAGAGAATGACTGGATTGGGAGGGAAGGGAGGAGCTATATATACAGCTCTGCTGTGGGGCTCTGCTAGTGACGTATGGGATAGAAATACACAAGATGTGGAAGTCCACAGAAAAGTCACTAGAGAGGGAGGGATAAAATAAAAACAGCTATTTCCGCTGAAAAAAATTAAAAAGTCTCTTATAAATTTCACAGAAATTTCAAGAAAAAAAAAATCATAAGCAGAAGAATCAAACTGAGGCAGCTGCCTGAAGAACTTTTCTACCAAAGACTGCTTCAGAAGAAGCAAATACATCAAAATGGTAAAATTTTGTAAATGTATGCAAAGAAGACCAAGTTGCTGCTTTGCAAATCTGATTAACCGAAGCTTCATTCTTAAAAGCACAAGAAGTGGCGACTGATCTAGTAGAATAAGCTGTAATTTTCTGAGGCGGAGACTGTCTCGCCTCCAAATAAGCCTTGTGAATTAAAAGCTTTAACCAAGATGCCAAAGAAATGGCAGAGGCTTTCTGACCTATCCTAGGACCAGAAAAAACAACAGACTAGAAGTCTTCCTGAAATCTTTAGTAGCTTCAACATAATATTTCAAAGCTCTAACAACATCCAAAGAAAAGATCTTTCAAGAGTATTCTTAGGATTAGGAAATAAGGAATGAACAACAATTTCCCTACTAATGTTGTTAGAATTCACAACCTTAGGAAGAAATTACAAGAAGTCCACAAAACAGCCTTATCCTGATGGAAAATCAGAAAGGGAGACTCACAAGAGAAAGCAGACAATTCAGAAACTCTTCTAGCTGAAGAGATAGCCAAAAGAAACAATACTTTCCAAGAAAGTAGTTTAATATCCATAGAATGCATAGGCTCAAAAGGAGGAGCCTGCAAAGCCTTCAAAACCAAATTAAGATTCCAATGAGGAGAGATTGAATTAATAACAGGCTTGATACGAACCAAAGACTGAACAAAACAGTGAATATCAGGAAGTTTAGCAATCTTTCTATGAAATAAAACAAAAAGAGCAGAGATTTGTCCCTTCAAACTACTTGCAGACAAACCTTTATCCAAACCATCCTGAAGAAACTGTAAAATTCTAGGAATTCTAAAAGAATGCCAAGAGAATTCATGAGAAAAACACCATGAAATATAGGTCTTCCAAACCCGATAATAAATCTTCCTTGAAACAGACTTACGAGCCTGTAGCATAGTATTAATCACTGAGTCACAGAAACATCTATGACTAAGCACTAAGCGTTCAATTTCCATACCTTCAAATTTAGCAATTTGAGATCCTGATGGCAAAACCTCCCTTGAGACAGAAGGTCTGGCCTAAAAGGAAGTGGCCAAGGTTGGCAACTGGTCATCCGGACAAGATTTGCATACTAAAACCTGTGAGGCCATGCTGGTGCTATCAGAAACATATGCGTTTGTTCTATTATGATCTTGGAGATCACCCTTGGAAGAAGAACTAGAGGCAGAAAAAAGTAAATTTATGCTTACCTGATTTCATCCTTACTTGTGGGATACTAACCTCCTGCTAACAGGAAGTGGCAAAGAGCACCACAGCAGAGCTGTATATATAGCCCCTCCCTTCCCCTCCAGCTCCAGTCATTCGGCCAAAGGTTATAGGAAGAGAAAAGGAAAGGCTAAAAAGGTGCAGAGGTGACTGAAGTTTACAAAAAATAAAATAAATCTGTCTTAAAATAACAAGGTGGGCCGTGGACTCGTCATATCGTAAAAGAAATTAATTTATCAGGTAAGCATAAATTTACTTTTCTTTTACAAAGATATGACCACGGATTTCATCCTTACTTGTGGGAAACCAATACCAAAGCAATAGGACACGGATGAAAGGGAGGGACAAGACAGAAACCTAAACGGAAGGCACCACTGCTTGAAGAACCTTTCTCCCAAAAATAGCCTCAGAAGAAGCAAAAGTATCAAATTTGTAAAATTTGAAAAAAGTATGAAGGGACGACCAAGTCGCAGCCTTACAAATCTGTTCAACAGATGCATCGTTTTTAGAAGCCCATGTGGAAGCCACAGCCCTAGTAGAATGAGCCATAATTCTTTCAGGAGGCTGCTGTCCAGCAGTCTCATATGCCAGGCGGATGATACTTCTCAGCCAAAAAGAAAGAGAGGTAGCCGTAGCTTTCTGACCCCTACACTTTCCAGAATAAATAATGAACAATAAAGATGATTGACGGAAATCCTTAGTTGCCTGTAAGTAAAACTTTAAGGCACGGACCACGTCCAAGTTATGTAACAGACGCTCCTTCTTGGAAGAAGGATTAGGACACAATGAAGGAACAATCATTTCCTGATTAATATTCTTATTCGAAATAACCTTAGGAAGAAATCCAGGTTTGGTACGTAAAACCACCTTATCAGAATGAAAAATGAGATAAGGAGAATCACACTGTAGTGCTGAAAGCTCAGAAACTCTTCGAGCAGAAGAAATAGCAACTAAAAACAGAACTTTCCAAGATAACAATTTGATATCCATGGAATGCATAGGTTCAAACGGAACCCCTTGAAGAACTCGAAGAACTAAATTCAAACTCCAGGGAGGAGTAATGGGTCTATATACAGGCTTAATTCTAGATAGAGCCTCACAAAAAGACTGAACATCTGGCATATTTGCCAAACGTTTGTGAAACAGAATTGACAAAGCTGAAATTTGTCCCTTTAAAGAACTCGCTGATAACCCTTTCTCCAATCCTTCTTGGAGAAAAGACAGAATCCTAGGAATCCTAACTTTATTCCATGAGTAACCCTTGGATTCACACCAATAAAGATATGTACGCCACATCTTATGATAGATCTTTCTAGTGACAAGCTTTCTGGCCTGTATCAAAGTATTGATGACCGAATCAGAGAATACTCGCTTAGATAAAATCAAGCGTTCAATCTCCATGCAGTCAGCTGCAGAGAAATTAGATTTGGATGTTGGAAAGGACCTTAAATGAGAAGATCCTGTCTCAATGGAAGGTTCCACGGTGGCAGAGAGGACATGTCCACTAGAACCGCATACCAAGTCCTGCGTAGCCACGCAGGAGCTATCAGAATCACTGATGCTCTCTCCTGTTTGATTCAAGCAATCACGCGTAGGAGGAGAGGAAACGGTGGAAACACATAAGCTAGGCTGAACAACCAAGGCACTGCCAAGGCATCTATCAGTTCAGCCTGAGGATCCCTTGACCGGGATCCATATCTTGGAAGCTTGGCATTTTGTCGAGATACCATCAAATCCAAAAATTACTGCACCCTGAAGCAAGGGCAGAAAATAAGGCTCTAAAGTACTTATATCAATATAATTAATCATTTTATAGACAAAAATACCCTCTGCACCTCGCTACAGCTCTGCTGTGGTGCCTACCTGCCCCCAGGGTACTTCGAAATAACTTTCCAACACTTCAGACCAGCTTGCACAGTCCAGGAGCCACCGAAGTTACTGCTTGCTGCTGCCTAGCCTGAAGGAAGTGCGCATCTGAGCGCGCGAAAATAGGCCACGTCCCTTGAGGTCAATGCCGAAGTAGGCCCAAACACAACCGCATGGAAAGCGGTTTCACACCTAAGTTTAAACAGCTAATGCCTACAACCCCTCAAATGCAGCAGTAAGCAAACATATGCATGACAGAAATAAAAACGTAATATATTGTTTTTCTTTGAATGCCCATAGTGTCACACAATGCCCATAAGTCAACCATTAAATAAAATCAGGGACTCCAGTAATACCCTTTATATAAAATAGGAATACTGCTTACCCCATTTCCATACAGGGAAATAAATGCCAGCCAGTCCTGATATATCAAGTCTCCTCAGAATAAAAAAGACTGCACATACCTTAATGCTGCTTGTAGCATGAAACCGGTCTCCACACTGAAGATGTCCCATGGTTACCTTCAGAACTCTTGTGGGAACCAGCATGGATCTTAGTTACAACTGCTAAGATCATCAACCTCAGGGCAGAAATCTTCTTCCATATCCCCCTGAGGAAAATAGTACTCACCGGTACCATTTAAAATAACAAACTTCTTGATTGAAGAAATTAAAACTAACACCTCACTTTACCATGTCTTCCTAGTATAACACAGGCAAAGAGAATGTAATTGAAATCCAGCACTCAGACCCAAGGTGTGTGCAAGCTAGCATAGGATCACTGCAAGGATCCAAACAGTATCCAAAATCTTCAAAGAATGCAGCAGCACCACTTCTCATATAAAAAGTTCCTTTATTAAACACATAGTAGGAGCAGGTAAAATAGAACGACGTTTCGGGTAATTATCCCTTAGTCATGTTCACATACTGTTTGTTAGACTTAATCACCTTTAAATAGCCATCAGTCAGGTGAGACCACACCTTTCACCTTAATTACTTAGATATACATTTTTCTTAACCTCTATTGCCATCTAGTGGTCTAACCCATATCAAACATACAATTTTATTATAAAAAATATTTTTTTTAAAAAAGAGAACAATCACATTTGTTGAAGAGCAGATATCGAAAAATGTCAAAATTTAAAATTATACAATTAAATGCCAGAAAAGGAATTGTATAAAGATAAAGATATTATACTTTACAGGAATACACTTAAATCAAGTTCTCTATTCATACCATTGGGGATTAAGCAATCTAATTTATTAATCCAAAATGCCTCACGTTTTTTGAGAAGCAGTTCTCTATTGCCGCCACGCCTAGGGCTCTGTATATGGTCTATTATTTGAAATCTTAGTTGTGCAATAGAGTGACCTTTACTCAAAAAATGGTGGGCAACTGGGGCCTTCAAATCTCCTGTCCTAATATTTGATTTATGTTGAATTATTCTATCTCTCACCCTCTGGGTCGTCTCTCCGATATAAATTAACCCACACGGACATTTAATTAGATATATAACAAAATTAGCATTACAATTGTAGTAGCCCTTTATTTTAAATTTCTGTCCCGTAAGGGGGTGGATGAATATATCAGATTTTATCATGTTATTGCAACTGGAGCAATTAAGACAAGGGAAACAGCCATTTCTCTCTGAAGTAATGTACCCCAATTTGGATTTCTTACTAGAACCCACGTCAGCCTTAACAATTTTGTCTTTTAAACTAGGAAGTCTAGTATAGGCTGGCATAGGTGGTTGGCGGAATGCTAGTACTTCAGGGTTACACTCACTCAAAACATGCCAGTGTTTCCTAATGATCCTTTGTATTTCTGAACTGCAAGAATTGTAATTATCCCTTAGTCATGTTCACATACTGTTTGTTAGACTTAATCACCTTTAAATAGCCATCAGTCAGGTGAGACCACACCTTTCACCTTAATTACTTAGATATACATTTTTCTTAACCTCTATTGCCATCTAGTGGTCTAACCCATATCAAACATACAATTTTATTATAAAAAATATTTTTTTTAAAAAAGAGAACAATCACATTTGTTGAAGAGCAGATATCGAAAAATGTCAAAATTTAAATGCCAGAAAAGGAATTGTATAAAGATAAAGATATTATACTTTACAGGAATACACTTAAATCAAGTTCTCTATTCATACCATTGGGGATTAAGCAATCTAATTTATTAATCCAAAATGCCTCACGTTTTTTGAGAAGCAGTTCTCTATTGCCGCCACGCCTAGGGCTCTGTATATGGTCTATTATTTGAAATCTTAGTTGTGCAATAGAGTGACCTTTACTCAAAAAATGGTGGGCAACTGGGGCCTTCAAATCTCCTGTCCTAATATTTGATTTATGTTGAATTATTCTATCTCTCACCCTCTGGGTCGTCTCTCCGATATAAATTAACCCACACGGACATTTAATTAGATATATAACCACAGGTGTCACAGGTACCGCCAAGGAAGACACGCCGGGCGAACAAACACTAGTGCTGAACATCTCTAAGGTAGAACTTTCAAATGCCCAATATAAGGTGTTGGAGAAGGGACTTTCTTTTTGTAAACAAGATCATTGCAATTGGTTTAAATTGGATCAGGACCTTTATAAATTTAATAGAAACTTTAAGTTAAAATCCTTTTTTTCCAATGCTTATGATGGGTTTAAAAGTCAATTAAAAAATGTTTCTACCCCTGATGATTTAGCTATTAAGAGTCTTGGACTGAAAAATAAGAGTGCATTTGTTCCAACTTGCTATGATTCAAGTGTTGATGTTTTCATGAAATTGGTTAAGTCTGATTTAGATAACCTTAAGAAAAAATGTTATAAGAAGAAATTACGATTTTTGCCTAATATGTCTAAAAAAGATAGTCAAGCCCTACAAGCAATTTGCAATAATAAAGAATTGATTTGCAAGCAAGCTGATAAGGGCGGTGCCACAGTTATTTTAGATAGGGGGTACTATATTGGTGAAATTAAATCTCAATTAGCTAACACTGATGTATATATGCTATTAACCTCAGACCCCACATCTAAAATTGCAGTAGACATAAAAAGATGCATTCAAAGAGCATTCCAGAATGGAATTATTGATAATGAAACCAAAAATTATCTAATTAAAGAGGAATACACTATACCAGTACTTTACACTCTCCCAAAGGTTCATAAGAATCTAGGGACCCCCCCTGGACGTCCCATAGTGGCGGGTTCTTACTCTATTTTCACACATATATCCATATATCTTGACAGACTGTTGAGACCATTTGTAGCTCAGGCTATGTCTTTTATTAAAGACACTAATGATTTTTTATCTAAGATTGAAGGTCTGCCAGGGAATATGGATAGATGCATCTTGTATAGCTTGGACATTGTTAGCCTCTATACGTCCATACCACATAGCAGTGGTTTAGATTCTATCAGATATGCTATTGGCAAAAGTAATAGGTTCACTGCTATGCAACAGCAATTCATAATAGAGTTAATGGAAATTATTTTGCACTGCAATTATTTCCTTTTTGAGGATTCTTATTTCTTACAAAAACAAGGAACTGCTATGGGGTCCAACGTCGCCCCAACCTATGCCAATATTTTTATGAATATTTTCGAGGAGAAATTTGTATATGAAAATGAGCTCTTCATTCTATGTGGCGCCACCTGGTGGCGTTACATAGATGACATATTTGGCATTTGGTGGGGTGACGTTGGATCCCTACAACAATTTGTGAGTGAATTGAACAGGGCATCAAGATGCATTAAATTTACAATGTCTTGGAGTGAAGAATCTATTAACTTCCTTGATACAAAAATCTATAAGGATGGTTCCCTTCTAAAAACAGATATATTTAGAAAGGACACTGATAGGAATAGCCTCTTGCACTTCTCTAGTGCCCATTCACCTGCTTTGGTGAAATCTTTGCCTTACAGCCAAATGTTAAGAGTAAAGCGAATAGTGAAAGACAAAACTCTGGCTTTGCAAAGACTACAGGAGATGGGCATTAGATTTGTGCAACGTGGTTATCCCCCTGATTTGATCCAGGAGACTATTGACAAGGTGATACAACTACCTGACGAAAGGGTTAATACTGGAAATACTAATAAGAGAAAGGACCCTGATAGGATGGTATTTGTGTCTGAATACAATTCTTGCAGTTCAGAAATACAAAGGATCATTAGGAAACACTGGCATGTTTTGAGTGAGTGTAACCCTGAAGTACTAGCATTCCGCCAACCACCTATGCCAGCCTATACTAGACTTCCTAGTTTAAAAGACAAAATTGTTAAGGCTGACGTGGGTTCTAGTAAGAAATCCAAATTGGGGTACATTACTTCAGAGAGAAATGGCTGTTTCCCTTGTCTTAATTGCTCCAGTTGCAATAACATGATAAAATCTGATATATTCATCCACCCCCTTACGGGACAGAAATTTAAAATAAAGGGCTACTACAATTGTAATGCTAATTTTGTTATATATCTAATTAAATGTCCGTGTGGGTTAATTTATATCGGAGAGACGACCCAGAGGGTGAGAGATAGAATAATTCAACATAAATCAAATATTAGGACAGGAGATTTGAAGGCCCCAGTTGCCCACCATTTTTTGAGTAAAGGTCACTCTATTGCACAACTAAGATTTCAAATAATAGACCATATACAGAGCCCTAGGCGTGGCGGCAATAGAGAACTGCTTCTCAAAAAACGTGAGGCATTTTGGATTAATAAATTAGATTGCTTAATCCCCAATGGTATGAATAGAGAACTTGATTTAAGTGTATTCCTGTAAAGTATAATATCTTTATCTTTATACAATTCCTTTTCTGGCATTTAATTGTATAATTTTAAATTTTGACATTTTTCGATATCTGCTCTTCAACAAATGTGATTGTTCTCTTTTTTTAAAAAAATATTTTTTATAATAAAATTGTATGTTTGATATGGGTTAGACCACTAGATGGCAATAGAGGTTAAGAAAAATGTATATCTAAGTAATTAAGGTGAAAGGTGTGGTCTCACCTGACTGATGGCTATTTAAAGGTGATTAAGTCTAACAAACAGTATGTGAACATGACTAAGGGATAATTACCCGAAACGTCGTTCTATTTTACCTGCTCCTACTATGTGTTTAATAAAGGAACTTTTTATATGAGAAGTGGTGCTGCTGCATTCTTTGAAGATTTTACAGGCAAAGAGAATGACTGGAGGGGAAGGGAGGGGCTATATATACAGCTCTGCTGTGGTGCTCTTTGCCACTTCCTGTTAGCAGGAGGTTAATATCCCACAAGTAAGGATGAAATCCGTGGACTCGTCATATCTTTGTAAAAAGAAATGTAAGCAGGTTGGTAAAACTAAGGAACTGCTAATGCATCCACCATCTCCACCTGAGGATCCCTGGACCTGGAAAGGTACTTGGGAAGCTTCTCGTTTAGATGGGAAGTCATCAGATCTATTTCGGGAAGACCCCACATCTGTACAATCTGACAAAATACATCTGGATAGAGAGACCACTCCCCTGGATGTAAAGACTGACGACTGAGATAATCTGTTTCCCAATTGTCTATACCTGGGATATGTATCGCAGAAAATAGACAGGAGTTGGATTCCGCCCAGGAAAGTATCCAAGATATTTCTTTAATTGCTAAATGACTTCGAGTCCCACCCTGATGATTGACATATTGCACAGTTGTGATATTGTCTGTCTGAAAACAAATGAATGATTCTCTCTTTAATAGAAGCCAAGCCTGAAGAGCCCTGAAAATAGCACGGAGTTCTAAAAACATAATTTATGTAAGAACTTACCTGATAAATTCATTTCTTTCATATTAGCAAGAGTCCATGAGCTAGTGACGTATGGGATATACATTCCTACCAGGAGGGGCAAAGTTTCCCAAACCTCAAAATGCCTATAAATACACCCCTCACCACACCCACAATTCAGTTTAAGGAATAGCCAAGAAGTGGGGTGATAAAAAAGTGCGAAAGCATATAAAATAAGGAATTGGAATAATTGTGCTTTATACAAAAATCATAACCACCACAAAAAAGGGTGGGCCTCATGGACTCTTGCTAATATGAAAGAAATGAATTTATCAGGTAAGTTCTTAAATAAATTATGTTTTCTTTCATGTAATTAGCAAGAGTCCATGAGCTAGTGACGTATGGGATAATGATTACCCAAGATGTGGATCTTTCCACGCAAGAGTCACTAGAGAGAGAGGGATAAAATAAAGACAGCCAATTCCTGCTGAAAATAATCCACACCCAAAATAAAGTTTAATGAAAAACATAAGCAGAAGATTCAAACTGAAACCGCTGCCTGAAGTATTTTTCTACCAAAAACTGCTTCAGAAGAAGAAAATACATCAAAATGGTAGAATTTAGTAAAAGTATGCAAAGAGGACCAAGTTGCTGCTTTGCAAATCTGATCAATCGAAGCTTCATTCCTAAACGCCCAGGAAGTAGAAACTGACCTAGTAGAATGAGCTGTAATCCTTTGAGGCGGAGTTTTACCCGACTCAACATAGGCAAGATGAATTAAAGATTTCAACCAAGATGCCAAAGAAATGGCAGAAGCTTTCTGGCCTTTTCTAGAACCGGAAAAGATAACAAATAAACTAGAAGTCTTTCGGAAAGACTTAGTAGCTTCAACATAATATTTCAAAGCTCTAACAACATCCAAAGAATGTAATGATTTCTCCTTAGAATTCTTAGGATTAGGACATAATGAAGGAACCACAATTTCTCTACTAATGTTGTTGGAATTCACAACTTTAGGTAAAAATTCAAAAGAAGTTCGCAACACTGCCTTATCCTGATGAAAAATCAGAAAAGGAGACTCACAAGAAAGAGCAGATAATTCAGAAACTCTTCTGGCAGAAGAGATTGCCAAAAGGAACAAAACTTTCCAAGAAAACATAATTTATGTAAGAACTTACCTGATAAATTCATTTCTTTCATATTAGCAAGAGTCCATGAGCTAGTGACGTATGGGATATACATTCCTACCAGGAGGGGCAAAGTTTCCCAAACCTTAAAATGCCTATAAATACACCCCTCACCACACCCACAATTCAGTTTAACGAATAGCCAAGAAGTGGGGTGATAAGAAAAAAGTGCGAAAGCATATAAAATAAGGAATTGGAATAATTGTGCTTTATACAAAAAAATCAAAACCACTACAAAAAAGGGCGGGCCTCATGGACTCTTGCTAATATGAAAGAAATGAATTTATCAGGTAAGTTCTTACATAAATTATGTTTTCTTTCATGTAATTAGCAAGAGTCCATGAGCTAGTGACGTATGGGATAATGATTACCCAAGATGTGGATCTTTCCACGCAAGAGTCACTAGAGAGGGAGGGATAAAATAAAGACAGCCAATTCCTGCTGAAAATAATCCACACCCAGAATAAAATTTTAATGAAAAAACATAAGCAGAAGATTCAAACTGAAAACACTGCCTGAAGTACGTTTCTACCAAAAACTGCTTCAAAAGAAGAAAACACATCAAAATGGTAGAATTTAGTAAAATTATGCAAAGAGGACCAAGTTGCTGCTTTGCAAATCTGATCAACCGAAGCTTCATTCCTAAACGCCCAGGAAGTAGAACTGACCTAGTAGAATGAGCTGTAATCCTTTGAGGCGGAGTGTTACCCGACTCAACATAGGCATGATGAAATAAAGATTTCAACCAAGATGCCAAAGAAATGGCAGAAGCTTTCTGGCCTTTTCTAGAACCGGAAAAGATGACAAATAGACTAGAAGTCTTTCGGAAAGACTTAGTAGCTTCAACATAATATTACAAAGCTCTAACAGCATCCAAAGAATGCAATGATTTCTCCTTAGAATTCATAGGATCAGGACATAATGAAGGAACCACAATTTCTCTACTAATGTTGTTAGAATTCACAACCTTAGGTAAAAAATTCAAAAGAAGATCGCAGCACCGCCTTATCCTGATGCAAAATCAGAAAAGGAGACTCACAAAAAAGAGTAGATAATTCAGAGACTCTTCTGGCAGAAGAGATGGCCAAAAGAAACAAAACTTTCCAAGAAAGTAATATAACGACCAAAGAATGCATGGGTTCAAAAGGAGGAGCTTGAAGAGCCCCCAGAACCAAATTCAAACTCCAAGGAGGAGAAATTGACTTAAAGACAGGTTTTATACGAACCAAAGGTTGTACAAAACAATAAATATCAGGAAGATTAGCAAACCTTCTGTGAAAAAGAACAGAAAGAGCAGAGATTTGTCTTTCAAGGAACTTGCGGACAAACCTTTATCTAAACCATCCTGAAGAAACTGTAAAATTCTCGGTATTCAAAAAGAATGCCAAGAAAAAAGATGAGAAAGACACTAAGAAATATAAGTCTTCCAGACTCTATAATATATCTCTCTAGATACAAATTTACGAGCCTGTCACATAGTATCAATCACAGAGTCAGAGAAACCTCTTTGACCAAGAATCAAGCGTTCAAACTCCATACCTTAAAATTAAGGTTTTGAGACAGAAAGACTGGTCTTAACAGAAGAGTCCACAGCTGGCAAGAGGCCATCCGGACAAGATCCGCATACCAAAACCTGTGAGGCCATGCTGGAGCTACCAGCAGGACAAACGAGCATTCCTTTAGAATATTGGAGAATACCCTTGGAAGAAGAACTAGAGGCGGAAAGATATAGGCAGGATGACACTTGTAAGGAAGAACATAATGCATCCACTGCCTCCGCCCGAGGATCCCGGGATCCGGACAGATACCAGGGAAGTTTCTTGTTTAGATGAGAAGCCATCAGATCTATTTCTGGGAGTTCCCACATTGAACAATCTGAGGAAATACCTCTGGGTGAAGAGACCATTCGCCCAGGTGCAACGTTTGGCGACTGAGATAATCCGCTTTCCAATTGTCCATACCTGGGATATGAACCGCAGAGATTAGACAGGAGTTGGATTCCGCCCAAACTAAAATTCGAGATACTTCTTTCATAACCAGAGGACTGTGAGTCCCTCCTTGATGATTGATGTATGCCACAGTTGTGACATTGTCTATCTGAAAACAAATGAACAACTCTCTCTTCAGAAGAGGCCAAGACTGGAAAGCTCTGAAAATTGCACAGAGTTCCAAAATATTGATCGGAAATCTCACCTCCTGAGATTCCCAAACCCCTTGTGCCGTCAGATACCCCCACACAGCTCCCCAACCTGTAAGACTTGCATCTGTTGAGATTATAGTCCAGGTTGGAAGAACAAGAAGCCCCCTGAACTAAACGATGGTGATCTGTCCACCATGTCAGAGAGTGTCGTATAATCGGTTTAAAGATATTAATTGAGATATCTTTGAGTAATCCCTGCACCATTGGTTCAGCATACAGAGCTGAAGAGGTCGCATGTGAAAACGAGCAAAGGAGATCGCATCTGATGCGGCAGTCCTAAGACCTAAAATTTCCATGCATAAGGCTACCAAAGGGAATGATTGTGACTGAAGGTTTTGACAAGCTGATATCAATGTTAAACTTCTCTTGTCTGACAAGGACAGAGTCATAGACACTGAATCTATCTAGAAACCTAAAAAGGTTACCCTTGTCTGAGGAATCAATGAACTGATTGGTAAATTGAACCTCCAACCATGAACTTGAAGAAACAACACAAGTCGATTCGTATGAGATTCTTCGAAAATGAGAAGACTGAGCAAATACCAAGATATCGTCCAAATAAGGAAATACCAAAACCCTGTTCTCTGATTACAGAAAGAAGGGCACCGAGAACCTTTGAAAAAAATTCTTGGAACTGAGGCTAGGCCAAACGGTAGAGCCAAAAAACTGGTAATGCTTGTCTAAAAAGAGAATCTCAGACACTAAAAGTGATCTGGATGAATCGGAATATGCAGATACACATCCTGTAAATCTATTGTAGACATATAATGCCCTTGCTAAACAAAAAGCAGGATAGTCCTACAGTAACCATCTTGAATGTTGGTATCCTTACATAACGATTCAATATTGATAGATCCGGAACTGGTCTGAAGGAATTGACCTTCTTTGGTACAATGAAGAGATAAAATAAAACCCCAGCCCCTGTTCCAGAACTGGAACTGGCATAATTACTCCAACCAACTCTAGATCTGAAACACATTTCAGAAATGCTGAGCCTTTGCTGTGTTAACTGGGACACGGGAAAGAAAAAAATCTCTTAGCAGGAGGCCTTAACTTGAAGCCAATTCTGTACCTTTCTGAAACAATGTTCTGAAACCAGAGATTCAGAACGGAATTGATCCAAATTTCTTTGAAGAAAACGTAATCTGCCCCATACCAGCTGAGCTGGAATAAGGGCCGCACCTTCATGGGTACTTAGGAGCTGGCTATAGATTTCTATAAGGCTTGGATATATTCCAAACTGGAAATAGTTTCCAAACTGATACCGCTCCTGAGGATGAAGGATCAGGCTTTTGTTCCTTGTTGTGAGGGAAGGAACGAAAAAGACTATTAGACCTAAATTTACCTTAGATTTTTTATCCTTTGGTAAAAAAGTTCCCTTCCTTCCAGAAACAATTGAGATAATAATTTAATACCCTGGAAAGAAAGGGAAAGCAAAGTTGATTTAGAAGACATATCAGCATTCCAAGTTTAATCCATAAAGCTTTTCTAGCTAAAATAGCTAGAGACATATACCTGACATCAACTCTAATGATATCAAAAGATGGTATCACCAATAAAATTATTAGCATGTTATAGAATAATAATAATGCTATAAAATTATGATCTGTTACTTATTGCGCTAAAGCTTCTAACCAAAAAGTTGAAGCTGCAGCAACATCCGCTAAAAATATAGCAAGTCTAAGAAGATTACCTGAACATAAGTAAGCTTTTCTTAGAAAGGAATCAATTTTCCTTAAATAAAGTACTATCTGCCGTAGGAACAGTAGTACATTTAGCAGGAGTAGAGACAGCCCCATAACCTTAGGGATTTTGTCCCAAAAAAACTCTAATCTGTCAGATGGCACAGGATATAATTGCTTAAACGTTTAGAAGGAGTAAAAGAATTACCCAAATTATTCCATTCCCTGGAAATTACTTCAGAAATAGCATCAGGGAGATTAAACACTTCTGGAATAACTACAGGAGATTTAAAAACCTTATTTAAACGTTTAGATTTAGTATCAAGAGGACCAGAATCCTCTATTTCTAATGCAATTAATACTTCTTTAAATAAAGAACGAATAAATTCCATCTTGAACAAATACAAAGATTTATCAGTATCAGAATGATGATGTTCATTTAAAAATTCATCTGAAAAAAGAGAAGTTCTAAAAGACTTTTATGTAAACTAGAAGGAGAAATAACAGACATAGCCTTCTTAATGGATTTAAAAAATAAAATCTCATATATTTATCAGGAACACTCTGAAAATTAGATGTTGACGGAACAGCAACAGGTAATGTAACAGTACTAAAGGAAATTTTATCTGCATTAATAAGTTTGTCATGACATGCAATACAAACAACAGCTGGAGAAACAGATACCAAAAAATTATAGCAGATACACTTAGCTTGGTAGCTCCAGCACTAGACAGCGATTTTCCTGTAGTATCTTCTGACTCAGATGCAACGTGAGACATCTTGCAATATGTAAGACAAAAAAACAACATACAGTATAAAGCAAAATTGATCAAATTCCTTAAATGACAGTTTCAGGAATGGGAAAAAATGCCAAAGAACAAGCTTCTAGCAACCAGAAGCAATGAAAAATGAGACTAAAATAATGTGGAGACAAAAGCGACGCCCATATTTTTTAGCGCCAAATCAGACGCCCACATTATTTGGCGCCTAAAATGCTTTTGGCGCCAAAAATGACGCCACATCCGGAACGCCGACATTTTTGGCGCAAAATAACGTCAAAAAAATGACACAACTTCCGGCGACACGTATGACGCCGGAAACGGAAAAGAATTTTTGCGCCAAAAAAGTCCGCGCCAAGAATGACGCAATAAAATGAAGCATTTTCAGCCCCCGCGAGCCTAACAGCCCACAGGGAAAAAAGAGTCAAATTTTTGAAGGTAAGAAAAAAATGATTAATTGAAATGCATTATCCCAAATATGAAACTGACTGTCTGAAAAATAAGGAAAGTTGAACATTCTGAGTCAAGGCAAATAAATGTTTGAATACATATATTTAGAACTTTATAAACAAAGTGCCCAACCATAGCTTAGAGTGTCACAGAAAATAAGATTTACTTACCCCAGGACACTCATCTACATGTTTGTAGAAAGCCAAACCAGTACTGAAACGAGAATCAGCAGAGGTAATGGTATATATAAGAGTATATCGTCGATCTGAAAAGGGAGGTAAGAGATGAATCTCTACGACCGATAACAGAGAACCTATGAAATAGACCCCGTAGAAGGAGATCACTGCATTCAAATAGGCAATACTCTCCTCACATCCCTCTGACATTCATTGCACGCTGAGAGGAAAACTGGGCTCCAACTTGCTGCGGAGCGCATATCAACGTAGAATCTAGCACAAACTTACTTCACCACCCACCTCCATCGGAGGCAAAGTTTGTAAAACTGAATTGTGGGTGTGGTGAGGGGTGTATTTATAGGCATTTTAAGGTTTGGGAAACTTTGCCCCTCCTGGTAGGAATGTATATCCCATACGTCACTAGCTCATGGACTCTTGCTAATTACATGAAAGAAAGTAATTTAATGTCCAATGAATGCATAGGTTCAAACGGAGGAGCTTGAAGAGCCCCTAGAACCAAATTCAAACTCCAAGGAGGAGAAATTGACTTAATGACAGGTTTTATACGAACCAAAGCTTGTACAAAACAATGAATATCAGGAAGATTAGCAATCTTTCTGTGAAAAAGAACAGAAAGAGCAGAGATTTGTCCTTTCAAGGAACTTGCGGACAAACCTTTATCTAAACCATCCTGAAGAAACTGTAAAATTCTTGGAATTCTAAAAGAATGCCAAGAAAAATGATGAGAAAGACACCAAGAAATATAAGTCTTCCAGACTCTATAATATATCTCTCTGGATACAGATTTACGAGCCTGTAACATAGTATTAATCACAGAGTCAGAGAAACCTCTTTGACTAAGAATCAAGCGTTCAAGCTCCATACCTTTAAATTTTAGGATTTGAGATCCTGATGGAAAAAAGGACCTTGCGACAGAAGGTCTGGTCGTAGCGGAAGAGTCCACGGATGGCAAGAGGCCATCCGGACAAGATCCGCATACCAAAACCTGTGAGGCCATGCCGGAGCTACCAGCAGAACAAACGAGCATTCCTTCAGAATCTTGGAGATTACTCTTGGAAGAAGAACTAGAGGCGGAAAGATATAGGCAGGATGATACTTCCAAGGAAGTGACAATGCATCCACTGCTTCCGCTTGAGGATCCCTGGATCTGGACAGATACCTGGGAAGTTTCTTGTTTAGATGAGAGGCCATCAGATCTATTTCTGGAAGTCCCCACATTTGAACAATCTGAAGAAATACCTCTGGGTGAAGAGACCATTCGCCCGGATGTAACGTTTGGCGACTGAGATAATCCGCTTCCCAATTGTCTATACCTGGGATACGAACCGCAGAGATTAGACAGGAGCTGGATTCCGCCCAAACCAGAATTCGAGATACTTCTTTCATAGCCAGAGGACTGTGAGTCCCTCCTTGATGATTGATGTATGCCACAGTTGTGACATTGTCTGTCTGAAAACAAATGAACGATTCTCTCTTCAGAAGAGGCCAAGACTGAAGAGCTCTGAAAATTGCACGGAGTTCCAAAATATTGATCGGTAATCTCACCTCCTGAGATTCCCAAACTCCTTGTGCCGTCAGAGATCCCCACACAGCTCCCCAACCTGTGAGACTTGCATCTGTTGAAATTACAGTCCAGGTCGGAAGCACAAAAGAAGCCCCCTGAATTAAACGATGGTGATCTGTCCACCACGTTAGAGAGTGTCGTACAATCGGTTTTAAAGATATTAATTGAGATATCTTTGTGTAATCCCTGCACCATTGATTCAGCATACAGAGCTGAAGAGGTCGCATGTGAAAACGAGCAAAGGGGATCGCGTCCGATGCAGCAGTCATAAGACCTAGAATTTCCATGCATAAGGCTACCGAAGGGAATGATTGTGACTGAAGGTTTCGACAAGCTGAAATCAATTTTAGACGTCTCTTGTCTGTTAAAGACAGAGACATGGACACTGAATCTATCTGGAAACCCAGAAAAGTTACCCTTGTCTGAGGAATCAATGAACTTTTTGGTAAATTGATCCTCCAACCATGATCTTGAAGAAACAACACAAGTCGATTTGTATGAGATTCTGCTAAATGTAAAGACTGAGCAAGTACCAAGATATCGTCCAAATAAGGAAATACCACAATACCCTGTTCTCTGATTACAGACAGAAGGGCACCGAGAACTTTTGTAAAAATTCTTGGAGCTGTAGCTTGGCCAAACGGCAGAGCCACAAACTGGTAATGCTTGTCCAGAAAAGAGAATCTCAGGAACTGATAATGATCTGGATGAATCGGAATATGCAGATAAGCATCCTGTAAATCTATTGTGGACATATAATGTCCTTGCTGAACAAAAGGCAAGATAGTCCTTACAGTTACCATTTTGAACGTTGGTATCCTTACATAACGATTCAATATTTTTAGATCCAGAACTGGTCTGAAGGAATTCTCCTTCTTTGGTACAATGAAGAGATTTGAATAAAACCCCATCCCCTGTTCCAGAACTGGAACTGGCATAATTACTCCAGCCAACTCTAGATCTGAAACACAATTCAGAAATGCTTGAGCTTTCACTGGATTTACTGGGACACGGGAAAGAAAAAATCTCTTTGCAGGAGGTCTCATCTTGAAACCAATTCTGTACCCTTCTGAAACAATGTTCTGAATCCAAAGATTGTGAACAGAATTGATCCAAATTTCTTTGAAAAAACGTAACCTGCCCCCTACCAGCTGAGCTGGAATGAGGGCCGCACCTTCATGTGGACTTAGAAGCAGGCTTTGCCTTTCTAGAAGGCTTGGATTTATTCCAGACTGGAGATGGTTTCCAAACTGAAACTGCTCCTGAGGATGAAGGATCAGGCTTTTGTTCTTTGTTGAAACGAAAGGAACGAAAACGATTATTAGCCCTGTTTTTACCCTTAGATTTTTTATCCTGTGGTAAAAAAGTTCCTTTCCCACCAGTAACAGTTGAGATAATGGAATCCAACTGAGAACCAAATAATTTGTTACCCTGGAAAGAAATGGAAAGTAGAGTTGATTTAGAAGCCATATCAGCATGCCAAGTTTTAAGCCATAAAGCTCTTCTAGCTAAAATAGCTAGAGACATAAACCTGACATCAACTCTGATAATATCAAAAATGGCATCACAGATAAAATTATTAGCATGCTGAAGAAGAATAATAATATTATGAGAATCATGATCTGTTACTTGTTGCGCTAAAGTTTCCAACCAAAAAGTTGAAGCTGCAGCAACATCAGCCAAAGATATAGCAGGTCTAAGAAGATTACCTGAACACAGATAAGCTTTTCTTAGAAAGGATTCAATTTTCTTATCTAAAGGATCTTTAAACGAAGTACCATCTGACGTAGGAATAGTAGTACGTTTAGCAAGGGTAGAAATAGCCCCATCAACTTTAGGGATTTTGTCCCAAAATTCTAATCTGTCAGACGGCACAGGATATAATTGCTTAAAACGTTTAGAAGGAGTAAATGAATTACCCAATTTATCCCATTCTCTGGAAATTACTTCAGAAATAGCATTAGGAACAGGAAAAACTTCTGGAATAACCACAGGAGATTTAAACACCTTATCTAAACGTTTAGAATTAGTATCAAGAGGACCAGAATCCTCTATTTCTAAAGCAATTAGTACTTCTTTAAGTAAAGAACGAATAAATTCCATTTTAAATAAATATGAAGATTTATCAGCATCAATCTCTGAGACAGAATCCTCTGAACCAGAAGAGTCATTAGAATCAGAATGATGGTGTTCATTTAAAAATTCATCTGTAGAGAGAGAAGTTTTAAAAGATTTTTTATGTTTACTAGAAGGAGAAATAACAGACATAGCCTTCTTGATGGATTCAGAAACAAAATCTCTTATGTTATCAGGAACATTCTGCACCTTAGATGTTGAGGGAACTGCAACAGGCAATGGTACATTACTAAAGGAAATATTATCTGCTTTAACAAGTTTGTCATGACAATTAATACAAACAACAGCCGGAGGAATAGCTACCAAAAGTTTACAGCAGATACACTTAGCTTTGGTAGTTCCAGCACTAGACAGCGATTTTCCTGAAGTATCTTCTGACTCAGATGCAACGTGAGACATCTTGCAATATGTAAGAGAAAAAACAACATATAAAGCAAAATTGATCAAATTCCTTAAATGACAGTTTCAGGAATGGGAAAAAATGCCAATAAACAAGCTTCAAGTAACCAGAAGCAAAGAAAAAATGAGACTGAAATAAAGTGGAGACAAAAGCGACGCCCATATTTTTTGGCGCCAAATAATACGCCCACATTGTTTGGCGCCTAAATGCTTTTTGGCGCCAAAAATGACGCCACATCCGGAACGCCGACATTTTTGGCGCAAAAGGACGTCAAAAAATGACGAAACTTCCGGCGACACGTATGACGCCGGAAACAGAAAAGATTTTTTGCGCCAAAAAAGTCCGCGCCAAGAATGACGCAATAAAATGAAGCATTTTCAGCCCCCGCGAGCCTAACAGCCCACAGGGAAAAAAAGTCAAATTTTTAAGGTAAGAAAAAATTATTGATTCAAACGCATTATCCCAAATATGAAACTGACTGTCTGAAAATAAGGAATGTTGAACATTCTGAGTCAAGGCAAATAAATGTTTGAATACATATATTTAGAACTTTATAAATAAAGTGCCCAACCATAGCTTAGAGTGTCACAGAAAATAAGATTTACTTACCCCAGGACACTCATCTACACGTTTGTAGAAAGCCAAACCAGTACTGAAACGAAAATCAGCAGAGGTAATGGTATATAAATAAGAGTATATCGTCGATCTGAAAAGGGAGGTAAGAGATGAATCTCTACGACCGATAACAGAGAACCTATGAAATAGACCCCGTAGAAGGAGATCACTGCATTCAAATAGGCAATACTCTCCTCACATCCCTCTGGCATTCACTGCACGCTGAGAGGAAAACCGGGCTCCAACTTGCTGCGGAGCGCATATCAACGTAGAATCTAGCACAAACTTACTTCACCACCTCCATAGGAGGCAAAGTTTGTAAAACTGAATTGTGGGTGTGGTGAGGGGTGTATTTATAGGCATTTTGAGGTTTGGGAAACTTTGCCCCTCCTGGTAGGAATGTATATCCCATACGTCACTAGCTCATGGACTCTTGCTAATTACATGAAAGAAATATTGATTGGTAACCTCGCTTCTTGAGATTCCCAACTCCTTGTGCTGTCAGAGACCCCCAGACCGCTCCCCAACCTGTGAGACTTGCATCTGTTGAAATCACAGTCCAGGAATGATGAACAAAAGAGGCCCCTTGAATAATCTGATGATGGTCCAATCACCAGGACATAGAGAGTTGAATGTTGGGATTTAAGTATATCAATTGTGATATCCGAGTATAATCCCTGCACTATTGATTCAGCATGCAAAACTGCAGAGGTCTTATATGAAAACAAGCAAATGGGATCATGTCCAGTGCTGCAGTCATGAGACCTAAAACTTCCATGCACATAGCCACTGAAGGGAATCATCGAGACTGAAGGGTTCGACAGACAGAAACCAATTTCATTTGTCTCTTGTCTGTTAAAGACAGAGTCATGGACACTGAATCTATCTGGAAACCTAAAAAGGTGACCCTTGTCTGAGGAATCAAGAAACTCTTTGGTAAATTGATCCTCCAACCATGTTTTTGAAGAAACAACACAAGTTGATTCGTGTGAGTTTCTTCTAAATAAAAAGATTGAGCCAGTACCAAGATATCGTCCAAATAAGAAAACACTGCAATACCCTGCTCTCTGATTACAGATAGAAGGGCACCGAGGACCTTCTAAAAGATTATTAGAGCTGTTGCTAGGCCAAATGGAAGAGCAACAAATTGGTAATGCTTGTCTAGAAAAGAGAATCTCAGAAACCGATAGTGGTCTGGATGAATCGGAATGTGAAGATACGCATCCTGTAAGTCTATGGAGGACATGTAAAGATCTCGCTGAACAAAAGGCAGAATTAGTCCTTATAGTCAACATCTTGAAAGTTGGGACCCTTACAAATTGATTCAAAAACTTCAGATGCAGAACTGGTCTAAAAGAATGTTCCTTCTTCGGTACAATGAATAGATTTGAATAAAAACCCAGACCCTGTTCAAAAAGTGGAACTTGTACAATTACCCCTGAAAGCTCTACATCTGAAACACTTCAGAAAGGCCTGAGCTTTCACAGGATTTGTTGTTTACCGCCGTCCCACCCAGCCCCACCTCACCCAAACCCACCACCCGCCACTGTCTACGGACTACCTGGATCCCCCTCACCACGGAGGACACACTCAGAATCATGAAATCTATCCACTCCGGAGCACCCTCAGACCCATGCCCGCATCACATATTCAACAAAGCAGGTTTTACCCTCGCCCATGAACTCTGCCTCACCATAAACTGCTCCATCAAAACTGGCACCTTCCCAGAATACTGGAAGCATGCAGAGCTGAAACCCCTGCAGAAGAAACCCACAGCTGACCCCATAGATCCTAAAAACTACCGCCCCATCTCTCTACTCCCCTTTCCAGCCAAAGTAATCGAGAAGGCCATCAACGCACAACTTGTTGACCACATAGAGACCAACCACATCTTGGACCACTCCCAATCCGGTTTCAGGAGCAATCACCGCACCGAGACCGCCCTCCTCGCCGCCACAGGCGACATCCGTGCCCTACTCGAACAAGTAGAGACTGCTGCCCTCATCCTTCTAGACCTCTCAGCCGCATTCGACACTGTAGCCCACAGCACCCTCCTCACGCGCCTACACGATGCCGGCATCCGCAAATTGCAATAAGGCCCTGGAATGGATCACCTCCTTCCTCAGCGGCAGAACCCAGAAAGTCAGACTCCCACCCTTCTCCAATCCCACAGCAATCAGCTGCGGCGTATCCCAAGGCTCTTCTCTTAGCCCCACCCTCTTCAACATCTACATGGCCCCCCTCGCCGCCATCGCCCGACAACACAACCTCAACATCATCTCCTACGCTGACGACACCCAGTTAATCATCTCACCCAAGACCCCGCCACCGCCAAGAAAAACGTCCACGAAGGACTTACAGCAATCTCCACCTGGATGAACAACAACTGTCTCAAACTCAACACTGACAAGACCGAAATCCTCCACCTCGGACCCACCATAACTGCATGGGATGACTCCTGGTGGCCCACAACCCTCGGACACCCTCCAACTCCAACACACCACGCACAAATTCTAGACGTCATCCTCAACTCATCACTTTCCATGGACCGCCAAGTCAACGCCGTCTCTTCGACTTGTTTTCACATACTCCACCTACTGCGAAGAATCTTCAAGTGGATCCCCACCGAAACTAGAAAATCTGTCACCCACACCCTCGTCAGTAGTCGACTGGACTATGGCAATGCACTCTACGCCGGGTCCACCATCAAGCTCCAGAAACGACTCCAACGCATCCAGAACACCTCGGCCAGACTCATCCTCGACATCCCTCTCCAAAACCACATCACCGAACACCTAAGGAACCTACACTGGCTCCCTGTCAACAAGAGAATCACCTTCAAGCTCCTAACCCATGCATTCAAGGCCCTCCACAACATCAGTCCTGAATACATCAACCACCGTGTCAATTTCTACACCCCCTCCAGACAACTCTGCTCTGCCGACCAAGCACTCGCAGTCATCCCCCTCATCAAGAAAAAAAAAACAGCTGGAGGAAAATCCTTCTCCTATATGGCAGCAAGGTCATGGAACTCCCTCCCATTGCACCTCAGACAATCCACCACCCTTACAAACTTCAGAAAGGACCTCAAGACCTGGCTCTTCGACTGAATCATCTTCCCTTAGCCCCCCTCTCCCCCCCTCCCATAGCACCTTGAGACCCTCACGGGTGATTAGTTTGTGCTTTACAAGTACCCAATAGATAGATAGAGAAAAAAATCTTCTCACAGGATCTGAAACCTATTTGATACCCCTGAGAGATAATATTCTGAATCCAATGATTCTGAACTGAACCTGCCCAAACGTCTTGAAAAAATTTCAATCTGCCCTCCACCAGCAGAACTCGAGCGAGGGCTGCACCTTCATGCAGTCTTGGGGGCTGGCTTTGGTTTCTTATAAGGCTTGGATTTATTCCAACTCGAAGATGGCTTCCAAATGGAGCCAGAGTCATTAGGGGAAGGAGTGGTTTTCTGTTTTCTATTCTGACGAAAGGAACAAAACTGATTAGAAGCTTTAGATTTACCCTTACACTTTTTATCTTGGGGCAAAAAAAACTCCCTTCCCCCCAGTAATAGTGGAAATGATAGAATCCAACTGGGAACCAAACAAATAATTACCCTGGAATGAAAGAGATAGTAACCTAGATTTAGATACCATGCCAGCATTCCATGATTTGAGCCATAAAGCTCTTCTAGCTAAAATAGCCAAATACATAGATTTAACATCAATTCATAATATCAAAAATAGCATCACAGATAAAATGATTAGCATGTTGAAGCAAATGAACAATGCTATACAAATCAGAATCTTTTTCCCCGTGTGCTAAGCTATCCAACCAAAACGTTGATGCAGCTGCAACATCAGCCATAGAAATGGCAGGTCTGAGAATATAGCCAGAATGTAAATAAGCTTTCCTTAGATAAGATTCAATTTTCCTATCTAAAGGATCCTTAAAAGAGGTACTATCTTCCATAGGAATAGTAGTACGCTTAGCAAGAGTAGAAAAACATAATTTATGTAAGAACTTACCTGATAAATTCATTTCTTTCATATTAGCAAGAGTCCATGAGCTAGTGACGTATGGGATATACATTCCTACCAGGAGGGGCAAAGTTTCCCAAACCTCAAAATGCCAACAAATACACCCCTCACCACACCCACAAATCAGTTTAACGAATAGCCAAGAAGTGGGGTGATAAGAAAAAAGTGCGAAAGCATAAAAAATAAGGAATTGGAATAATTGTGCTTTATACAAAAAAATCATAACCACCACAAAAAGGGTGGGCCTCATGGACTCTTGCTAATATGAAAGAAATGAATTTATCAGGTACAAATTATATACCTATAAATTATGTTTTGTTTCATGTAATTAACAAGAGTCCATGAGCTAGTGACGTATGGGATAATGACTACCCAAGATGTGGATCTTTCCACGCAAGAGTCACTAGAGAGGGAGGGATAAAATAAAGACAGCCAATTCCGCTGAAAAATAATCCACACCCAAAATAAAGTTTAAATTTTATAATGAAAAAAACTGAAAACATAAGCAGAAGATTCAAACTGAAACAGCTGCCTGAAGTACTTTTCTACCAAAAACAGCTTCAGAAGAAGAAAACACATCAAAATGGTAGAATTTAGTAAAAGTATGCAAAGAAGACCAAGTTGCTGCTTTGCAAATCTGATCAACCGAAGCTTCATTCCTAAACGCCCAGGAAGTAGAAACTGACCTAGTAGAATGAGCTGTAATCCTTTGAGGCGGAGTTTTACCCGACTCAACATAAGCATGATGAATTAAAGATTTCAACCAAGATGCCAAAGAAATGGCAGAGGCCTTCTGACCTTTCCTAGAACCGGAAAAGATAACAAATAGACTAGAAGTCTTTCAGAAACTCTTAGTAGCTTCAACATAATATTTCAAAGCTCTAACTACATCCAAAGAATGCAATGATTTCTCCTTAGAATTCTTAGGATTAGGACATAATGAAGGAACCACAATTTCTCTACTAATGTTGTTGGAATTCACAACCTTAGGTAAAAATTCAAAAGAAGTTCGCAACACCGCCTTATCCTGATGAAAAATCAGAAAAGGAGACTCACAAGAAAGAGCAGATAATTCAGAAACTCTTCTGGCAGAAGAGATGGCCAAAAGGAACAAAACTTTCCAAGAAAGTAATTTAATGTCCAATGAATGCATAGGTTGAAACGGAGGAGCTTGAAGAGCCCCCAGAACCAAATTCAAACTCCAAGGAGGAGAAATTGACTTAATGACAGGTTTTATACGAACCAAAGCTTGTACAAAACAATGAATATCAGGAAGATTAGCAATCTTTCTGTGAAAAAGAACAGAAAGAGCAGAGATTTGTCCTTTCAAGGAACTTGCAGACAAACCTTTCTCCAAACCATCCTGAAGAAACTGTAAAATTCTCGGAATTCTAAAAGAATGCCAGGAAAAATGATGAGAAAGACACCAAGAAATATAAGTCTTCCAGACTCTATAATATATCTCCCTAGATACAGATTTACGAGCCTGTAACATAGTATTAATCACAGAGTCAGAGAAACCTCTTTGACTAAGAATCAAGCGTTCAATCTCCATACCTTTAAATTTAAGGATTTGAGATCCTGATGGAAAAAAGGACCTTGTGACAGAAGGTCTGGTCTTAACGGAAGAGTCCACGGTTGGCAAGAGGCCATCCGGACAAGATCCGCATACCAAAACCTGTGAGGCCATGCTGGAGCTACCAGCAGAACAAACGAGCATTCCTTCAGAATCTTGGAGATCACTCTTGGAAGAAGAACTAGAGGCAGAAAGATATAAGCAGGATGATACTTCCAAGGAAGTGACAATGCATCCACTGCTTCTGCTTTAGGATCCCTGGATCTGGACAGATACCTGGGAAGTTTCTTGTTTAGATGAGAGGCCATCAGATCTATTTCTGGAAGTCCCCACATTTGGACAATCTGAAGAAATACCTCTGGGTGAAGAGACCATTCGCCCCGGATGCAACGTTTGGCGACTGAGATAATCCGCTTCCCAATTGTCTATACCTGGTATATGAACCGCAGAAATTAGACAGGAGCTGGATTCCGCCCAAACCAGAATTCGAGATACTTCTTTCATAGCCAGAGGGCTGTGAGTCCCTCCTTGATGATTGATGTATGCCACAGATGTGACATTGTCTGTCTGAAAACAAATGAACGATTCTCTCTTTAGAAGAGGCCAAGACTGAAGAGCTCTGAAAATTGCACAGAGTTCCAAAATATTGATCGGTAATCTCACCTCCTGAGATTCCCAAACCCCTTGTGCCGTCAGAGACCCCCACACAGCTCCCCAACTTGTAAGACTTGCATCTGTTGAGATTACAGTCCAGGTCGGAAGAACAAAAGAAGCCCACTGAACTAAACAATGGTGATCTGTCCACCACGTCAGAGAGTGTCGTACAATCGGTTTTAAAGATATTAATTGAGATATCTTTGTGTAATCCCTGCACCACTGGTTCAGCATACAGAGCTGAAGAGGTCGCATGTGAAAACGAGCAAAGGGGATCGCGTCCGATGCAGCAGTCATAAGACCTAGAATTTCCATACATAAGGCTCCCGAAGGGAATGATTGTGACTGAAGGTTTCGACAAGCTGATATCAATTTTAGACTTCTCTTGTCTGTCAAAGATAGAGTCATGGACACTGAATCTATCTGGAAACCCAAAAAGGTTACCTTTGTCTGAGGAATCAATGAACTTTTTAGTAAATTGATCCTCCAACCATGATCTTGAAGAAACAACACAAGTCGATTCGTATGAGATTCTGCTAAATGTGAAGACTGAGCAAGTACCAAGATATCGTCCAAATAAGGAAATACCACAATACCCTGTTCTCTGATTACAGACAGAAGGGCACCGAGAACCTTTGTAAAAATTCTTGGAGCTGTTGCTAGGCCAAACGGCAGAGCCACAAACTGGTAATGCTTGTCTAGGAACGAGAATCTCAGAAACTGATAATGATCTGGATGAATCGGAATATGCAGATATGCATCCTGTAAATTTATTGTAGACATATAATACCCTTGCTGAACAAAAGGCAGGATAGTCCTTACAGTTACCATTTTGAATGTTGGTATCCTTACATAACGATTCAATATTTTTAGATCCAGAACTGGTCTGAAGGAATTCTCCTTCTTTGGTACAATGAAGAGATTTGAATAAAACCCCAGCCCCTGTTCCAGAACTGGAACTGGCATAATTACTCCAGCCAACTCTAGATCTGAAACACATTTCAGAAATGCTTGAGCCTTCGCTGGATTTACTGGGACACGGGAAAGAAAAAATCTCTTTGCAGGAGGCCTTATCTTGAAGCCAATTCTGTACCCTTCTGAAACAATATTCTGAATCCAAAGATTGTGAACGGAATTGATCCAAATTCCTTTGAAAAAACGTAATCTGCCCCCTACCAGCTGAGCTGGAATGAGGGCCGCACCTTCATGTGGACTTAGGAGCTGGCTTTGATTTTCTAAAAGGCTTGAATTTATTCCAGACTGGAGATGGTTTCCAAACTGATACCGCTCCTGAGGATGAAGGATCAGGCTTTTGTTCCTTGTTGTGACGAAAGGAACGAAAACGATTATTAGACCTAAATTTACCTTTAGATTTTTTATCCTGTGGTAAAAAAGTTCCTTTCCCTCCAGTAACAGTTGAGATAATAGAATCCAACTGAGAACCAAATAATTTATTACCCTGGAAAGAAAGGGAAAGCAGAGTAGACTTAGAAGACATATCAGCATTCCAAGTTTTAAGCCATAAAGCTCTTCTAGCTAAAATAGCTAGAGACATATACCTGACATCAACTCTAATGATATCAAAGATGGCATCACAAATAAAATTATTAGCATGTTGAAGAAGAATAATAATGCTATGAGAATTATGATCTGTTACTTGTTGCGCTAAAGCTTCCAACCAAAAAGTTGAAGCTGTAGCAACATCCGCCAAAGATATAGCAGGTCTAAGAAGATTACCTGAACACAAGTAAGCTTTTCTTAGAAAGGATTCAATTTTCCTATCTAAAGGATCCTTAAAGGAAGTACCATCTGCCGTAGGAATGGTAGTACGCTTAGCAAGAGTAGAGACAGCCCCATCAACCTTAGGGATTTTGTCCCAAAATTCTAATCTGTCAGATGGCACAGGATATAATTGCTTAAAACGTTTAATAGGAGTAAATGAATTACCCAAATTATTCCATTCCCTGGAAATGACTTCAGAAATAGCACCAGGAACAGGAAAAACTTCTGGAATAACTACAGGAGATTTAAAAACCTTATCTAAACGTTTAGATTTAGTATCAAGAGGACCAGAATCCTCAATTTCTAATGCAATTAGGACTTCTTTAAGTAAAGAACGAATAAATTCCATTTTAAATAAATATGAAGATTTATCAGCATCAACCTCTGAGACAGAATCCTCTGAACCAGAAGAGCCATTATCAGAATCAGAATGATGATGTTCATTTAAAAATTCATCTGAAAACTTAGAAGTTTTAAAAGACTTTTTACGTTTACTAGAAGGAGGAATAACAGACAAAGCCTTCTTAATGGATTTAGAAACAAAACCTCTTATGTTATCAGGAACACTCTGAGTATTAGATGTTGATGGAACAGCAACAGGTAATGTAACTTTACTAAAGGAAATATTATCTGCATTAACAAGTTTGTCATGACATTCAATACAAACAACAGCTGGAGGAACAGCTACCAAAAGTTTACAGCAGATACACTTAGCTTTGGTAGCTCCAGCACCAGGCAGCGATTTTCCAGAAGTATCTTCTGACTCAGCTTCAACATGGGACATCTTGCAATATGTAATAGAAAAAACAACATATAAAGCAAAATTGATCAAATTCCTTAAATGACAGTTTCAGGAATGGGAAAAAATGCCAGTGAACAAGCTTCTAGCAACCAGAAGCAATAAAAAATGAGACTTAAATAATGTGGAGACAAAAGTGACGCCCATATTTTTTTAGCGCCAAATAAGACGCCCACATTATTTGGCGCCTAAATGCTTTTGGCGCCAAAAATGACGCCACATCCGGAACGCCGACATTTTTGGTGCAAAAGAACGTAAAAAATGACGCAACTTCCGGCGACAGGTATGACGCCGGAAACTGGAAAAAAAAAAATTTGCGCCAAAAAAGTCCGCGCCAAGAATGACGCAATAAAATGAAGCATTTTTCAGCCCCCGCGAGCCTAACAGCCCACAGGGAAAAGTCAAATTTTTAAGGTAAAAAAACATAATTTATGTAAGAACTTACCTGATAAATTCATTTCTTTCATATTAGCAAGAGTCCATGAGCTAGTGACGTATGGGATATACATTCCTACCAGGAGGGGCAAAGTTTCCCAAACCTCAAAATGCCTATAAATACACCCCTCACCACACCCACAATTCAGTTTAACGAATAGCCAAGAAGTGGGGTGATAAAAAAGTGCGAAAGCATATAAAATAAGGAATTGGAATAATTGTGCTTTATACAAAAATCATAACCACCACAAAAAAAGGGCGGGCCTCATGGACTCTTGCTAATATGAAAGAAATGAATTTATCAGGTAAGTTCTTACATAAATTATGTTTTCTTTCATGTAATTAGCAAGAGTCCATGAGCTAGTGACGTATGGGATAATGACTACCCAAGATGTGGATCTTTCCACACAAGAGTCACTAGAGAGGGAGGGATAAAATAAAGACAGCCAATTCCTGCTGAAAAATCCACACCCAAAAATCAAGTTTAACGAAAAACATAAGCAGAAGATTCAAACTGAAACCGCTGCCTGAAGTACTTTTCTACCAAAAACTGCTTCAGAAGAAGAAAATACATCAAAATGGTAGAATTTAGTAAAAGTATGCAAAGAGGACCAAGTTGCTGCTTTGCAAATCTGGTCAACCGAAGCTTCATTCCTAAACGCCCAGGAAGTAGAAACTGACCTAGTAGAATGAGCTGTAATTCTTTGAGGCGGAGTTTTACCCGACTCAACATAGGCAAGATGAATTAAAGATTTCAACCAAGATGCCAAAGAAATGGCAGAAGCTTTCTGGCCTTTTCTAGAACCAGAAAAGATAACAAATAAACTAGAAGTCTTTCGGAAAGATTTCGTAGCTTCAACATAATATTTCAAAGCTCTAACAACATCCAAAGAATGCAACGATTTCTCCTTAGAATTCTTAGGATTAGGACATAATGAAGGAACCACAATTTCTCTACTAATGTTGTTGGAATTCACAACTTTAGGTAAAAATTCAAAAGAAGTTCGCAACACCGCTTTATCCTGATGAAAAATCAGAAAAGGAGACTCACAAGAAAGAGCAGATAATTCAGAAACTCTTCTGGCAGAAGAGATGGCCAAAAGGAACAAAACTTTCCAAGAAAGTAATTTAATGTCCAATGAATGCATAGGTTCAAACGGAGGAGCTTGAAGAGCTCCCAAAACCAAATTCAAACTCCAAGGAGGAGAAATTGACTTAATAACAGGTTTTATACGAACCAAAGCTTGTACAAAACAATGAATATCAGGAAGAATAGCAATCTTTCTGTGAAAAAGAACAGAAAGAGCAGAGATTTGTCCTTTCAAAGAACTTGCGGACAAACCCTTATCTAAACCATCCTGAAGAAACTGTAAAATTCTCGGTATTCTAAAAGAATGCCAAGAAAAATGATGAGAAAGACACCAAGAAATATAAGTCTTCCAGACTCTATAATATATCTCTCGAGATACAGATTTACGAGCCTGTAACATAGTATTAATCACAGAGTCAGAGAAACCTCTTTGACCAAGAATCAAGCGTTCAATCTCCATACCTTTAAATTTAAGGATTTCAGATCCTGATGGAAAAAAGGACCTTGTGACAGAAGGTCTGGTCTTAACGGAAGAGTCCACGGTTGGCAAGAGGCCATCCGGACAAGATCCGCATACCAAAACCTGTGAGGCCATGCCGGAGCTACCAGCAGAACAAACGAGCATTCCTTCAGAATCTTGGAGATTACTCTTGGAAGAAGAACTAGAGGCGGAAAGATATAGGCAGGATGATACTTCCAAGGAAGTGATAATGCATCCACTGCCTCCGCCTGAGGATCCCGGGATCTGGACAGATACCTGGGAAGTTTCTTGTTTAGATGGGACGCCATCAGATCTATTTCTGGAAGTTCCCACATTTGAACAATCTGAAGAAATACCTCTGGGTGAAGAGACCATTCGCCCGGATGCAACGTTTGGCGACTGAGATAATCCGCTTCCCAATTGTCTATACCTGAGATATGAACCGCAGAGATTAGACAGGAGCTGGATTCCGCCCAAACCAAAATTCGAGATACTTCTTTCATAGCCAGAGGACTGTGAGTCCCTCCTTGATGATTGATGTATGCCACAGTTGTGACATTGTCTGTTTGAAAACAAATGAACGATTCTCTCTTCAGAAGAGGCCAAAACTGAAGAGCTCTGAAAATTGCACGGAGTTCCAAAATATTGATCGGTAATCTCACCTCCTGAGATTCCCAAACTCCTTGTGCCGTCAGAGATCCCCACACAGCTCCCCAACCTGTGAGACTTGCATCTGTTGAAATTACAGTCCAGGTCGGAAGCACAAAAGAAGCCCCCTGAATTAAACGATGGTGATCTGTCCACCATGTTAGAGAGTGTCGAACAATCGGTTTTAAAGATATTAATTGAGATATCTTCGTGTAATCCTTGCACCATTTGGTAAATTGATCCTCCAACCATGATCTTGAAGAAACAACACAAGTCGATTCGTATGAGATTCTGCTAAATGTAAAGACTGAGCAAGTACCAAGATATCGTCCAAATAAGGAAATACCACAATACCCTGTTCTCTGATTACAGACAGAAGGGCACCGAGAACCTTTGTAAAAATTCTTGGAGCTGTAGCTAGGCCAAACGGCAGAGCCACAAACTGGTAATGCTTGTCCAGAAAAGAGAATCTCAGGAACTGATAATGATCTGGATGAATCGGAATATGCAGATATGCATCCTGTAAATCTATTGTGGACATATAATTCCCTTGCTGAACAAAAGGCAAGATAGTCCTTACAGTTACCATCTTGAACGTTGGTATTCTTACATAACGATTCAATATTTTTAGATCCAGAACTGGTCTGAAGGAATTCTCCTTCTTTGGTACAATGAAGAGATTTGAATAAAACCCCATCCCCTGTTCCGGAACTGGAACCGGCATAATTACTCCAGCCAACTCTAGATCTGAAACACATTTCAGAAATGCTTGAGCTTTTACTGGATTTACTGGGACACGGGAAAGAAAAAATCTCTTTGCAGGAGGTCTCATCTTGAAACCAATTCTGTACCCTTCTGACACAATGCTCTGAATCCAAAGATTGTGAACAGAATTGATCCAAATTTCCTTGAAAAAACGTAACCTGCCCCCTACCAGCTGAGCTGGAATGAGAGCCGCACCTTCATGTGGACTTAGAAGCAGGCTTTGCCTTTCTAGCTGGCTTGGATTTATTCCAGACTGGAGATGGTTTCCAAACTGAAACTGCTCCTGAGGATGAAGGATCAGGCTTTTGTTCTTTGTTGAAACGAAAGGAACGAAAACGATTATTAGCCCTGCTTTTACCTTTAGATTTTTTATCCTGTGGTAAAAAAGTTCCTTTCCCACCAGTAACAGTTGAAATAATGGAATCCAACTGAGAACCAAATAATTTGTTACCCTGGAAAGAAATGGAAAGTAAAGTAGATTTAGAAGCCATATCAGCATTCCAAGTTTTAAGCCATAAAGCTCTTCTAGCTAAAATAGCTAGAGACATAAACCTGACATCAACTCTGATAATATCAAAAATGGTATCACAGATAAAATTATTAGCATGCTGTAGAAGAATAATAATATCATGAGAATCATGATGTGTTACTTGTTGCGCTAAAGTTTCCAACCAGAAAGTTGAAGCTGCAGCAACATCAGCCAAAGATATAGCAGGTCTAAGAAGATTACCTGAACACAGATAAGCTTTTCTTAGAAAGGATTCAATTTTCCTATCTAAAGGATCCTTAAATGAAGTACCATCTGACGTAGGAATAGTAGTACGTTTAGCAAGGGTAGAAATAGCCCCATCAACTTTAGGGATTTTGTCCCAAAATTCTAATCTGTCAGACGGCACAGGATATAATCGCTTAAAACGTTTAGAAGGAGTAAATGAATTACCCAATTTATCCCATTCTTTGGAAATTACTGCAGAAATAGCATTAGGAACAGGAAAAACTTCTGGAATAACCACAGGAGCTTTAAATACCTTATCCAAACGTTTAGAATTAGTATCAAGAGGACCAGAATCCTCTATTTCTAAAGCAATTAGTACTTCTTTAAGTAAAGAACGAATAAATTCCATTTTAAATAAATATGAAGATTTATCAGCATCAACCTCTGAGACAGAATCCTCTGAACCAGAAGAGTCATCAGAATCAGAATGATGATGTTCATTTAAAAATTCATCTGTAGGGAGAGAAGTTTTAAAAGATTTTTTACGTTTACTAGAAGGAGAAATAACAGACATAGCCTTCTTTATGGATTCTGAAACAAAATCTCTTATATTATCAGGAACATTCTGCACCTTAGATGTTGAAGGAACTGCAACAGGCAATGGTACTTTACTAAAGGAAATATTATCTGCTTTAACAAGTTTGTCATGACAATCAATACAAACAACAGCTGGAGGAATAGCTACCAAAAGTTTACAGCAGATACACTTAGCTTTGGTAGATCCAGCACTAGACAGCGATTTTCCTGTAGTATCTTCTGGCTCAGATGCAACGTGAGACATCTTGCAATATGTAAGAGAAAAAACAACATATATATAAAGCAAAATTGATCAAATTCCTTAAATGACAGTTTCAGGAATGGGAAAAAATGCCAAAGAACAAGCTTCTAGCAACCAGAAGCAATGAAAAATGAGACTTAAATAATGTGGAGACAAAAGCGACGCCCATATTTTTCGCGCCAATAAGACGCCCACATTATTTGGCGCCTAAATGCTTTTTGGCGCCAAAATGACGCCACATCCGGAACGCCGACATTTTTGGCGCAAAATAACGTCAAAAAATGACGCAACTTCCGGCGACACGTATGACGCCGGAAACGGAAACTAATTTTTTGCGCCAAAAAAGTCCGCGCCAAGAATGACGCAATAAAATGAAGCATTTTCAGCCCCCGCGAGCCTAACAGCCCACAGGAAAGAGTCAAATTTTTGAAGGTAAGAAAAAATGATTAAATCAAATGCATTATCCCAAATATGAAACTGACTGTCTGAAAATAAGGAAAGTTGAACATTCTGAGTCAAGGCAAATAAATGTTTGAATACATATATTTAGAACTTTATAAATAAAGTGCCCAACCATAGCTTGGAGTGTCACAGAAAATAAGATTTACTTACCCCAGGACACTCATCTACATGTTTGTAGAAAGCCAAACCAGTACTGAAATGAGAATCAGCAGAGGTAATGGTATATATAAGAGTATATCGTCGATCTGAAAAGGGAGGTAAGAGATGAATCTCTACGACCGATAACAGAGAACCTATGAAATAGACCCCGTAGAAGGAGATCACTGCATTCAAATAGGCAATACTCTCCTCACATCCCTCTGACATTCACTGCACGCTGAGAGGAAAACCGGGCTCCAACTTGCTGCGGAGCGCATATCAACGTAGAATCTAGCACAAACTTACTTCACCACCTCCATTGGAGGCAAAGTTTGTAAAACTGAATTGTGGGTGTGGTGAGGGGTGTATTTATAGGCATTTTGAGGTTTGGGAAACTTTGCCCCTCCTGGTAGGAATGTATATCCCATAAGTCACTAGCTCATGGACTCTTGCTAATTACATGAAAGAAAAAAAATGTTTTCTTCAAATGCATTATCCCAAATATGAAACGGACTGTCTGAAAATAAGGAATGTTGAACATCCTGAGTCAAGGCAAATAAATGTTTGAATACATATATTTAGAACTTTATAAAAAAAGTGCCCAACCATAGCTTAGAGTGTCACAGAAAATAAGACTTACTTACCCCAGGACACTCATCTACATGTTGTAGAAAGCCAAACCAGTACTGAAACGAAAATCAGCAGAGGTAATGGTATATATATAAGAGTATATCGTCGATCTGAAAAGGGAGGTAAGAGATGAATCTCTACGACCGATAACAGAGAACCTATGAAATAGACCCCGTAGAAGGAGATCATTGAATTCAAATAGGCAATACTCTCCTCACATCCCTTTGACATTCACTGCACGCTGAGAGGAAAACCGGGCTCCAACCTGCTGCGGAGCGCATATCAACGTAGAATCTAGCACAAACTTACTTCACCACCTCCATAGGAGGCAAAGTTTGTAAAACTGATTTGTGGGTGTGGTGAGGGGTGTATTTGTAGGCATTTTGAGGTTTGGGAAACTTTGCCCCTCCTGGTAGGAATGTATATCCCATACGTCACTAGCTCATGGACTCTTGCTAATTACATGAAAGAAAAGCCCCATCAACCTTAGGGACCTTTTCCCAAAACTCTAACTTAGCTATTGACAAAGGATACAACTTTTTAAACCTTGAAAAAGGAACAAAAGAAGTACCAAGCTTAGCTTAGCAATCACATCAGAAATAGCATTAGGAACAGGAAAAACCTCAGGAGTAATCACAGAAGGTTTATAGACAGAATTTAAACGTTTAATGGATTTATTATCAAGAGGCCCAGACTTCTCAATATCCAAAGTTATCAACACTTCTTTTAACAAAGAACAAATAATACTTAATCTTAAGAAGATAAGATGATTTATCAGTGTCAATGTCTGAAGTAGGATCTTTCGAATCAGAGAGATCCTCATCAGAGGTGGATATATCAGTATGTTGTCGGTCATTACAAATTTCATCAGTATTATGAGAAGTTTTAAAAGACCTTTTACGGGGGAACTTCCGGGAGGCGGCCATGATACTCATGATACATGATACCACTCTGCTCTAGCCTATTCATCATTTTTGTTCATAAATAACACTTCAGATGCCTCATTTAAATGCTACATAGCCTGATTTTTGAAGCGTTTCAGATCCTGCTTTAGATGAGCCTACTGTCAGGGTGCCAGGAATCAGACTGAGACGAGAAGTGCAAAAATAATCACACCTTTATTAATAGCAAAAAATAATAAAAAGTCCACAAGTCAAATAACAAGCCAGGAATCAAAACCAGAGCTGGTAGTCAGACGAGCCGAGTCAGGAGCCAAAGCGAATAGTCAGACGAGCCGGAATCAGGAACAAGGAAAACAGCAGAGTCAGGAACAAGCCAGGGATCAGGAACCGGGAAGGACGTCAGGCAGCCAGGTAATACACAGGAACTCTCACAAACAGGTCTTAGACAACGCAAAGGCAAAGCATACTGAACAGAGGCCCTTTAAATAATAAGTGATGACATCACAATTCTGAGACTGCATCCTGTCTCACATGGATGATGCACACCAGGCTGGCCATAAAAGAAAGTGCAGGAATTGAGCAGCATCCCCCACAATGCACCATAGTCAGGAAGAGAGGTGAGTAAAATGGCTACCAGCAGCACATGGCAAACACAACAGGGAAAAAACCCTGACAGTACCCTCCCCTCAACGACCCCTCCCCCGCGGAGGACAAAAGGCTTACTGGGGAAACGGGCATGGAAGGCACGGAGGAGGGCGGGAGCATGAACATCAGAGGAGGGAACCCAAGAACGCTCCTCCAGACCGTAGCCTCTCCAGTGAACCAAATACTGTACACGGCCCCTGGACATACGAGAGTCAATAATGCTGCTGACTCATACTCCTCATGGTTGTCAACAAAGATAGGATGGGGACGAGGCAACACAGTGGTAAACCGATTACAAACCAATGGTTTCAAGAGGGAGACATGAAAAACATTGGATATGCGCATAGAAGGAGGAAGGTCAAGAGCGTAGGCCACAGGATTAACCCGTCGGAGTATTTGAAAAGGACCAACATAACGGGGAGCCAATTTATTGAAAGGCACATGAAGGTTCAAGTTGCGGGAGGACAGCCAAACTCTCTCACCAACCTGGTAGGAAGGTGCGGGCAGACGCCTACGATCAGCCTGGAACTTTTGGCGCTGCATAGAACGATGAAGGCAATCCTGAATCTGCACCCACGTGAAACAGAGTTGCCGGAGATGTTTCTCCAAAGTCAGAATACCCTGAGACATGAATGAATCGGGCAACAAGGATGGTTGAAACCCATAATTCGCCATAAACGGGGATATCTTGGAGGAAGCATTAATAGCACTATTACGAGCAAACTCTGCCCAAGGTAACAGTTCAGACCAATTATTGTGGTGATCAGAGACATAGCAACGGAGGAACTGTTCCAGAGCTTGATTAGACCGTTCCGCAGCCCCATTGGATTGAGGGTGATATGCCGAGGAGAAGGAAAGCTGGATTCCCATTTGAGCACAAAAGGAACGTCAAAATCTGGAGACAAACTGGCTACCCCGGTCTGACACTATCTCCTTGGGTAACCCATGTAAACGGAAGACCTCCCGGGCAACAATTGAAGCAAGCTCCTGAGCGGTAGGCAGCTTCAGCAAGGGAATGCAATGTGACATTTTAGAAAAACGGTCAACCACCGTAAGGATAACAGTATTGCCATTGGAAACAGGGAGCTTGACAATGAAGTCCATGGAAAGATGTGTCCAAGGACGCTCACCATTAGCAATAGGTTGAAGAAGACCCACAGGAAGACGTCGAGGAGTCTTATTCTGTGCACAAACTGAGCAGGAGGCAACATACGCAGCAACATCAGAACGAAGACCTGACCACCAGAATTGTCGAGTGACAGACCAAATCATTTGGTTCTTGCCTGGGTGACCTGCGGCTTTAGGATAGTGGCAAGTGTGCAAAAGTTTAGTTTGAAGATTCTCAGGAACAAAACACTTACCATTAGGTTTCTCAAGAGGTGCATTGGTTTGTGCAGCCAGGATCTCCTCCTCCAAGGGAGAAGTCAAATTAGTACCTATGGTAGCCAAAATATGGTCAGGAGGTATAACAGGAGTAGGAACAGACTCCTCCTTGGACAGAGGCGAAAATAGTCGAGAGAGGGCATCAGCCCTAACATTCTTACTACCAGGCAGGTAGGAGACCACATAATTAAACCGAGACAAAAATAGCGCCCATCTGGCCTGTCGGGGCGACAAACGTTTTGCTTCAGATAGATAAGTTAAATTCTTGTGGTCAGTAAGAATGAGCACTGGCACGCTAGTACCTTCGAGAAGATGCCTTCATTCCTTAAGTGCCAAAATTATGGCCAGTAATTCCCTGTCGCCAATTTCATAATTGCACTCCGCTGGAGACAATTTCTTAGAGAAGAAACCACACGGATGCAAGGAACCATCAGGCGTAGGACGTTGAGACTAGAGGGCACCTACTCCAGTCTCAGATGCATCGACCTCAAGAACGAAAGGCAGGACAGGGTTAGGATGAGCCAGAACTGGAGCGGCAGCAAATGCAGTCTTAAGACTATCAAAGGCCTTAATAGCAGTAGGTGACCAATGGAGTGGATTATTCTCTTTACGGGTCATGTCTGTGATACGTTTGACCAAGGAAGAAAAGTTTTTAATAAACTTTCTATAGTAATTGGCGAACCCCAAAAAACGTTGAATAGACCGAACTCCAACTGGGTGAGGCCACTGCAGAACTGCAGATAACTTGTCAGGATCCATGGAGAACCCTGCAACGGAGATAACATAACCTAGGAAGGTTACTTGAGTCTGATGGAACTCACATTTCTCGAGTTTACAAAACAGGCCGTTCTCACGTAGTCTCTGAAGAACCCGTGTAACATCAGAACGATGAGCCTCAAGTGTGGGTGAGTGTATGAGGATGTCGTCTAAGTACACCAAAACACACTGTTGCAACATATCTCGTAGGACATCATTAATAAATTCCTGAAAAACAGCAGGAGCATTACATAGGCCAAAGGGCATTACAAGATACTCATAATGCCCGCTCCTGGTGTTAAATTCTGTTTTCCATTCGTGGCCCTCCATAATCCTAACGAGATTGTACGCTCCTCTCAAATCAAGTTTAGTAAAGACTGTAGCTCCCTTGAGGTGGTCAAAGAGTTCCGTAATAAGCGGAATAGGGTAAGCATTCTTAATGGTAAGACGATTAAGACCCCTATAATCGATACATGGTCTTAACTCGCCACCCTTTTTCTTCACAAAGAAGAAGCCAGCCCCTGCAGGAGAGCTGGATTTGCGGATGATCCCCCCCGACAGAGCATCGGCAACATACTCCTCCATAGCACAATTCTCTGCAACAGACAGAGGGTACACCCGGCCCTTAGGAGGAATGGCTCCAGGTTGCAGGTCTATGGCACAATAGTAAGACCGGTGAGGAGGCAACGTACCGGCATGCACCTTGTCAAACACATCTAGGAACACTCGGTACTCCTCTGGAAATTGGAAAAAGACTTTAACTGGTTTCCGAAGACAAATGGAAATACATTGCGGGGACCATGACAAAATTTCGGACCTGCGCCAGTCGAGACTGAGATTGTGCTTTTCGAGCCAGGCATAACCCAGAACAACCGGAAAATGCGGAGAGTTTATCACCTGGAACTGGAGGGTTTCAAAATGGAGAGCCCCAACAGACATGGACAACGGAGCAGTTTCGTGAGTAACGAGTGCGGGCAGAAGGGGCCTGCCATCAATGGCCTCAAAAGCAAGCAGAATGGACCGAGGCAAAACAGGAATGGAGTGCTTTGATACAAAAGCACTGTCAATGAAATAGCCCGCAGCACCAGAGTCAACAAGAGCCTGAGTGACTATGGAGGAGTCCACCCAGGAAAGGACAACCGTGACCATAGGTTTCTCCTTAAGCTGTTCCGGGGACGAGGATAAACCACCCAAGGTCTGCCCCCAACAGGACCTTAGGTGTGAGCATTTCCCGGCTGTGTAGAACAAGACTTCAAAAGGTGGCCCTGTAACCCACAATAGAGGCAGAGCCCCTCCCTCCTCCTAAAGGCCCTCTCCGCCGCGGAGAGACACGTGAATCCCAGCTGCATCTGCACAGCAGTACCTGGTGACTCAGGACCAAGAGGCATGGGAGGAGAGGGAGACATGGGTGGGAACGAACACGTAGGAGACAATGGAACAGGAGGCTTCCGCAAGCGCTCCTTGAATGAGGGCCTCTCTCTGAGTCTGATGTCAATTAGGATAAAAGAAGACACCAATGCCTCAAGATCCTCTGGTAAATCTCTGGCAGCAACTTCATCTTTAATCGCATCAGAGAGCCCATGAAAGGCGGCAACAAGGGCTTCATTGTTCCAACCTACCTCTGCGGCAAGCGTACGGAACTCAATAGCATACTGAGCAACAGATCTTGTACCTTGCTGAAGGGACATGAGTCGTTTAGCAGCAGAGGAGGAGCGAGCCGGAACATCAAATACCCTTCGAAAGGAGGCCACAAATTCAGGGTAATTTGAAATCACTGGTTTATTAGTCTCCAGGCAAGAGCTGTGTCAGAGAGTAACGAGATGAGAAATCCCACCTTAGCTCTGTCAGAGGGAAACACCTGAGGTAACATCTTAAAGTAAATGCCCAAACTGGTTCAAAAACCCTCTGCACTGAATAGGATCGCCTCCATATCGCTGAGGTAGAGGTGCAGAACCGGACATGCTCCTGGTATGCATAGGTGCAGCAGCGGAAACAGGAGCAGCCATAACTTGCGGGACACTTTGGTCCAAATGTGCAGTGCAAGTCAGCAGGGTTTGCAGGGCTAGTGCAAATTGATCCAAGCAGTGATCCTGTACATCCATCCTGAAAATTATGGCAGGTAAAGGTGGATTATTAGCACCATCAGGATTCATGGCCTTTGCGTAATGTCAGGGTGCCAGGAATCAGACTGAGACGAGAAGTGCAAAAATAATCACACCTTTATTTATAGCAAAAAATAATAAAAAGTCCACAAGTCAAATAACAAGCCAGGAATCAAAACCAGAGCTGGTAGTCAGACGAGCCGAGTCAGGAGCCAAAGCGAATAGTCAGACGAGCCGGAATCAGGAACAAGGAAAACAGCAGAGTCAGGAACAAGCCAGGGATCAGGAACCAGGAAGGACGTCAGGCAGCCAGGTAATACACAGGAACTCTCACAAACAGGTCTTAGAAAACGCAAAGGCAAAGCATACTGAACAGAGGCCCTTTAAATAGTAAGTGATGACATCACAATTCTGAGACTGCATCCTGTCTCACATGGATGATGCACACCAGGCTGGCCATAAAAGGAAGTGCAGGAATTGAGCAGCATCCCCCACAATGCACCATAGTCAGGAAGAGAGATGAGTAAAATGGCTGCCAGCAGCACATGGCAAACACAACAGGGAAAAAACCCTGACACCTACCAACTCTCAGATGATCATGAAAATGAGCACCCGGAGCACATTCTAAGGCTGAGGCCTTTTATCCACCCCCCGGCGAGGTTCACCTAGACCTTGTCATTAGGCAGCACGTAGTGCTGAATTCAAAACATCCCATCTCTAATCTGCCTGATTACAGAACTGTATCGAAGATAATGGATTGTGCTACTGATATCTTGAAAGAGCTGAGCCGTTTGCTAATGGAACATCATGCTACATTCGAGTCTATTTTACACAACACTTTACATCCCGGGGATAACCACTTGCCCCATGCTGTCAAACGAGGAGAGCCTATACCGCAAGAGCGGGAAAACGAGGACTCTCTTAATGGTAATCTGGAATCCAGGAGCCCATTACCCACTCCTATTGCATTGATGAGGACTATAGCGGTGCCCACTAGAGTGGCTGACAGAGCTGTGCAGCTAGACGCTAGCGTGACTTTTTGCAGTACCCAGCCAGGTGTGTGTGTGTCTATTACACCGGCGAGTCTACTACCCACTATATCGCGGCAGAGGACTTCAGAACAAATGTCAGTGCGCTCTCCAGCGTGTAACTTTATTGGGAACAGTTTCTGCAGACGGCAGGAGGAAACACACTGCTCTACCTTACCTGGCATCCTTGTCTTTGCGGTATCGCTACAACCGCAATGGGATCCTGGCGGTCTGATTCGGGCCGCTTCCTTCTTGGCAGCAACGGTGGCTTGAGCAAGCTGACCAACTTCTATCCCAATGCAGACTACATGAATATTTTACCAGTTTCTAGGTGGCCTTGCTGCAATCTAGCTGGGGTTTTGATGGATCGCATTGATCATAATACTATAAATAATGGTGTATATATTTTGGATATATTTATGTTGGAACACTATTGTTTGATATCACCAAGTTTAACAGTCAAAACACCCCCCATTTAGCGATATAGTGCTTAGAGCATGGTATACCAGATATCCTAGATAAGTTTTATTTTAAGTAGTGGGCAACTGTTCCACTGTGAGAGTGGGGTTATGGTTCCCTTCTTATAATAGTTTATATACCAGTATTCCATACGAGACCACTCTAGGGTCTTATGGCGAATCCTTCAAAGTTTTAAATATCTATGGCACACCAAATGTTTCATGCCTAGCAACACCTTGTGTCCTGCTTAATGCTTACCACCATCCATCTATTTATTCATAATAATCTGTGTTCACTAGGGTGTTCTGATTTAACATTGCTGAGTCGTTTATCCCTGAAGTTGTAGCCTTTAAGGCTACCCCTTTATACATTTTCGTGTCACAAGATAGTATAACCATTCCTACCGTTTTTATAGGGATGTCTAGTTCAGTGATACAGTAGGAACTTATGATATATCATGCGCCCTGTAGTCTTTATATAATACTTCTGAATTTTCATTTGAACAATAAGTATATTATTGGCAAGTAAGTTTTGTGATGACATAATAGTATTTACTGCATGTATAGGGCAGTGACGTGCAGTGACGTCAGAGGATGGTGAGGCAGTGGCTAGGATACGCCTTCATTCTTTAGATATCCTTTGTTGAAGAAATACCAATGCACATGGGTGAGCCAATCACATGAGGTATCTATGTGCAGCCACCAATCAGCAGCTACTGAGCATATTTAGATATGATTTTCAACAAAGGACATCAAAAGAATAAAGAAAATTAGATATTAGATGTAAATTGGAAAGTTATTTAAATTTGCATATGGGTTTCATATGGGTTTCATGTCCCTTTAAATGGTGTCTTGGAAAACTGGTCAACTTAGTAAACATCTGATTTTAGTCTAAAAGGATTGTAACAGAAACTCTTGCCAGATAACACAATGCTTGCTCTGATTATGAGATCTAGAAATCCATGCCCATTAAAATATGTTTAAAACATACATTTTACTTTAATGCTGCAAATTATGCTTATAGATTCTTTCATTACATAAGGGATGCGAGTCAGAGGGGGAGGAAGAGAGACAGAGAGAGAAAGAGACCATGGGGGAGAACAACACATAAGGAGAGAGATGGATAGATAGAGAGAGACACACACACACACAAGGGGGGGACCACTGCATTTTAAAGTAATAAAACAGCAGAGCTACAGAGAGTTCAGAAAATTAGTCTATAATTTAGTGTGAAGTACAGAGGCAAGCTGCTAAGTTAGTGGGTGTATAGTTTGAGTAAACAAAATACAAAAACGACCCTGCTATAAAAGAGTAAACAAACACTAAACCACATTCATTAAATTATCATTTTAACTAACAGAATCTTTCAGTAAAATCTTACTTTAATAAGATGTGGGTGAAACACTGCTCTCTGTGCCTCTCTCCTGCTCTGTAAGGATTCAGGAAGTGACAGTGGCACATTCCACTGCACTTAGAGGGGAAGAACAGAACTCTCTTTTTCACTTTAGCAAAGCTAGCAGGTTCACAGGACAGCAACAAAATATATGAAAGTTGTTTTTTTGCGTTTTTGTTTTGTTTTATATGATTTAACATTCAGCCCCAACCCTATGTTCCACTTACTAATGCCTCTCACTGGATTGGTTCAGCCCAAATAGGACTGCCTCAAATAAGCAGTTAATGAGCCATGCAATGATCTTAACCACTTGCATCCAGTAGATGGCGCAGCATGTTGTGTAATGGTGGGCAGACCTGATTGTGCCTCTTCATTGCACAACATATATCTGTGAGAGAAAAAAATGCTGGGGGAAAAAATTTACAATTTTTTTTTTAAAGCCAATAAAAAAAATATATTTTTGCCCATATGAGAGGTGAAGCACTGCCTCACCTGCCTCTAGTGACTGCACATCACTGGTATAGGGATATCAGGCTCAGTGTAACATAATAGGAACTAATCATATGGGTATTTAATCCTATAGCCATTGTGTTTTATATTTCATGTGTGTTTGATCTGGTTGCTTGGAATGAACACATAATTATTTGAGGACCACACATTCACTGCTTGCATGCCCCCTAGCTATTTGTGTTTTATTTATCACTTTTCAATATACAGTAGTATGTCCACTCCCTAAACGTTACATTACCTATATGCTCCTTTACTGCTTTTATATAGAAAGGGTATTTAGCTATCTATTCATTTCTGCCCCAGACTATATTACAGCCTTTGAACCCTACTTACACCCATAATGCCTTAATGAACCATCTTAAGGTGGTGTCTTGTTCCCAGCGGCCGAGGTAACGGGACATCTATTTATCTCTTCACTTTTCTGGTTCTTAGTAATAATTTATAAACTTTCAATATGGGTGTGTATTTACTCTGGAACATGGTCTGGGCATGATTTGTCACTTTAGACTTTGTCTGAATATTATCTATTCCCTCACTAAGCTTGGCGGTGGAGACCCCTTCTCTGTGGCAACCTCACATATAATCCCCTCTTACTTTTTCAACTCCTATATTTTATGTAGCTATAATTATCGAAGTTTACAGTAGTTACATTTCCCGTTCAGTATTTTCGTAATATTTTAATGTTATATTCCAATTATATTTCAGGCAGAGCCATACCAACAATCTTTTAGTGTTACCCTACCCTGTTAAACTGTTCATCAGAAATACAATATCAAAAAGTAAAAAATAAGAGGTCCTTCCCTTGAGGTCCATGAGTGGCCCCTCCACATTAAGGTTTACCTACCTTATACTATGTTAACTATAATCATGTGGTCCAAGAGTGGCCACTCAAATCATTAGGTAGGTTTACAGTTTGATAAGCAATTATTGCCTGTATTGACAGTGTAATGTGTCATTTAATTATACTGTGCATTTCCTTCACTTGTTTTTGTAGCCTACCCTGTAACAATTTGCTTTCTTTTGTATGTATGCTTTGGCAACTATCAATTGAATGTTTTGAAAAGAACCTCAATAAAAAAATAAAAAAATAAAAAGACCTTTTATGTTTATTTGAAGGCGGTATAGCAGCCATAGCCTTCTGAATTGCATCATGTACTTTAGATGTTGAAGGAACAACAGATACTCTACTAGCACTAATAGAAAACCTTTTCTGCATGCAAAAGCTTATCATGACAACTGTTACATACTACAACAGATACACTTAGCTTTAGTGGAACTGTGTTCAGGCAGCATGGTTCCTACAGCAGCTTCTTATGTCTTTATACGTGTGCACATGTGTGTGGATATGTGTGTGTGTTTGGTACTTAAATGTTAAATGTCACATACATGGGGTGCAAACATTTTATTTTATAGATTTTATGTGACATATTTTCTCACATTTCCTTTCTTAACTAAGGACTTAAAGTGATAGTTAAACGACATGTTTTAAAATCATGTCCGGAAATATAAGCAATAGTTTAAAGTGACTTTAATTGGTCACTTCTGAACTGATCTCCAATTGGCATTCTAGCTGTACGGCATTTTTTTGTAGCCAGAGCGCCGACTAGAGAACAATTTCAAACCGTTAGCTCACAAAAAATATGAGTTTTGAAGTGGGCAACCGGAGCACAGGGTATTAGAAAAGAACAGCTAGATTAAAAAAGTAAGTTACAACGCATCTTCATTAGAAGTGATCAATTTAAGTCCATATAAAATATTGCTTAGATTCCAGACCTGATTATAAAACATGTCAAGTTTACCATTACTTTAAATATTAATCAGTAATCAATTGTGAATTAAACTATTTAACATTTTTTTTATTAATTTAGTATAAATAAAAGTTTAACTTTTCCTTTCCTTATTTTTCTTCTTTTTATGTAGACGTGTGGTATCTCTACTAAAGGTTAGAGGATACTTATTGGACCTTACTTATGCATCCGAAAAAAAAAAAATAAAAAAACCCATAAATTATGACTTACCAGATAATTTCTTTTCTTTCGATACAGGGAGAGTCCACAGCTGCATTCATCACTTGTGGGGAATACAGAACCTGACCACCAGGAGGAGGCAAAGACACCCCAGCCAAAGGCTTAAATACCTCCCCCACTTCCCTCATCCCTCTGCCGAGGGAACAAGGAAACAGAAGGAGAAATATCAGTGTGAAAAAGGTGCCTGAAGAAAACAAAATAAATTGGTATTGAGACGGGACGCCATGAGATTTATCTCCGGTGTTCTCCACCTGTTGCATATCTCTGCAAACACTTCTGGATGGAGAGACCACTCCCCCCGGATGAAAGGATTGTCTGCTGAGAAAATCTGCTTCCCAGATGTCCACACCCGGAATGTGGATCGCTGACAGCGAATAGTTGTGGGTCTCCGCCCACTTCAGAATCCGATATACTTTCCTCATTGCTAGGGAGCTTCTCGCCCCCCCCCCCCCCGATGGTTGATGTAAGCCAACAAGGTTATTTTGTCTGATTGGAATCAGATAAATTGGGACAAACCCAGTAGGGGCCAAGCCTTCAGCGCATTGAATATTGCCCGAAGGAGTAGAATGTTGAATGGGAGTTCTTCTCCTGTGTCCTCAAGCCCTGCACCTTCTTGGCACCCCAAACAGCTCCCCATCCTGACAGACTTGCGTCTGTAGTCACAGTCACCCAGGATGGTCTAAAAAAGTGATCCGGACAGAGCCAACAAGAAAGTGATTCTCTCGCCCATGAATTCTACCCTGGTGCTTGGATTAGAGAACTCCTTTCTTTATTTATCTTCCCTCCGAGGGATCGAAAAAGACAGAGGAGAGATTCCAAATGGTCTTCCACCAGACAAAACGATGGTGCTTGTACCAGAATATTGTCCAAGTAGGCAGCTACTGCTACTCCCTGAGTTCTGGCGACTGCTAGAAGAGCCAATAGAACCTTTGTAAAAATGTTTGGAGCAGTAGCTGGACCAAACGGAAGTACAATGAACTGGAAGTGCTGGTCCAGAAAGCAATCCTGAGGAACTGAAAGTGTTCTCTGTGGAATGGAAGGTTAAGGAATGCCTCCTTCAGATCTATAGTGGTCATAAACTGCCCTTCTTGAATGAAGGAAAGGATGGACCTTATTCTCCATCTTGACGAGAGGACATTAAATTTGTTTAAGCACTTTAGGTCAGAACTGGACGGAAAGTTCCCTTCTTCTTTGGGACCACGAAAAAGTATCTTAAACCTCTTTCTGCTTAGGCACTGGGAGAATTACTCCAAAGGAGTACAGATCCCTTACGCACTCCAGAAAGGCTTCCCTCTTTCCTAGTCTTGAAGAAAGGTTGAGAGGATGAATCTGCCCCGGGTGGAAGAGATTTGAAACCTATCTTGTAACCTTGAGCTATGACCTCCAGGACCCAAGGATCCTGCACATCCCTGAACCAAGCCTCTGAAAGAGCGACAGTTTGCCCCCGACACGATCCAAAATAGGACCGAGGGCCGCCTCTTCATGCGGACTTAGTCTTGGCTTCTTGCTCTGCTTGGATCTATCCCAGGACTGAGCCGGCTTCCAAGAACTCTTGGTTTGTTCTGGCTTAGAGGAGGCCTCTGATGCTGGGCTTTTATCAGAACTAAAGGAATGAAAACACAAACTTTCTCCCTTAGATTTGTTCTTATCTTATGGTATAAAGTTACCCTTGGCCCCATAAACTGTGGAGAGAGTCAAACAAACTCCTTCCCGTAAAGAAGAGGGAAAGAGACTAGACTTAGAAGTTATAGCTGTCAGAGCACCTTATGGGCCTGAACAGAAACCCTGAAGTCTTAGCCATAGGCTAAATAATCTGCATAATAATAGCAAAGATAAAAGAATTAGTAACCCAGAAGGCTGTAATTCTTTCCTGAAAAATGTTGAAGGAACCCTCCACCTCGATCATTTTCACGAAGGAGACGCACCAAAAGGTAGCCGCTCCAGTAACTGACGACAAGCGTTGCCAGTAAAGCCAATATCCCATAGGTTGAAACAGTTTCCATTCTTATATCCGGAGGCTCTATGAACTACAAACTATTCTCACACGGGCTAGTATTACGTGTGACAAGCATAAAAATAAACAAGCGTCACCACTAAAGCAAATATCCCATAGGTTGAAACAGTTTCCATTCTTATATCTGGAGGCTCTATGAACTACAAACTATCCTCACACGGGCTAGTATTACGTGTTGCAAACATAAAAATAGCGCCAACCAAGTAGAGATGGGAAAAAGAAAACCCATCCTCATAGAGAGCCCGGAACCGGGATCCTTAAAAAGGCAGACGACGGGGGAGAGGAAACTAATCTTGCCCCACTCGTCCTTAATAATGAGTGCCATAAAATTTAGGACCCAGAGGTTCGTCTGGCAGCTCGGCCTTTGGAACCTCTAATGTAGTCAAAACCTCATTTAGAAGAAGCGTAAACGTTCTGTCCTAAATCTAAAAACTGGATCCTCCACAGGCAGAGGATTATAGGCAGCAGACTCCAACCCTGAAAATTCACACTCTGAAGCTTCAGAGAGAACCTCATCCTTGGATAACTGATCAGATATATCCGACAAATTGCAAGATTGAACCTTTCAATTGTGCTTAGCAGTGCGAGGGAAAGCACTAATGGCCGCAGACACCGCCGTATGAGACTGCGCAGTAATGCCTGGTGAAAAAAGGTCCCCTCCAAATGGAGGATTAGCAAGTGCAATGGAAAGCTACATGTGTATAAAAAGATGCATGTAGGGTGTGCACCTCACTGCACTCCTCAGAGGTGGGTGGCTCAGTGGTATCAGACATGTCAACCTTATTTGATATACTCTCCTTATCAAGGCATATGGAACATAATTGAGGGTTCGGTCAGAGCTCCCTCACAATATAAACAGGCATGACTTTATTTTAAATAAAAAAACAGCACCTTTATACCCCCAATTGCTGGGGCACTGACCACCTCCTATGACCCAGAAAGAACAGAGATAAAACTCCTCTCCGTAACTCGGTAAAGAGAAAGGAAATGGAAGCCTCGACCATTACGGTCACATGGTGCGCAATGCAGTACCGTCCCTGCTATGAGAAAAATCACGCTAAGCTGTTAAGATGCGCAACCTTCAAACTGAAACCTGTATGTTCCATCTCACACATTAAAGCAGCATAAAATCAAATAAAGTATATATGATTACACCCAACTGTTCATAACCCCCCTCAGGAGATATTAACCCTTGATTCCAAAAGATAAAAGGAGCCACACTGTGACCCTGTCTTATAGCATTTTCAATATGTTACCGGAATCTATGCCATGGAACAGTGACATGGTCCTTCAAGTTTGACAGATAGTAGCAGCGCTTCTGACATGGACTTGAGTGAAGAAAGCAGGCAGCGAAACTCGTCAATGCCGATTCCTTAAGGAGCTGTTAATATGAGTCTGGATGGGTTCGCAGAAAGACTCTCCCTGCATCTCAAACTTTCGTCAATGCTCTCCCTGAGAGGCTAACAAGACTACTTAAAAATCCAGTCCCATCTCGAAGAGTACTACTCTCCATAAGAGACTACTCTGAATCTTCTGACACTTCTCTGCCATCCTCCTGTGACGAAAGGCAAAGAATGACTGGGGGATAAGGGAAGTGGGGGAGGTATTTAAGCCTTTGGCTGGGGTGTCTTTTCCTCCTCCTGGTGGCCAGGTTCTGTATTCCCCACAAGTAATGAATGCAACTGTGGACTATCCCTGTATTAAGAAGGAAATACCAATAGTATCTTTCATATTTGGAGAGTGACATAATTAATCTATTGAGAGTGTGTGAGTTTGTTAGTGTATATAGAGCTTCCTGGCTAGTAACTTATTTTCACTGTCTGGTAAACCATAGTAATGAGAGGAGAGAGAGCCAGGGAGTTAAAGTGAAAGTCAATCCTATTGTTCGTGAAAAGCTAGGATTGACCATTGAAACAAATAAAGGGGAATTTCATTCATGAAGTCTAAAATATTTCATACTGAAAAGCTCCTTTATTTGTTTCAAGCGTTCGCCCACTGAGCTGCTCAAGCAGCCCACAGCAGAACACTGTTTTGCTGAGAGGTGTTGTTTTCACCTCTTAGCCAATAGCCATACGGCTATCTGGCTTGGCGCCAGCTTGGCCACACAGCTATTTACTAAGAGGTGGAAACGATCCCTCACAGCAAAATAGCGTTCTGCAGTGGGCTGCTTGAGCAGCTCAGTGTGGCGAATGCTTAAAACAAATAAAGGAGCTTTATTTGTTTTAATAGTCAACCCTAGCATTTCCCAAATGCTAGGCTTGACTTTCACTTTAAACAGTCTGTGGGGAAAACAGCTTCTTCTGACATAGCAATGACACAATGACACTAGTGAAGCTACTCTGTCTTGTTCTGCAGTAAACTGTGGCCTCCAGTGACACATTATACTGTCAATATCCTTTCTCAGAGTGAGATGTATAGCTATAAAGTCCTGTAAGACAGGGATAAGAATGGCAGGACAGGTGTTGTTTGTAGACACAGTACATCTAATTAGGTGGCTGCACACAGGTTGAAAGCCACTGATCTAGGTCAAGACCATTTCTTGTAGGCTAAACAAAGGCTGATAACATTGATACAAATCCTCTTCTGTGGGATTCATCACAATGTACAGTTGAGAAATAAAATTGGTGATGAAGTGAGATTTATACAACATTTTATAAATATTTGAGATTTTATTAGTACAAAATTGGAGGTGTGGGTGGAGCATATCTAGAGGCAGGACATGGTTGGGTGGAGCATGACTGGGGGTGGGGTAAAGGAGGCCCTTAACATTTTTTTCCCCAGGGGCCCCATGATTTGTCATGCTTTTTTGGGGAAGGGCCTTCATGGATTCTTGCCCTGAGGTTTCTAATTACGCCTCTGAATTTTATCTCATACATATTGGAGGTCAGGGAGATAACTCTGGCCTTGCATAAATTAAAAGAGAGAAGCGCTCAACCTGGGAATGAACAATAGCATAACAGCTTGTTCTATGGCTAGTTGCCACCCAAGAAGCAGCCTCTTTTTGCTCAACATGTGCCTTTCTCAGAGAAGAACTTTCCTGTAGCATATCAGTCTGATCCTGACTTAACAGTACAGTCCATCCCCGAAATACCAGGCAATCCCTCTCTGAAAAGGGGGAAACGGCAAAACCCCAGACAAACGTTTGGGCCTCGTCAGTGAGGTGCAGCCATATCCCTCTAGGCACACTGAGCAACGGGTCCACATCTGGATTTCCACATAACACTTAAGGAGACTTCCCCAAGTGTCATAATTTGCATAAATAAAAAGAGAGAAGCACTCAACCTGGGAACGAACAATAGCATAAAAGCTTGTTCTAAGGCTAGTTACCACCCAAGAAGAAGCCTCTTTTTGCTCAACATGTGCCTTCACTGAGAAGAACTTTCCTGTAGCATATCAGTCTGATCCTGATTTTACAGTGCAGTCCAGTCCCGAAATACCAGGCAATCCCTCTCTGAAAAGGGGGAAACGGCAAAACCCCAGATGTACGTTTTGGCCTCATCAGTGAGGTGAAGCCATATCCCTCTAGGCACACTGAGCAACGGGTCCACATCTGGATTTCCGCATCACACTTAGGGAGACTTTCCCTAAGAGTCATAATTTGCATAGATACAAAAAACTGAGAAGCACAGAGCATTTGCTGGAAACTAAATTTAATGGATAAAATATCCAAACAAATATTGATAAGCAAACGAACAAAAAACTAGGGGGTACATACCCCCGGGGTAAAATACAGAGAACAAATAATTAACAAAGGCTATCAAATACTATGGCTGACACATTTCGGCATTAGCCTTACTCATAGCCACGCTAAAAAACAGAATTTATGCTTACCTGATAAATTTCTTTCTTTTGCGATGTACCGAGTCCACGGATTCATCCTAACTTGTGGGATATTGTCCTTCCTGACAGGAAGTAGCAAAGAGTGCACCACAGCAGAGCTGTCTATATAGCTCCCCCCTTAACTCCACCCCCCAGTCATTCGACCGAAGGCCAAGGAAGAAAATTAGAATCTATAAGGTGCAGAGGTGACTGAAGTTTACGTCTCTTGAATAGACAGGGCAGGCCGTGGACTCGGTACATCGCAAAAGAAAGAAATTTATCAGGTAAGCATAAATTCTGTTTTCTTTTGTAAGATGTACCAAGTCCACGGATTCATCCTAACTTGTGGGATACCAATACTAAAGCTTTAGGACACGGATGAAGGGAGGGACAAGACAGGAACCTAAATGGAAGGCACCACTGCTTACAAAACCTTTCTCCCAAAAATAGCCTCCGAAGAAGCAAAAGTATCAAATTTGTAAAATTTGGAAAAGGTAAGAAGTGAAGACCAAGTCGCAGCCTTACAAATCTGTTCAACAGAAGCATCATTTTTAAAAGCCCATGTGGAAGCCACCGCTCTAGTGGAGTGAGCTGTAATTCTTTCAGGAGGCTGCTGTCCAGCAGTTTCATAAGCCAAATGGATGATGCTTTTCAGCCAAAAGGAAAGAGAGGTAGCCGTAGCCTTTTGACCTCTATGCTTTCAAGCATAGACAATAAACAAAGAAGAATCTTTGGTTGCCTGCAAATAAAACTTCAAGGCACGAACCACGTCCAAGTTGTGCAACAGACGGTCCTTCTTAGAAGAAGAATTAGGAAACAGAGAAGGAACAAGAATTTTCTGATTGATATTCCTGTTAGAAACAACCTTAGGGAGGAACCCCGGTTTGGTACGCAAAACCACCTTAACAGCATGGAAGACAAGATAAGGCGAGTCACATTGTAATGCAGATAGTTCAGAAACTCTTCGAGCTGAAGAGATAGCAACTAGGAACAGAACTTTCCAAGATAGAAGCTTAATATCTATGGAATGCATGGGTTCAAACGGAACCCCCTGAAGAACTTTAAGAACTAAATTTAGACTCCATGGCGGAGCAACAGGTTTAAACACAGGCTTAATTCTAACTAAAGCCTGACAAAAAGCCAGAACGTCTGGGACATCTGCCAGACGCTTGTGCAACAGAATAGACAAAGCAGATATCTGTCCCTTTAAGGAACTAGCAGACAATCTCTTCTCCAATCCTTCTTGGAGAAAAGACAAAATCCTAGGAATCCTGATCTAACTCCATGAGTAGCCTTTGGATTCACACCAAAAAAAGATATTTACGCCATATCTTATGATAGATCTTCCTGGTGACAGGCTTTCGAGCCTGAATCAAGGTATCTATGACCGACTCAGAGAAACACCGCTTTGATAAAATCAAGCGTTCAATCTCCAAGCAGTCCGTTGCAGAGAAATTAGATTTGGATGCTTGAATGGACCTTGACTCAAAAGGTCCCGTCTCAGTAGCAGAGTCCATGGTGGCAGAGATGACATGTCCACCAGGTCTGCATACCAAGTCCTGCGTGGCCACGCAGGCACTATCAAAATCACTGAAGCTCTCTCCTGTTTGATTCTGGCAATCAGACGCGGGAAGGAGAGGGAATGGTGGAAACACATAAGCCAGGTTGAACAACCAGGGTACTGCTAGAGCATCTATCAGTACTGCCTGAGGATCCCTTGACCTGGATCCGTAACGAGGAAGTTTGGCGTTCTGATGAGACGCCATCAGATCCAATTCTGGTGTGCCCCATAGCTGAACCAGTTGAGCAAACACCTCCGGATGGAGCTCCCACTCCCCCGGATGAAAAGTCTGACGACTTAGAAAATCTGCCTCCCAGTTCTCCACCCCTGGGATATAGATCGCTGATAGATGGCAAGAGTGAGTCTCTGCCCATCGGATTATCCTGGAAACTTCTATCATCTGATGATGATATAAGCTACAGTCGTGATGTTGTCCAACTGAAACGTGATGAATCCGGCCGAAGCCAGCTGAGGCCACGCCTGAAGAGCATTGAATATTGCTCTTAATTCCAGAATATTTATCGGTAGGAGGGCCTCCTCCTGAGTCCACAAACCCTGTGCTTTCAGGGAATTCCAGACTGCACCCCAGCCCAGTAGGCTGGTGTCCGTCGTCACAATAACCCACGCTGGCTGCGGAAACACATTCCCCTGGACAGGTGATCCTGTGACAACCACCAAAGAAGAGAGTCTCTTGATCCAGATTTATCTGAGGAGATAAATCTGCATAATCCCCATTCCACTGTTTGAGCATGCATAGTTGCAGTGGTCTGAGATGCAAGCGAGCAAACGGAACTATGTCCATTGCCGCTACCATAAGTCCGATTACCTCCATACACTGAGCCACTTACGGCCGAGGAATGAAATGAAGAGCTCGGCAGGTGGTTAAAATCTTTGATTTCCTGACCTCCGTCAGATATATTTTCATGTCCACCGAATCTATCACAGTTCCCAGGAATGGAACTCTTGTGAGAGGAATAAGAGAACTCTTTTTCACGTTCACCTTCCACCCATGAGATCTTAGAAAGGCCAACACTAAGTCCGTGTGAGACTTGGCAAGTTGGAAAGTCGACACTTGAATTAAGATGTGGTCTAGATAAGGCACCACTGCTATGCCCCTTGGCCTTAGGACTGCCAGAAGGGACCCTAGCACCTTTGTGAAGATTCTTGGCGCCGTGGCCAACCCAAAGGGAAGAGACACAAACTGGTAATGCCTGTCCAGAAAGGCAAACGTGAGGAACTGGTGATGATCTTTGTGGATAGGAATGTGTAGATACGCATCCTTTAGATCCACGGTAGTCATATATTGACCCTCCTGGATCATTGGTAAAATAGTCCGAAATTTTAACAGTGTACCCATTAAGCTTTAGAAGGATTGCACCACAAGTAAAAAAGCAATAGACCCCCAAATGAAAAAAACGGATTGATAAGTGTCTAAAACCAGTTAAAACCCCCTAAAGCACCTTGCCACAGCTCTGCTGTGGCCCTACGTGCCCTTAGGAAGTGATAATATGGGGTTTAAAGCTTCAATTAGTCCCTCAGAAAACTCTCAGGACAAGTTGTTTGCTGCTTGTAAATGTAGGCCCCGCCCACCTCACTCAATGTTGCTGGGGCCTACACAAAACTAACAAACCCTGCCTGAAAGCCATGTGGGTTATAAACAACCCCAAAGAACCCTCAAGCAAATGTCCCATAAAAACATAATTTATGCTTACCTGATAAATTTATTTCTCTTGTAGTGTATCCAGTCCACGGATCATCCATTACTTGTGGGATATTCTCCTTCCCAACAGGAAGTTGCAAGAGGATCACCCACAGCAGAGCTGCTATATAGCTCCTCCACTCACTGCCATATCCAGTCATTCAACCGAAACAAGACGAGAAAGGAGAAACCGTAGGGTGCAGTGGTGACTGTAGTTTAATTAAAATTTAGACCTGCCTTAAAAGGACAGGGCAGGCCGTGGACTGGATACACTACAAGAGAAATACATTTATCAGGTAAGCATAAATGTTTTCTCTTGTTAAGTGTATCCAGTCCACGGATCATCCATTACTTGTGGGATACCAATACCAAAGCTAAAGTACACGGATGATGGGAGGGACAAGGCAGGAATTTAAACGGAAGGAACCACTGCCTGTAGAACCTTTCTCCCAAAAACAGCCTCCAAAGAAGCAAAAGTGTCAAATTTGTAAAATTTTGAAAAGGTGTGAAGCGAAGACCAAGTCGCAGCCTTGCAAATCTGTTCAACAGAGGCCTCATTTTTAAAGGCCCAGGTGGAAGCCACAGCTCTAGTAGAATGAGCTGTAATCCTTTCAGGGGGCTGCTGTCCAGCAGTCTCACAGGCTAAGCGTATTATGCTCCGAAACCAAAAGGAGAGAGAGGTTGCCGAAGCTTTTTGACCTCTCCTCTGTCCAGAGTAAACGACAAACAGGGCAGATGTTTGACGAAAATCTTTAGTAGCCTGTAAGTAAAACTTCAAGGCACGGACTACGTCCAGATTATGCAAAAGACGTTCCTTCTTTGAAGAAGGATTAGGACACAATGATGGAACAACAATCTCTTGATTGATATTCCTGTTAGAAACCACCTTAGGTAAAAACCCAGGTTTGGTACGCAGAACTACCTTGTCTGAATGAAAAATCAGATAAGGAGAATCACAATGTAAGGCAGATAACTCAGAGACTCTTCGAGCCGAGGAAATAGCCATCAAAAACAGAACTTTCCAAGATAAAAGTTTAATATCAATGGAATGAAGGGGTTCAAACGGAACTCCCTGAAGAACTTTAAGAACCAAGTTTAAGCTCCACGGGGGAGCAACAGTTTTAAACACAGGCTTAATCCTAACCAAAGCCTGACAAAATGCCTGGACGTCTGGAACTTCTGCCAGACGCTTGTGCAAAAGAATAGACAGAGCAGAGATCTGTCCTTTTAAAGAACTAGCTGATAAGCCTTTGTCCAAACCCTCTTGGAGAAAGGACAATTTCCTAGGAATCCTAACCTTACTCCATGAGTAACTCTTGGATTCACACCAATAAAGATATTTACGCCATATCTTATGGTAGATTTTCCTGGTGACAGGCTTCCGAGCCTGTATTAAGGTATCAATGACTGACTCGGAGAAGCCACGCCTTGATGAAATCAAGCGTTCGATCTCCATGCAGTCAGTCTCAGAGAAAGTAGATTTGGATGATTGAAAGGACCTTGTATTAGAAGGTCCTGCCTCAGAGGCAGAGTCCATGGTGGAAGAGATGACATGTCCACTAGGTCTGCATACCAGGTCCTGCGTGGCCACGCAGGCGCTATCAGAATCACAGATGCTCTCTCCTGTTTGATTTTGGCAATCAGTCGAGGGAGCAGCGGAAACAGTGGAAACACATAGGCCAGGTTGAAGAACCAAGGAGCTGCTAGAGCATCTATCAGCGTTGCTCCCGGGTCCCTGGACTTGGATCCGTAACAAGGAAGCTTGGCGTTCTGGTGAGATGCCATGAGATCCAGTTCTGGTTTGCCCCAACGATGGACCAGTTGAGCAAACACCTACGGATGGAGTTCCCACTCCCCCGGATGAAAAGTCTGATGACTTAGAAAATCCGCCTCCCAGTTCTCTACGCCTAGGATGTGGATCGCTGACAGGTGGCAAGAGTGAGACTCTGCCCAGCGAATTATCTTTGAGACTTCTAACATCGCTAGGGAACTCCTGGTTCCCCCTTGATGGTTGATGTAAGCCACAATCGTGATGTTGTCCGACTGAAATCTGATGAACCTCAGTGTTGTTAACTGAGGCCAAGCTAGAAGAGCATTGAATATTGCTCTTAACTCCAGAATATTTATTGGGAGGAGTTTCTCCTCCTGAGTCCACGATCCCTGAGCCTTCAGGGAGTTCCAGACTGCGCCCCAACCTAGAAGGCTGGCATCTGTTGTTACAATCGTCCAATCTGGCCTGCGAAAGGTCAAACCCTTGGACAGATGGACCCGAGAAAGCCACCAGAGAAGAGAATCTCTGGTCTCTTGATCCAGATTTAGTAGAGGGGACAAATCTGAGTAATCCCCATTCCACTGACTTAGCATGCATAATTGCAGCGGTCTGAGATGCAGGCACGCAAATGGCACTATGTCCATTGCCGCTACCATTAAGCCAATTACTTCCATGCACTGAGCTATTGACGTGCGTGGAATGGAATGAAGGACACGGCAAGCATTTAGAAGTTTTGATAACCTGGACTCCGTCAGGTAAATTTTCATCTCTACAGAATCTATAAGAGTCCCTAGGAAGGAAACTCTTGTGAGTGGTGATAGAGAACTCTTTTCCACGTTCACAGAAATGCCAGAACTATCTCTGTATGAGACTTGGCAATTTGAAAGCTTGACGTCTGTATCAGGATGTCGTCTAGATACGGAGCCACCGCTATGCCTCGCTGTCTTAGAACCGCCAGAAGTGAGCCCAGAACCTTTGTAAAAATTCTCGGGGCAGTGGCCAACCCGAAGGGAAGAGCTACAAATTGGTAATGCCTGTCTAGAAAGGCAAACCTTAGGAACCGATGATGATCTTTGTGAATCGGTATGTGAAGGTAGGCATCCTTTAAGTCCACTGTGGTCATGTACAATGTTCCCTCTAATTTTTTTTGTGTGTGCAATTATTTTTTTCTGTGTGCGGGCTTGATACAGCTTGTGTGCGGCATTGAGCATATATATATATATATATATATATATATATATATATATATATGAAACAAAAGAATGCACTCTCAGGACTTTTTCAAAAAAACCAATTTAATGGAACGTTTTCGGGGTTCACAACCCCTTCATCAGCATGTAAATTATCAGAATATCAGTATGTGACAGTGATTCATGACAAATATTTCAGAAATAGAAAGGTAATAGGTATCATTATTCGAATCAGTGATAATCAGATTAGGCCCATAATAAGAGATTATTACATACTGGCTCAGGCAATACATTTTTAAACAAAATGCAACCTCACTTGCTGGGTGATGACCAATACCTGATAGCTACAGATATAAATGACATACAGTTAACTGTTTCCCTGCAAGAATGCATGACAGACATCGTTACCCACTCACCCTCGCACTTACAAACTTCTCTGTCGTCATCTCATATCTGTCTCTGGGAATCTGGCTAATACCTCCCAACATTTGAAATGTTCAAAGAGGGACAATCCCTCCCCCCCGCCATGGGTACTATATTATATATCCTATTAGAGGACACACACACACATACATTTACACACAGAACATACATATACACATACTCATTCATTCACACACACATACACATTTACACACACACATACACATTTACATACATTTACATACACATTTACATACACATACATTTACACACAAGCATTTACATACACATTTACACACACAAGCATTTACATACACACACACATTTACATACACACACACATACACATACATTTACACACGCATACACACTTACACACACATTTACACACAAGTATTTACATACACATTTACACACACACACATTTACACACACAAGCATTTACATACACACACACATACACACAAGCATTTACAAACACATTTACACACGCATACACATTTACACACACATTTACACACGCATACACATTTACACACACATTTACACACGCATACACATTTACACACAAGTATTTACATACACATTTACACATTTACACACACACACACATACACATTTACATACACACACATTTACACACACATACACATATACACATTTATATACACATACACATTTACACACACATACACACATATACACATTTATATACACATTTACACACACATTTACATACACACACATTTACACTCTCATACACATATTTACAGAAATACATCAGGAAAGGGCACTAGGACCATGGTATTATAGTAGCCACAACTCACTTTCCAGAAGCAGTCATTTCTGTGAGCTGGATGCCAGTGTAAATAATTTGACCCCTGACAGATGTTGACTGGAGAATTGTGCCTGACCTGCTTCAGTGATCAAAGTTTAACCACTAAGAGCAGCTTTAAATTTACTATGTGCATTGACTCGGGACATGTTGTTTTCTTTTCATTTAGATTAGGGAGCTCTTGACTACAGCGTGTAGAGGACTGACATCGGATTCCTCAAATGTGCCCTGTCAGCTCCAGCAACTCTCTGCAAAATCTTAAAGGGCAAGCAAACTTTTTTGCTGGTATATTGTAATTAACCCCCTACTGCCACCACTCTATTTACAATATATAATATCACTCAGACCTCCATTATACAAATAAATCCTAAGTAAATCCTCAGTTAAACCCTGCCCAGACCCTCACATGTACTATATTACTGGGGAACAAGTAAGGCTTACCGGTAAGATGTCAGTGACCGGCTTCCAGCAGTGCACAGTGAGCTAAAAATGCTTATTTCCTGCTGCCCTCCGTTTTGATCTGTGTTTGATCTCTCTGGTCTCTGACAGCACTGTGTGATTTATGCACACAGCTGTCAGTCAGCTTAGGTCCTCCCCCTCAGTGTAGCACAGGAAACAGATTAAGCTGTTCTACACCGGAGGGACCTTTTAACAGTGCCTCTGTCAAACGTCTTGCAACTGTGTTTTCCTGAAGGCTACTGCAGTGATGAATTAAAAAAAAAAAACTTTCTACATTCCTTCTGTGTTTTGCGCGGCCTGATGTACTGCCTGCGCTACACAGAGAGGGAAGGTGCGCGGCCGCGCTGCCGCGCACCTTAGAGGGAACAGTGGTCATGTACTGACCCTCTTGGATCATGCGTAGGATGGTCCGAATAGTTTCCATTTTGAATGATGGAACTCTGAGGAATTTGTTTAAGATCTTTAGATCCAAGATTGGTCTGAAGGTTCCCTCTTTCTTGGGAACCACAAACAGATTTGAATAAAATCCCTGTCCTTGTTCCGTCCGCGGAACTAAATGGATCACTCCCATTACTAGGTCGTCTTGCACACAGCTTAGGAATGCCTCTATCTGGTTTGATGATAACCTTGAAAGATGAAATCTCCCTTGTGGAGGAGAAGCTTTGAAGTCCAGAAGATATCCCTGAGATATGATCTCCAACGCCCAGGGATCCTGAACATCTCTTGCCCACGCCTGGGCGAAGAGAGAAAGTCTGCCCCCCACTAGATCCGTTTCCGGATAGGGGGCCGTTCCTTCATGCTGTCTCGGGGGCAGCAGCAGGCTTCCTGGCCTGCTTGCCCTTGTTCCAGGACTGGTTAGGTTTCCAGGCCTGTCTGGAATGAGCAACAGTTCCCTCTTGTTTTGAAGCGGAGGAAGTTGATGCTGCTCATGCCTTGAAATTTCGAAAGGCACGAAAATTAGACTGTTTGGCCTTTGATTTGGCCCTGTCCTGAGGAAGGGTATGATCTTGCCTCCAGTAATGTCAGCAATAATTTCCTTCAAGCCAGGCCAGAATAAGGTCTGCCCCTTGAAAGGAATGTTGAGTAATTTAGACTTTGAAGTCACGTCAGCTGACCAGGATTTAAGCCATAGCGCCCTACGCGCCTGGATGGCGAATCCGGAATTCTTAGCCGTTAGTTTAGTCAAATGAACAGAAACAAATGAGTTAGCTAGCTTAAGCGTTCTAAGCTTGTCAATAATTTCATTCAATGGAGCTGTCTGCATGGCCTCTTCCAGGGCCTCAAACCAGAATGCCGCTGCAGCAGTGACAGGCGCAATGCATGCAAGGGGCTGTAAAATAAAACCTTGTTGAATAAACATTTTCTTAAGGTAACCCTCCAATTTTTTATCCATTGGATCTGAAAAAGCACAACTGTCCTCAACCGGGATAGTGGTACGCTTTGCTAAAGTAGAAACTGCTCCCTCCACCTTAGGGACCGTCTGCCATAAGTCCCGTGTAGTGGCGTCTATTGGAAACATTTTTCTAAATATAGGAGGTGGGGAAAAGGGCACACCGGGTCTATCCCACTCCTTGCTAATAATTTCTGTAAGCCTTTTAGGTATAGGAAAAACGTCAGTACACACCGGCACCGCATAGTATCTATCCAGCCTACACAATTTCTCTGGAATTGCAACTGTGCTACAGTCATTCAGAGCAGCTAATACCTCCCCAAGCAATACACGGAGGTTCTCAAGCTTAAATTTAAAATTAGAAATGTCTGAATCAGGTTTCCCCGAGTCAGATATGTCACCCACAGACTGAAGCTCTCCGTCCTCATGTTCTGCATACTGTGATGCAGTATCAGACATGGCTCTAACAGCATTTGTGCGCTCTGTATCTCTCCTAACCCCAGAGCTATCGCGCTTGCCTCTTAATTCAGGCAATCTAGATAATACCTCTGACAGGGTATTATTCATGATTGCAGCCATGTCCTGCAAGGTAATCGCTATGGGCGTCCCTGATGTAATTGGCGCCATATTAGCATGCCTCCCCTGAGCGGGAGGTGAAGGGTCTGACACGTGGGGAGAGTTAGTCGGCATAACTTCCCCCTCGACAGAACCCTCTGGTGATAATTCTTTTATAGATAAAGACTGATCTTTACTGTTTAAGGTGAAATCAATACATTTAGTACACATTGTCCTATGGGGCTCCACCATGGCTTTCAAACATAATGAACAAGTAGGTTCCTCTGTGTCAGACATGTTTAAACAGACTAGCAATGAGACTAGCAAGCTTGGAAAACACTTTAAAACAAGTTTACAAGCAATATAAAAAAACGTTACTGCGCCTTTAAGAAACACAAATTTTCCCAAATTTTGAAATAACAGTGAAAAAAAGCAGTTACACTAACGAAATTTTTACAGTGTATGTAATAAGTTAGCAGAGCATTGCACCCACTTGCAAATGGATGATTAACCCCTTAATACCAAAAACGGAATAACAAATGACAAAAACGTTTTTTAAACAGTCACAACAACTGCCACAGCTCTACTGTGGCTTTTTACCTCCCTCAATACGACTTTTGAAGCCTTTTGAGCCCTCCAGAGAAGTCCTGGATCATGCAGGAAGAAGCTGGATGTCTGTGTCTGTAATTTTTTCTGTGCAAAAAAAAGCCAAAATAGGCCCCTCCCACTCATATTACAACAGTGGGAAGCCTCAGGGAACTGTTTCTAGGCAAAATTCAAGCCAGCCATGTGGAAAAAACTAGGCCCCAATAAGTTTTATCACCAAACATATGTAAAAAACGATTAAACATGCCAGCAAACGTTTTAAAATACACTTTTATAAGAGTATGTATCTCTATTAATAAGCCTGATACCAGTCGCTATCACTGCATTTAAGGCTTTACTTACATTACTTCGGTATCAGCAGCATTTTCTAGCAAATTCCATCCCTAGAAAAATATTTTAACTGCACATACCTTATTGCAGGAAAACCTGCACGCTATTCTCCCTCTGAAGTTACCTCACTCCTCAGAATATGTGAGAACAGCAAAGGATCTTAGTTACTTCTGCTAAGATCATAGAAAACGCAGGCAGATTCTTCTTCTAAATACTGCCTGAGATAAACAGTACACTCCGGTACCATTTAAAAATAACAAACTTTTGATTGAAGAAATAAACTAAGTATAAAACACCACAGCCCTCTTACGACCTCCATCTTAGTTGAGAGTTGCAAGAGAATGACTGGATATGGCAGTGAGGGGTGGAGCTATATAGCAGCTCTGCTGTGGGGGATCCTCTTGCAACTTCCTGTTGGGAAGGAGAATATCCCACAAGTAATGGATGATCCGTGGACTGGATACACTTAACAAGAGAAACAGAAAACGTTACTCCCAGACACAAAAACGTTTGTCCCAAATTCACATAAACTGAGTGCCCACAAAAAATTAACCCTTTATGCAAGCTAGTAAAAACCTCTGATAACACTAGGATTACTGCTTCCCCTTCCCCTAATGGGGACACTGTCAGCCTTTCTGAGTTAACACAGTCTCTGCAGAAAATATGACTGAAAATACCTCATTGCTGTATAGCAAGAAACCGTTCCTCACACTGAAGTTTTCCTGTACTCCTCAGCTCATGTGGGAACAGCAGTGGATCTTAGTTACAAATGCTAAGATCATCATCCTCCAGGCAGAAATCTTCATCTATGTCCTGCCTGAGAGTAAATAGTACAACACCGGTACCATTTAAAAATAACAAACACTTGATTGAAGATAAAATAAAACTAACAGTTTAACACCTCTTCTCTTTACTCTTCCTGCTTAGAGCCAGCAAAGAGAATGACTGGGGGGTGGAGTTAAGGGGGGAGCTATATAGACAGCTCTGCTGTGGTGCTCTCTTTGCTACTTCCTGTCAGGAAGGACAATATCCCACAAGTTAGGATTATTCCGTGGACTCGGTACATCTTGCAAAAGAAAACAAACTTTCTGCTGAGGTTAAAAACTCTAGCCCTCACCGTGATTGGTCACCGGGTATTCACACCCCCTGGAAATGGGACCAATCCGGTCCACAAACTTGCAACACGCCAGCTCAAGTTACGGAATGAGTATTATGCCCCTGTATAAGGACCTATCTTGTTTGCTAGGATACACTATTACACAAATTTTGCATATACTATCCATCAACCCTAATTAAGCTACTATGTCAAATAGTGGAAATCCATACGTCACTAAAACTGAAACTAAGTCAAGCCTAAATGCCCATTCCAAAGCGGGGCAAATGTACTCAGTGCAATGAAGTGATTTATTTTTCCTTTTTTCCTTAAAGTGACCTATGCCTGAATCAAATAAGCTAATTTGATTTACTTAAGAGTGAATAGCTCAGACATAATGCTATAAATTAGCATTATGCCTGAGCTATTCACTCTTAACTAAATCAAAGAATTACATTTAATGGTATCTAACAAGGATCATCAAATACTTATTTTCTACAGATTTACATTTCAGTTTAATATTTACAGAAATCTATGATGTAGCAGAACATCGTGACCAATCATACTGAAGAGAATGGTTTGAGAAATAAATCACAAAAAGAAATATGGCTGCCAGACCATGTGACCTATGACCTTATTTTACCTCAGACGTAGCATACCATGAGCACCTACCAATTTAGGAGTTTTAGATAAGCGGTTTGGATTTTATAAGCAGTTAAATAAAATTAATATTGGATCGACCACTGAAAGGATAATGTCTCATGGCAACCATCTTGATTACGGCACAATCACAAATTAAATTAGTTTGTAAAGATCTAAACCAAGGACACCTGTAGACATTTTTTTATTAATTTTGTGCTTATATTACAGAGGAAAAAAAATATTAAAAATTATCAATTATGGCCGCCATATCATATTGCACACAGTAGTTCTAAATGTAATTGGTAATAATCATGGTAATTTTGAAGCATTTTCTTTAAAAGCATTTCTTTTTATAATAGATTGAAAAATATAGTTAAAGGGACATGAAACCCACATTTTTTCTTTCATGATCTAGAAAGAGAATGCAATTTTAAACATCTTTCTAATTTACTTCTATTATCTAATTTGTTTTACTATCTTGATATTCGTTGCTGAAAAGCATATCTAGATATGCTCAGTAGCTGCTGATTGGTTGCTGCACATAGAAGCCTCATGTGATTGGCTCACCCATGTGCATTGCTTTTTCTTCAATTAAGGATATCTAAAAAATGAAGCAAAATAAATTATAGAAGTAAAGTGTAATGTTGTTTAAATTTGTATGTTCTATCTTAATCATGAAAGAAAGATTTTGGGTTTAGTGGCCCTTTAAGCATTTTCAAATAATTCAAAATGGCAGCCAAACCACATGACCAATCGACTAACATGAAACTTGGTAATAGCACAAGTGTACACACAAAGTTTAACATTTCTACAATTAAATGTTTTGGAGAAGAGATTTGTAATTTTTTAAAATTGTGCATACAAAATAAAATGTCCACCATACCATACAATATACAGCCTTCGTATTATACACAAACATAAGCTCACCATAGACCTCTATAATTACATGAAACCGTATAAGAACTTTGAGGGTCATAACTACAAACAAACATATGTTTAATATATCAAAGTTAAATATTGTAATAAATACTATCTAATTTCAATAAAATCAATGATAGAAAAGTTAAATGATTCGTTGCGGCCATGTTTATTTCCAAAAAGGGTCATCTTAAGAATCTTAGTAGCATACCATGGCAATAACGTGTGTGGTAAATTTTGAGTCAATCCAAATAGCTGTTTCAGAGCCTTGATTGTTTTCACACAAAGCCAAAATAGATTGAGTCCCCATGTAACTGATGAATCATAGTCACAATGTAAGTTACCACAGCAAGTTTCACATCTGTAGCATTAGCGGTTGTGGAAATTTTTTAAATGATTTGCAAAATTAGTCGCAAAAAACAATGACGGGCAGACCATGTGACCTACAAAGTTCATGCTGCTGAAGTAGTAGTAACAATACACCAATTTTCAAGAATTTACGATAAGCAATTTATATTTTTTTAAACAATTTCAAAAGTGGAGGAATAATAATAAATCAGGACAATGTCAATAGGTTGCCTCACAACTTTGTTGCTTGACCACCTATTTACATATAATGGGAGCAAGATAAATATTCTATGTCCCTCTAATCGACAATCTTCACTGGTTAGCGCTGCATGAGATGAAGTTAGTTTCTCTAAGAATTTATATATGAAAAGATTATGAGATATGCATCTTGCATGTGAGATTTTAAAGGATTTAGATTGTAAACTGGAGGCAACAGATTAACAACATTTTAAATATATTTAATATGGGTAAGGTGAATAGAAGCTCAATAGAGTTAAATGGTACTTTTTAAATTTGATTCCAAAGGTTTATGTCATACAAATGTGATTTAGAAAACCATGTACTACACCTGCATTTATGAGAAGGAAAGTGTACTGCTCATGGGATATTTCTCTATCAGACCAAACTTGGCCAGTAGTCTTCTTATCCCGGTGTCAACAGGAAGGATAGGAAATATCCCAGAACAGAGTGTGTTTATGGAATGAGGTAAGCAGTACTCACGGTAGACAGGGTAGTCCTTCACGGCAATAAGATGAAGGCAGGAATGGTCAAGACAGGCAGAATCCGGCAACAGGAAAGCAATCCAGCAGTATAACAGTTCAGGGGTAAACCAACAGAATGGTCAGACAGGTAGAGTTCAGCAATGATAAGGCAATCCAGCAATACAAGGGTTAAGCAGGCAGAGTCGTCAGACAGGCAGAGTTCAATAACAATATGGCAATCCAGCAGTACAAGGGTTAAGCAAGAAGAGTGGTCAGACAGGCAGAGTTCAGTAAAGATATGGCAATCCAGCAGTACAAGGGTCAAGCAGAGTGGGTCAGACAGGCAGAGATCAGTAATGATATAGCAATCCAGCAGTACAAGGGTTAAGCAAGCAGAGTGGTCCGACAGGCAGAGTTCAGTAACGATATGGCAATCCAGCAATATAAGTAATAGAGCACCCAGGAGCACACACAGTAACACCTATAATTGGGCAGTGTAGTAAGGGAAATAGAGTACTTACATAGGCGCAGATTGGCACCAAGGAGGACACAGGTGCAATCAGGAGCGGCATCCAGGAGCGAGAGACAGCGTGTGGCGATGACTTAATCGCTGCACGCTCTGAACCACCGCTACATCTATGGCAACAACCATAGCAACGAGTCACCACCATCGTGTCTATGGCAACAGCCATAGCGAGCAGCGGCATGGTGGTGGCGTTACATAGCCCCCTTCCTAAAGGTTACCTCCGGGAACCAAAGTCGGCTTGGAGGGATGAGCAGCATGAAACCTGGAGACCAAAGAAGGAGCATGCACATAATGGGCAGAAATCCAGGAACGATCTGCCACAGAGTAACCCATTTCAATGCAGTTGCCTGTGCCTGTATTTGGAGTCCAGGATCATAGCAACCTCATACTCAGGTCCACCATGAATCAAGAGCGGAGGTGGAAGAGGTTTAAGTCGAGAATATCTGTTCTTGATGTAGGGCTTGAGTAGTGAGAAGTGGAAGACCAGGTGTATGCTCAGGGTTCTGGGCAAGGCCACTTTGTAGGCAACAGGAGACAGTCTTTTACAAAACTCTTGTATCTGGAGACAGCTGAACATAACAGAGCGAATACGTTGCCAATGAGTAGTGAGGTCAGTAAAGTGTTGATTTGCGGCAGGAACCCCTGTAGACTGAGCGGAAAGAGGAAAGACACAAGGTTGATAGCCTGCTGCAGCTTGAAATAGAGGACATCGTAGAGAAGAGTGCCAGTGAGTATTCTTTGCCAGCTCAGCTAGGGGCAACAATCCAGACCAATTGGTATAAAGAGAATTGACATAAGCTCTGAGATGGGAGGCTTTGAGATCTTGATTCGCTCTCTCTGGTTAGCCCATTCATTTGGGGATGGTATCCAGAAGACAAGGAAACCGTGGTTCCAATCAATTTGCAAAAAGCATTCCAAAAGGTAGATGAATTGAGGACCTCTGTCGTAAACTATGTTCATGGGAATGCCATGAAGTCGTAACAGAATGTAACAGAAAAAGAGTCAATAATTCTTGGGCAGATGGTAGCTTGTTAAGGGTATAAAATGAGCAAGTCTGGAAAAATCAATCCACCACAACCCAGATAACAGTATGATGGTCAGAAGAAGGAAGGTCTACAACAAAATCCATGGTTATGTGTGTCCAAGGTTGTTTGGGAATGGACAATGGTTGGAGTAAGCCATGAGGCAAGGATCGGGAGTCTTATTGGCAGCACAGGTCATGAAGGCCTTTACATAATCCTGTGAGTCAGACTTCATGGTAGGCCACCATACATGTTGAGAAAGAAGCTTAAAGGTTCTTGTCAGACCAGGATGTCCTGATAGTTTGCTGTCATGAGCCCAGGATAGCACAGGGGTGCAAAGGTTCGGAGGTACAAAGAAGATCCCAGGAGCCGCGGGAGCTTCTGGAGGCTTTCTAGACTGGGCACGTTGCAGTCTTTGTAGTAGAGAGGTGTTAAGTTGAGCAACCACACAGGAAGGGGGTGTAATGTGTTCAATAGGAGCTTCAGAAGAATCACTAGACTGGAAACCAACGGTAAAGGGCGTCTGCCTTTTTATTCTTGGTCCCAGGAAGATAAGAGACTACAAAGTTAAAATGGGAAAAGAATAAGGCCCACTTGTAGAGGGGAATAGTTAAACAAATATCTGCTGTGTAATGGATGTGCTTAAAACATAACTTTTAATTAAGAATTGAATAAAAAAGGAAAATAGGCTATGCCATCAAAAATTGTATAAAAAGTGTCAATAATGGGGGCGGAGCCAAGCCACGCAGGCAGATGGCTGTGTTCTGACAGCACTCTTCAACCCTCAAGCTGTACATAATAAATTAATGGCATAATAATACTCCTTTTTATTTTAAAAACTGTGTGGGAACTTCTAATCATCAACCACCTTTGGCCACATTTCATAGAAGGAGCTGCAAAAGTCCCTACTGGATCGCACACAAGGATAGAGGGGAACCAGCGATCACACTCTCACTGGCGATGTGACTGAGACCATCCGACAACAGAGTGGTCACTATTGATTACACCGCAAGGATCCCTAACAAACAGGGATTGGAGACCGTTAGTAACTGGCTAACAAATTGACCCGGGGTCACTGAAATCACCCGACGATATTTACGGTAAGCCAGCCGACAGCTCACAATACAGCGCCACAGCAGACATAGCAGGGCCTAAGTGCGCCATTCAAAAACCTCTGCTGCACACGTGTTCTGCAGCCCTGCATGTCGGGCCGTTAGCCACGTAGGATTTACCTTGCAGAATGGCGGCTAGGATCCGGCTCCACTGTACATGCTGCTGACTGGGGCATAGACGGACTCAGGCATTCTTGATACGACTGTGTGTGGTGGGAGAGGGGGTCTTTGGGCCACCACTACAAGGGAGAGAGTGCAGAGGGGAATAATACTGGGGATCATTCTGTAATAACATTCACTTGCACGGACACAAAGCAGTATTTTGAATGAACCAATCTGTACTTCAACCGTTATTCATAATTTGCAATTGTTTTCTCTTTGACAACACCAGTAGAGTGACCTTGGGAGGAATATAGGGGTCTGTAAACTGGCTGTCTAAACAGGCACAAGAACACTTACTTGCTTTAATAACACAACTCCTCTTTCCCCAAGAACTGTGAGCTTGCCACAGCATATGGTAAACACTTGGCATTTACTTGTGCACAGCAGGCAAGATTATTAGCTACAGTTTTCATCTCCAACTGTGCAATAATATACCTCCATTATATAATATATATCTCTATACAGGCATATTGAGAGAGTGATGTGACCCTCACAAGTTCAAATTTACTAAATCACCATTCATATATAAGAAGGAAGGCTGAGGGATGCCGTGCAAAAAGCAGCAAAAGGCTGACAAAAACACCTCTGTAAGCACACTCAACAAATACTTGAAACAAGTAGAGCAGCCCACATCATCCCCATCTGACATCATGGAAGCCGGCCAAAGTGATAATAATGCACAACAACAAAGCTCACATACACAAGCGCATAACTTAATCACAAAAGAAGATCTACGGCTTTTTTCTTCAAAGGAGGATATTAGGGATGCAGTCCAAGAAATGCGCAACCTATTCAACGAGCTAAGGAAAGACATCTCTGTTTTAGACACCAGAGTTTCCCATGTGGAAGCCAAACAACAAGAACACTCAACTTCAGTAAAACAAATGAGCACCGAAATTCAAAATAACTCAGAAGTGATACAGCAACTTTCTGACAAAATCGAAGACATTGACAACAGGGGGAGACGGAATAATTTACGCTTCAGAGGAATTTCAGAATCTGTCCATCCCCCTGCCATTGAAGGTTATCTCCAGAGTCTGTTCCGTACTCTAAAGGACTCCCCATACTCCCCAGATATAACTCTAGAGCGCGCCCACAGAGCGCTCAGGGCCAAACCTCCTCCCAAGGCCCCCCCTAGAGATATCATTGTCCGCTTTTTAAATTATAAAGACAAGGAGGAGATCCTCAGGTGTGCACGACTCAAACACCCGGTTCACCATGCCGGCGAGGAACTACAAATCTTCTCAGACCTGTCTCCCACTACTCTTCAGAAAAGAAGGGACTTGAGCTACATTACAGCTAAATTAAGGGCTCACAAAATTCAGTACCGCTGGGGCTTCCCAGTATCACTAGTGGCCACCCATCAGAACAAATCCTCAATATTCCACCCAGGCTCGGATGTACAGGCCTTCTACACAAGTCTATCAATCGTCAACGATCAGCCATGTCGTATCTCCACATCTGAGGACACTTCATCACTTCCTTAATTCTACAGTTGCTATCTGTGGATACCATTGCCAGAGGGTCCCTATGGTTCTTTGCACGGACTTCTCACTGCTGTATCCTTTTTCATAATAGTTCTGCACTCTGCTAAAAAGTGGAGGCTAATTGTAGTTTACAATTGCTCTTATTTCTACACTCACAGGTTGCTGGGGAGTCAGACCCAGACTCAGTGACGGAGGGAGTCACAACCTATTGGACAAATGATGGGCTCTCGGGAAAAACTTAAGGACAAATGCCCTCCTATCTCCCCTTAGCCCATCATACCTAATTCTATTCACCAGTTATTAAACTGAATCCTCCTGCCTATACAGCTACTAACTATGATGTGTATGTTAGGTACCATGGATGTTTCTTTTTTTCTCAGTTCTCAAGATTCAAAAGATAAATAAGTTTGCTTAATTACTGGTCAATATTCATGTTAACATATTTGTATATCCCAAATGGCTGTTTTCTTTCCCTTTTTTTTTTTTTAAATATATATATATATATATATATATATATACTGTTTTACTTACAGGTTAATAGACAGGGACCTAAGGCCCTATATCCCACATAGTTAACACCCCATATGGGTCACCTTCCCCCTCTACTGTATCTGACTTTCCCTTTGTACTCAGCCCTTTCCCCTCCCTCTCCTCCCCTCGCCCTCTTTTTCCTTTCTAGACTCCCTCTCCTTCTCTTCCTCATCCTTCCCTTCTTTCCTTATCCTTCACCCCTCTTCCCTTTCCCCCTCCCGCCGTCCCACCCCCTCTTTCCTTAAACCCCTCATCCTCCCTAGACAATCCATTCTGATCATTTTCACTTCCCTCTTCCTCTTTTCCCCAAACTCTTCTCTTTCCCTCTCTGTTCCCTCCTCCCTCCCTCCCTACCACCTTTTCTTTCTTTCTCTTTCGTACTCCCTCTCTTCCTTCCTCCCTCCTCTAGCCCTCACTCCCACCTCTTCCCTTCCTCTTCCCTCCCCCTCCTCCTTCCTTCCCCCTTTACTTTCTTTCCTTTTTCCATCCTTCTCCTCTTCCTTTAACCCCCTTCCCTTCTCCCCTCCATCCTACCTCTATCCCTCACCTCTCCTACCCTCCTCCTCACTTCCCTTTCCCCCTCCCTTCACCCTCCTTCACCCACTTTCAGCTTTCCCCTCCCATTTCTTTCTCTTACTCTTCCTTCTCTCCCCCCCCTTCCCTTCTCTCCCCCTCCCCCTTCCTTTACCACATTTTTTCTGACATCCCCCATCCTCATTGGTCATTCATATCTGGCCATTCTGAAACACTCCCCAGATAACCCATATTATTAATGTTAGAAGTTTAAAGTTTATATTTTCTGTTAGTACTAGCTTGAGGGTTAAGGCTGTGACACACTGCAAGCGATGCGGCGCGAGGCAAAGCAGCTGCTTTGCTCCGCGTCGCATCGCTTCTGAAGTTCAAATATTTCATCTCTGAGCGCTTAGCTACGCGACCTGACGCAGCAGAGTGCTCAGAGATGAAAAGGCAAGACACACTGAGCGCGCACAGCTGCATCTACACGCTGCGCGTCGCTCTGCTTGCAGTGTGTCACAGCCTTTACTACCCAGTTTGAAATTTCTTCTCATATTCAATTGTTGTACTCTTGATATTCCACAATTGTATTGTGAAGATCATTCCTGTTATACCTAGTATACTGTTTTGGATACGAGTATACTCTGGGACATATTTACTTCTCTGTTCCTTTCCTTTCTGCTCTTCTTAACTTTCCCTATTCTTATCCTACTTATTTATTCTATTAAAACTCGCTCCCCTTAAACCCCTCCTTAAGCCCTTCTCCCTTTTTTTTTTTTTTTTCTCTCCTCCTCCAGAATGAATCGACACCAGAGCAGATTTGGCTCCCATGGCCTGACGATGACTACTTTTAATGCCAAAGGATTGAATAACCCAGGTAAAAGATCTATAGCCTTTCGGGCTCTAAAGAGCCTATGTAGTCAAGTTTTGTTCTTTCAAGAAACACACTTTCGAAGGGGAAGGGAACCAAAATGGTTTAACTCACAATACCCTACGGCTCTATTCACTTCAGGGCATTCAAAAAAAGGAGGTGTAGGCATACTAATCCCACCTCCCACATTGAAAGAGATCCGGACGGTAGATATTTGATAATAACGGGTCTCCTATATGAGCACCCAATAACGCTAGCCACAATTTATAGTCCAAACACAGAACAGCATATATTTATGTCAAAAATCTCAAAGCTTCTACTCAACTTAGCAAAGGGCCCGATCTTTCTCTCAGGAGATTTCAATCTAGCCATGGACACCCAGCTTGACACTTCCAATGGCATAGCTAGTACCCCCTCCAAGGTACTTAAATCTGTCAAAAACACGATCCTAAACAACTCTGCATACGCTTCACTCATAAACGTCTTAAACATAAAGCGCGCATCACCAAACAATACAGAATAAAGCACACTCAACTACTACAGACTAACACGCAATTAGAAGAGAGGCATAAGGATAACCCCGCAGACATAGAAACTAGAACCGCACTAGACACCGCTAGAAAGGATCTCAAAACACATCTTCTAGAAGCTTACCATCGCAAAACTCTGAATGTGAAACAACAATACTATGAGGGGGTAACAAGCCCGGAAAGCTATTGGCTAGGGCTGTGCGTAGAAAACAATTAAAAACACACATATATCAATTACAAAACCCGATGGCTCTGTACTCACAGGCAATAAGCAAATAGCTAACTCTTTCCATTATTATTAACAAACTTTATACAATATAGGAAAGTCTTCAAACATGTTAGCCCCACAGGCAGGCACGCAGGATAAGAGGGATCTAATAGACCAATACTTAGCAGCGCTTGCCTTGCCACAACTGGATTCCGAACAGAGAGATAGTTTGGACTCGCATATCACTGCAGAGGAACTCTCGCAGGCCAAAAAAGATTTCCCTAGCGGAAAAAGCCCCGGCCCGGACGGGTTTTCTTTAAAGTACTACAAGACATTTGTTGATACACTAAAAACACCGATGCTCCAACTCTTTAATAATTTGATAGAGCATCCAGTTCTTTCCAGCACGATGTTAGAAGCGCATATCTCTATCTTACCCAAACCGGGAAAGCCCCCTAACTCCCCTGCAAATTTTAGGCCTATTTCTTTATTAAATTTAGATATTAAAATTTTGGCCAAAATATTAGCAAAATGTCTTAACAAATATCTCGCTAATCTTGTTTCCTCAGATCAGGTGGGCTTTGTGCGGGGCCGGGAGGCACGAGATAATACCACTAAGGTGATACAGATACTTGACTATGCGCGGGTTTAGGGAGTGCCTATGGCACTTTTCTCAACTGACGCGGAGAAGGCCTTCGACAGGGTCGATTGGCTTTTTCTGAGTCAGGTCATGAAGGCCATGAATTTTGGAGACTCCTTCCTCAACATGGTCTTCGCTCTTTACTCAGCTCCAAATGCCCGGGTCAGGGTTAATGGATCCTTGTCGAACACCTTCTCTATATCGAACGGAACCCGTCAGGGGTGTCCATTGTCCCCTTTACTTTTTGCCCTCTCAATTGAAGCACTAGCGCAAAAAGTACGCCTTAATCCCAATATAAAGGGCATCAGGATTGGGGATGTCGAGCATAAACAGGCGTTATATGCTGACGATGTTTTATACACTCTCACCAACATAGATATGTCGATTCCAGAGCTTCTCACAGAAATCAGGGTTTACGGGAAACTTTCTAATTTTCACCTAAACCTTTCAAAATCTGAACTCCTCAATATTAACTCTCCCCCGGAATACACTCAGTTATTGACCTTACACTACAAGGTTCCTTTGGCGGTCTCCAAATTGAAATACTTAGGCATTCACTTGTCGGCAAATCCTTCCGAATACTATAAAAACAACTATATGACACATCGGAAAGAAATAATCAATGATCTATCTTCCTGGAGGAACAAGTTGCTGTCATGGCTGGGAAAGATAGGTTTAATAAAAATGAACATCCTACCACGTATTTTGTACGTCATGCAAACTGTTCCTATCCACTTACCTGCGGAATTCCTCCTAAACCTCCAGAGAACTCTTGAGCAGTTTATCTGGACCAGAATTAAACCTAGAATACCCAAAAAAACACTCTATCTTCCCAGAGATTGAGGGGGCCTGGGCTTTCCTGATTTAACATTATACAGAAGGGCTATACTATTACAGAGGTTAACTGAATGGTCACATAACACTTCACAAAAAAAATGGGTTGGCATAGACGGACAGATCCTTCATACTAACAATGTAGCCTCTTTTGCTTGAATTCCTGCATCAAAACGCCCCAAAATACTGTATAACTATCACTTAATAACAGAAACCTTCTTGGAATGGGACAGATTAATCTCCACCAGCACACATATCTCAAGTACTCCGTCACCACTAATCCCTATACTAGAAAATCCAGACATACCTTATTACGAATTAAGCAAACGTAAGTGTAAACTGCACAGCCTAAGGGTAGGCATACTACACTTCGCACTCACAGGGGGGAGACTTCGCCCTCAGCAAGAATTGATAGACCAATGTGGAACTGTTTTCTCTTCCTGGCTGAGATACCACCAACTATCCCACTATTTGACACACCACAAAGGCAAAAGTGACTTCCTTAGGGACCTTACTCCTTTTGAAGCTCTATGCATGGCACATGCCCCCCCCAAGAAGATTAATATAAAAAATATACAAAGTGCTGCTCACACCACCTGACACACAATTACCGACATATACCAGTGCATGGAATAGGGATCTCAATAACATTATAGCGGAAGAGGAATGGCTCAAATCATTTAGAATAGTAAAATGTTCTTCTATCTCAGCAGTAGTTCAGGAAATACACCTTAAATTACTCACTAGATGGTACTACACACCCTCCAGATTGCATCGAATCTTCCCAGTGGCCTCTGCCACATGTTGGAGGGGCTGTGGCGAAGTAGGCACACTTTTACACATATGGTGGGCCTGCCCTAAAATAACGAACTACTGGGCGACCGTTCTCAGAGAAATGTCAGACATACTTAACATACACATACCAGTCACGCCTGAAACCATTCTGTTCCTACATCTTCCCGACATTGCTGACAAACAAAATAGGGCCCTCCTCTCGATTATGCTCACAGGAGCGAAGAGACTCATCCCTAGACTTTGGAAGTCATCGGAGGTACCTACTCTCCTTGAATGGCGATCGGCTGTAGATGAGCTACTCACTTTGGAAAAGCTGCATTACATTAAGAGCAATCAAGTGGTCATGTATGATATGATGATGGCCGTTTGGAACCCTTCCCCTCCTTAGTCACAATAATTAAAAGCCCCTTGGTATAAACTTATTCCCCAGGGGATGCTGGCTGATCCCATTCATCCTGGAAAACTCTTCCCCCCTCTTCCCCTTCCCCCCCCATTTTTTTTTCTTCTCTCTTTCTTCTTCTCTCTCTTCCTCTTTAATTCAGTTCCCGGAGTGTACGGGATGTTTCAACTTGAGTTTTTCGATTATGAAGGTATGTTTATTTGTAAGTTGTAAATCTTTGAAAAATTTGTTGAAAAGTCAAGCTTTACTTCATAGAGACTAATGTTTTAGCACCCTATGACAACCTGCAAAACCTGTATAATGATGAGGATTGGGCCCCCAACATGAGTCGGCGGAGCCCACCCCATATTGACATATCGAACTGGACTTTAGCTTAATCCAATTGACATTCTCATTGCATCTTAATTGGGCGCAAACAATCTCAAAATGTATGTTTCTGTCTGATACCCTGTTTATATAATGTCTCGGTATTTACTTTAATAAAGCTTGTTTGAAAAAAAAAAAAAAGTGTCAATAATAGACACACTGGCTCCTCTTATCCTCAATACAGAAACCTGTATTAAGAGGATAACGGTCAAATAACAATAAAGTAGAACATGTAATAAACTAGTAATATCGAAGTAGCTAGGGAAGAAAGTCTGAGCAAATTATCAACAATAAAGATAGGAGACCCAGAGGGCTTCTCAAACTATTAAGCTCTATTAGACCACCTTATCCCTTAAACTAGTCTAGAACAATGCCAATGAGGCCAACAATTTAAATGATCTTATAACTGGGTAAGAGGAGGCAGTGCGAACGCCTGACACGCGTTTCGCAACTACTTTTTCAGAGGCTCCGACCGCTCCGTTACACAGACTATTTAAAGGACCCATAACCAATCAAATGGTTGATTTCAGTAGGGCAGACCTTATAAGCCAATCAGAATAACACTTGCATTTGAGAATACTTCCATGACATATTGGGACGTTGAAAGTGTAGCAAATTGGGACACGGGGTGTGTGTTGTTTGGCCAATTAAAATAACCGATCAGACATGCCTCTCCCTCATCATCTGTCAGGATATAATGTAAACAGTAATTGCCGATAATAGTATTATTCCCCAGGAGAGTAGCAGACATAATTTGGTTTTACATGTTCAAAAAGACCAGGGATTACCATGACACTCTACCAAAGTACTGCATATGATTCGAAGAGATCAGATAACAATTTCTACCAGTCTCTATTAGTAGCGATATTAGTGTTGGATACAAATCCCCCAGCAAGAAGCGGGTTAGGTATTTCATAGTTAGGCAGAAAGTCACTATATTATTGGGGCATCTTAACATAGCGTTTCTTACTGATTGTTACATAGAGAGTAACTGGTGATACTAAGAATAATATTAATCATATCCAAAATATATTGAACTGGTATTGGGATTCACATTACGAATAGTAAATTCAAATATTGTGATATATATCAAGTAAGCGTTATCATATGTAGGATTCATTAAATATAGAAAAAATGCAGTAGCAGGTAATTGATGCACATATACATACATTAGTAACTAGGCTATGTCATAATATGGGGAGACAATGATAAGACAAATGACAGTGCTTTGCTCAAAGTACATGAAAGGGGTAGTTTGCTACGCTAACCTCGTTACCATTGTCATGAAGTAATAGTGTAGTAGCTAACTGTATAAGTTCAAAAAAGGGGAGAGAAGAAAGGGGGAGGGAGGCCTCCCTGTTGATCTAATATGTTGGGTACATATCCTTTATTGTAATTATCTGCAGACTGATAATAGTTTGTCATAGAAAAGTGGAATAATTACATTAAATATACTCATAAAGAAACTCATAATATGATACATAGTTTAAATATGATGTAATATATGATCCATTAGGGTATAGTACAAGAATATTTTGCATACAAATAGGTATATAAATTAGTTAGAGAAATGCGCTGTATGTCATTTGCTCATTCATTCCCAGGGGAGCCATACTATGCAGCTAGAAGATCCATTTAGTTTCTGCCTTAAGTAATGCATTTTCTATATTGACACCCCTTATGCCTAAATAAATTTTCTGTAATATACAGCACTTAAGGTCAGGTTTACTGTTATGGCAGTCCAAAAAATGTTTGGCAACCGAGGTAATTGGCCAAATATTTATCATATGTACTTTTAATCCATACTGACCTCGTATGTTTTCTGAGTGACTCTCCCAATGCTTTAAGACCTGATTCCCAATTGTCAAATTCTGTTTTTATTTTGTTTTGTTTTTTAAATCAAAGTTTTTTTATTGGGGTATTTAGCAAGAAACTGAACAAACATAAGCTGAGACTTCTAGACGAACATGTCTGATAACACAAGAAAATCTTGACAATCACTCTTATAGCAAACATAACATACTGCAGTGCTAAACTGTCCCAAACATATGTACGGTATGATTTACATTGATACCTCATAATTTTTATTTTTTTTGTAAGAGATTACTATTGTACCTTTTTATCAAGATCTTCTACCTATTAGCATGAAACTTTAATCTGGTATGCCCAAGGAATTGTCTTAGTTGAAAGGTACATTTGTCCCTTAAAATTACTGGATAGGATACTAATTGTAACATTAGCTTCCATGGCATAAAAATAAAAAAACAAAATTTATGTAAGAACTTACCTGATAAATTCATTTCTTTCATATTAGCAAGAGTCCATGAGCTAGTGACGTATGGGATATACATTCCTACCAGGAGGGGCAAAGTTTCCCAAACCTCAAAATGCCTATAAATACACCCCTAAACACACCCACAATTCAGTTTAACGAATAGCCAAGAAGTGGGGTGATAAGAAAGGAGCGAAAGCATCAAAAAACCATAATTTATGCTTACCTGATAAATTTATTTCTCTTTTAGTGTGTTCAGTCCACGGGTCATCCATTACTTATGGGATATATTCTCCTCCCCAACAGGAAGTTGCAAGAGGATCACCCAAGCAGAGCTGCTATATAGCTCCTCCCCTCACATGTCATATCCAGTCATTCGACCGAAACAAGACGAGAAAGGAAAAACTATAGGGTGCAGTGGTGACTGGAGTTTTAATGAAAATTTAGAACTGCCTCAAAAAAGACAGGGCGGGCCGTGGACAGAACACACTACAAGAGAAATAAATTTATCAGGTAAGCATAAATTATGTTTTCTCTTGTTAAGTGTGTTCAGTCCACGGGTCATCCATTACTTATGGGATACCAATACCAAAGCTAAAGTACACGGATGATGGGAGGGACAAGGCAGGAACATTAAACAGAAGGAACCACTGCCTATAGAACCTTTCTCCCAAAACCAGCCTCCGAAGTAGCAAAAGTGTCAAATTTGTAAAATTTTGAAAAGGTATGAAGTGAAGACCAAGTTGCAGCCTTGAAAATCTGTTCAACAGAGGCCTCATTCTTAAAGGCCCAGGTGGAAGCCACAGCTCTAGTGGAATGAGCTGTAATTCTTTCAGGAGGCTGCTGTCCAGCAGTCTCATAGGCTAAACGTATTATGCTACGAAGCCAAAAAGAGAGAGAGGTGGCCGAAGCCTTTTGACCTCTCCTCTGACCAGAATAAACAACAAACAGAGAAGAAGTTTGCCGAAAATCTTTAGTTGCTTGTAAGTAGAACTTCAGGGCATGGACTACGTCCAGATTATGCAAAAGACGTTCCTTCTTTGAAGAAGGATTAGGACACAATGAAGGAACAACAATCTCTTGATTGATATTCCTGTTAGAAACAACCTTAGGTAAAAACCCAGGTTTAGTACGCAGAACTACCTTGTCTGAATGAAAAATCAGATAAGGAGAATCGCAATGTAAGGCAGATAACTCAGAGACTCTTCGAGCCGAGGAAATAGCCATCAAAAACAGAACTTTCCAAGATAAAAGCTTAATATCAATGGAATGAAGGGGTTCAAACGGAACACCCTGAAGAACTTTAAGAACCAAGTTTAAGCTCCACGGAGGAGCAACAGTTTTAAACACAGGCTTAATCCTAGCCAAAGCCTGACAAAAAGCCTGGACGTCTGGATTCTCTGCCAGACGTTTGTGTAAAAGAATAGACAGAGCAGAAATCTGTCCCTTTAACGAACTAGCGGATAAACCCTTCTTGTAGAAAAGCCAATATCCTAGGAATCCTAACCTTACTCCATGAGTAACTCTTGGATTCACACCAATATAAATATTTACGCCATATCTTATGGTAAATTTTTCTGGTAACAGGTTTCCGAGCCTGTATTAATGTATCAATAACCGACTCCGAGAAACCACGCTTTGATAGAATCAAGCGTTCAATCTCCATGCAGTCAGCCTCAGAGAAATTAGGCATGGATGGTTGAAAGGACCCTGAATTAGAAGGTCCTGCCTCAGAGGCAGAGACCATGGTGGACAGGACGACATGTCCACTAGGTCTGCATACCAGGTCCTGCGTGGCCACGCAGGCGCTATCAGAATCACCGATGCTCTCTCCTGTTTGATCCTGGCAATCAGTCGAGGTAGCAACGGAAATGGTGGAAACACATAAGCCATGTTGAAAACCCACGGGGCTGCTAGTGCATCTACCAGCACCGCTCCCGGGTCCCTGGATCCGTAACAAGGAAGCTTGGCGTTCTGGCGAGATGCCATGAGATCCAGCTCCGGTTCGCCCCAACGAAGAATCAGTTGAGAAAACACCTCCGGGTGAAGTTCCCACTCCCCCGGATGAAATGTCTGGCGACTTAGAAAGTCCGCCTCCCAGTTCTCTACGCCTGGGATGTAGATCGCTGACAGGTGACAAGAGTGCGACTCTGCCCAGTGAATTATCTTCGAGACTTCCAACATCGCTAGGGAACTCCTGGTTCCCCCTTGATGATTGATGTAAGCCACAGTCGTGATGTTGTCCGACTGAAATCTGATGAACCTCAATGTTGCTAACTGAGGCCAAGCTAGAAGAGCATTGAATATTGCTCTTAATTCCAGAATGTTTATTGGGAGGAGTTTCTCCTCCTGAGTCCACGATCCCTGAAGCCTTCAGGGAGTTCCAGACTGCACCCCAGCCTAGTAGGCTGGCATCTGTTGTTACAATCGTCCAATCTGGTCTGCGAAAAGTCATTCCTTTGGACAGATGAACCCGCGACAACCACCAGAGAAGAGAATCTCTGGCCTCCTGGTCCAGATTTATTAAAGGGGACAGATCTGAGTAATCCCCATTCCACTGACTTAGCATGCATAGTTGCAGCGGTCTGAGATGTAGGCGCGCAAATGGCACTATGTCCATTGCCGCGACCATTAAGCCGATTACTTCCATGCACTGAGCTACTGATGGGCTTGGAATGGAATGAAGGACACGGCAAGCATTTAGGATTTTTGATAACCTGGACTCCGTCAGGTAAATCTTCATCTCTACAGAATCTATAAGAGTCCCTAGAAAGGGAACCCTTGTGAGTGGGAACAGAAAACTCTTTTCCATGTTCACTTTCTACCTATGCGACCTCAGAAATGCTAGAACTATCTCTGTATGAGACTTTGCATTTTGAAAAGTTGACGCTTGTATCAGGATGTCGTCTAGGTACGGAGCCACCGCTATGCCTCGCGGTCTTAGTACCGCCAGAAGCGAGCCCAGAAAGGCAAACCTTAGGTACCGATAATGATCCTTGTGAATCGGTATGTGAAGGTAGGCATCCTTCAAGTCCACTGTGGTCATATACTGACCCTCTTGGATCATGGGTAGGATGGTTCGAATAGTTTCCATTTTGAACGATGGAACTCTTAGGAATTTGTTTAAGATCTTCAGGTCCAAGATTGGCCTGAAGGTTCCCTCTTTTTTGGGAACCACAAACAGATTTGAGTAAAAACCTTGCCCTTGTTCCGTCCGCGGAACCGGGTGGATCACTCCCATTACTAAGAGGTCTTGTACACATCGTAGAAATGCCTCTTTCTTTATTAGGTTTGTTGATAACCTTGACAGATGAAATCTCCCTTGTGGAGGAGAAGTTTTGAAGTCCAAAAGGTATCCCTGAGATATGATCTCCAAAGCCCAGGGATCCTGGACATCTCTTGCCCAGGCCTGGGCGAAGAGAGAAAGTCTGCCCCCCACTAGATCCGTTTCCGGATAGGGGGCCCTTTCTTCATGCTGTCTTAGGGGCAGAAGTAGGTTTTCTGGCCTGCTTGCCCTTGTTCCAGGACTGGTTGCCTTTCCAACCCTGTCTGTAACGAGTAGCAGTCCCTTCCTGTTTTGGAGCGGAGGAAGTTGATGCTGCTCCTGCCTTGAAATTACGAAAGGCACGAAAATTAGACTGTTTGGCCTTTGATTTGGCCCTGTACTGAGGAAGGGTGTGACCCTTACCTCCAGTAATGTCAGCAATAATTTCTTTCAAGCCGGGCCCGAATAAGGTTTGCCCTTTGAAAGGAATATTAAGCAATTTAGATTTAGAAGTTACATCTGCTGACCAGGATTTAAGCCATAGCGCTCTGCGCGCCTGGATGGCGAATCCAGAGTTCTTAGCCGTTAATTTGGTTAAATGCACAACGGCATCCGAAACAAATGCATTAGCTAGCTTAAGGGCTTTAAGCTTGTTCATAATCTCATCCAATGGTGCTGTGCGAATAGCCTCTTCCAGAGACTCAAACCAGAATGCCGTGCAATGCGCTGCTGCAATGCATGCAAGGGGCTGTAATATAAAACCTTGTTGAACAAACATTTTCTTAAGGTAACCTTCTAATTTTTTATCCATTGGATCTGAGAAAGCACAACTATCCTCCACCGGGATAGTGGTACGCTTGGCTAAAGTAGAAACTGCTCCCTCCACCTTAGGGACCGTCTGCCATAAGTCTCGTGTGGTGGCGTCTATTGGGAACATTTTTCTATCGGAGGAGGGGAAAAGGGCACACCGGGTCTATCCCACTCCTTGCTAATAATCTCTGTAAGCCTTTTAGGTATAGGAAAAACGTCAGTACACACCGGTACCACATAGTATTTATCCAGCCTACATAATTTCTCTGGGATTGCAACCGTGTCGCAATCGTTCAGAGCCGCTAACACCTCCCCTAGCAATACACGGAGGTTCTCAAGCTTAAATTTAAAATTTCTGAATCCGGTCTCCCCGGATCAGATCCGTCACCCACAGAATGAAGCTCTCCGTCCTCATGTTCTGCAAATTGTGACGCAGTATCGGATATGGCTCTCGTGTCATCGGCGCGCTCTGTTCTAAACCCAGAGCTATCGCGCTTGCCTCTTAACTCAGGCAAATTAGATAATACTTCTTTCATAACAGTAGCCATATCATGCAAAGTGATTTGTAAGGGCCTTGATGTACTTGGCGCCACAATCTCACGCACCTCCTGAGCGGGAGGCGAAGGTACTGACACGTGAGGAGAGTTAGGCGGCATAACTTCCCCCTCGTTGTCTGGTGATAATTTCTTTACCGGTAAAGACTGACTTTTATTTAAAGTAACATCAATACAATTGGTCAGGGCCGGTGCTAGGATTTTTGGCTACACAGGCAAAGACACATTTTGCCGCCCCCCCCCCCCCCCAAAAAATGATATACCCTGCTACTTAACAAAATGTTCTAGTAATGTGTAGTAGATATTTCACACACATACATACATACAATTTTACACATGCATACATATTTTCACACACACATATTTACACATACATGCACACACATTTACACATACATACACACATTTACACATACATACACACACACACATTTACACATACATACACACACACACACACATTTACACATACATACACACTTACACACACACACTTACACATACATACACACACACACTTACACATACACACATTTACACACACATACACACATTTACACATACATACACACATTTACACATACATACACATTTACACATACACACACATTTACACATACATACACACACATTTACACATACATACACACACTTACACATACATTTACACATACATACACTTACACATACATACACACACTTACATTTACACATACATACACACACACATACATACATACACACACTTACACATACATACACACACATTTACACATACATACACACATATTTACACATACATTTACACACACACACACATATTAAGACATACATTTACACATACATACACACACATTTACACCAGGGCCGGATTTACATCTCAGGTGCCTGTAGGCACAAAAACCTGAAGCGCCCCCCTACCCCCCCCCCCCCCAAAAAAAAAAATGGAAAAAAATTAGGACTTTTTTTATTATTATTATTTAAGACAACTAAAAATAAATATTAGATGTAAAATTACATTTCCCTTTTATGGAGATACACAAATACACACACCAATTGCAATATTTGTTGTAATGGAAGTTACACAAAAAATCAATATTCACTTGACTCAAATGGCCATACAATTTATATTATGTATAACAAAAACAAATCATGTTAAACTTTTAATGCAAAATATTCTAAAGAAAACCCTATTTAAAGGGACATAAAATGTGAAAGTTTGCTAGAGCATTTTAATATTGCACTAGTGCTTGCACAGAAGTATGTTAGACTCTTGCAAAAGAGTTAAACACATAGTCAATATCAGTTCTGAGACAGCTTTTCTGGAGATGACTTTGACTATGTGCTTAACATTTTGTTGGAGTTAAACACAGTTTTGTGTAAACAATAGCAATATTAAAACTAGCAGCATGCAAGCTCATCAACAACCTGTGCAGCCAGTGGAAGAAAACATAAAATGTAGGTATTTTTTCTACTACATGAAAAAAATCTTGTGAACTCTGATATTTTTGGTACAAATACACACAGATGTTACATTTATTTTGTTCTGAAATATAAATATAATATGATGTTGCTCTCAAAGGAAAACATGGAATGTTGTAGATTATATGTAATCCAGGGGTCAACAAATGTGTTTAAAATTAGAAATTCAATTTACCACAATACAAAAATACCACACTTACTTGATAAAAGAACAGATTAACAATTTTGTATGTGATGTGTGTGTGTGTATATATATATATATATATATATATATATATATATATATACATACATACATACATACATACATACATACATATACATATACATACATACAAACAAATATGCCATGTGAGTGGTTTACACACATACACATTTTACAGCCTTACAGTCTACAAACTTTGTTGTCAAAGTGCCCTAAAGGCTGTAAAATGTGTAAATCACAATTGGCACCTTGTAATAAAGAGAAGAGCAGCTAGTCCCACATAACCTCCACACCTCCAAGGCCTTTATAGAACAAAAACATTCATCCTGAAGCAGAATTTAACCCCCTGGCTATAAAAATGCCCTACAGCACATAATAAGTGAATACACTGCAACCCTCTCTGGAAGCCAAGGGGTTAAAGTGCTCTGCTTGTTATGTTGTCATTCTAGGCAGCATTAGAAGCCTTGTACAATCCTAACCTGTTGTTTTTAAGCTTTCATTCCTCAACAAAAAGTGTCTGCTACACATCAGCATGGAGCTTGGCTGTGTGAGGCCACAGAAGTACATAAAATAAAAGTGAAACTAAACATGCCTGGCGAAAATGGGAGGGGTTTAGTTTTAATATTTGCCCCTCTCTCCTTCATGGCTCCCTCAACTGCTGTAACATATTACCAATAAACACTCGACTCTGTAAGCACCTGGCAGCATAATTCTTACTAAAATTAATGCCCTCACTAAAAAAAAAAAAAAAAAAAAATTTTTTTTTTTTTATTACTGACAGGCAGGCGCCCCTCACTGCAAGGCGCCTGTAGGCACATGCCTACTGTGCCTAATGGGAAATCCGGCCCTGATTTACACAAACATACACACACACATATTTACATATACATACACACACATATTTACACATACATTTACACATACACACATATTTAGACATACATTTACACATACATACACACACATTTACACAAACATACACACACACACATGTTTACAGCAGCATAAGTGTCATGATTGTCACTCTTATTGAAATCACATATTCTATCCCCAAGTTGAGCTAAACTAGCAAACACTTCAGTTCAGTGAACAGACACAGCCGAGCAAAACTCTCTCCCTACCCATCCCCCCTCTCCTGTTTGCCTACCCTCTGCTTACTGTGAGGGGCTTGTGTCTGATTTCCCAGTTAAATTGTGACCCCCCTCTGCAGGAACAGCTTCCTGGCTTATGATGTTTAACACAGCACGGTATCTCTCTGACTCTTCACGGAGCTTGGACTGCATTAAGCAGATACTCCCATAAATCATTAAAAGTAAGTGTTTATTTAAGCAAACGGTTCAGAACATGCAGCATGGAAAATAGCTCAGACAGTGGAGTAAAAGTAAACTTGTATTTAACTGTCTGATCTATTTTCCGTGGTGCAGTTTCTGAGCTGTTTGCTTAAATAAACAATTGCTTTTAAAGGGCAGGCTTTGTTTTTTCTATAGAAACTGCTTTAGTACAGGCTTTGCTTTACCTGTGAGTTGACTGTCTGCTGCTGCCAATTCAGAAGAACTGAGCGATTTGCAAATCCGTTTCAGCCAGGACAGCCCAGCTCCTGCATGCATAGCTGCTCCAGCAGCTCCACCCCCGTCCTTTCCCTACAGAAGCCCACGCGCACTGAACAGATGATGCAGCCTGTGCGCGCGGGAAACATTTGAATTTGATACAATATTTTTAAAAATGTAAGCTACGTATGTATTAGCATGGCAGTATTAGCACGGCACCCCAATTCGCCTAAAGAAAATGCAATGTTGTCTGGACTGGGGGCGGAGTGGACCGCAAATGTTAAAAAAAAAAAAAAAAAAAAAGTTGCTGCTTGTCACCGGCAGTTTGCGCCCCAATACTGTGGCGCCCTAAGGCCAATGCCTAACTTGCCTATATGCAAGCGCCGGCCCTGCAATTGGTACACATATTTCTATTGGGCTCCACATTGGCTTTTAAACATAATGAACAAGCAGATTCATCTGTATCAGACATGTTTAAACAGACTAGCAATGAAAGCTAGCAAGCTTGGAAAAAATCTTTCAATAAATTTACAAGCAATAGAAAAAACGCTGCAGCGCTTTTAAAAACACAAAAAAACTGTCACAGTGGAAATAACAATGAACTAATTCAGTTATAGCCAACAATTTTAACAGTAAATGTATGAATTTAGCAGAGGATTGCACCCACTAGCAAACGGATGATTAACCCCTCAATACCCAAAAACGGATAATCAATTTAAGATTTAACGCTTTTATCACAGTCAAACACACTGTCACAGGTCTGCTGTGACTGATTACCTCCCTCAAAAATGAATTTTGAAGACCCCTGCGCCCTCTGGAGACGTCCTGGATCAAGGAGGAAGAAGAAGGAAGACTGTGCAAGAATTTTAACTGCGCAACAAGGCGCTAAAAAAGGCCCCTCCCACTCATATTACAACAGTGGGAGACCTGTTACAACGGTTTCTATGCAGAAATATACGTTAGCCATATGGAAAAAAATCATGCCCAAAAAGATTTATCACCAAAGTACCTCACAAAACAAATAACATGCCAGTAAACGTTTTAAAAACAACTTTCCAGTGTTATGCAAAGTTATCACTAAGCCTGCTACCAGTCGCTTCTACTGCAGTTAAGGCTCATACATTTATTTCAGTATTTAACAGTATTTTCTCAGTCAAATTCTAGTCCCTAGAAAATAACTCAACTGCGCATACATTTATCAGCCTGATACCAGTCGCTACTACTGCATTAAAAGCTGTACTTACATCATATGGGTAACTGCAGTGTTTTCTTAGTCAATTCCATTCCTAGAAAATATTACTGCACATACCTCATTTGCGGGGGACCCCGCATGCTATTCCCTTTTCTGAAGTTACCCCACTCCTCAGAATGTGCGAGAACAGCCAGTGGATCTTAGTTACGTCTGCTAAGATCATTGAAAACGCAGGCAGATTCTTCTTCTAAATACTGCCTGAGAGAAAAACAGCACACTCCGGTGCCATTAAAAAATAACAAACTTTTGATTGAAGAAATAAATTAAGTATAAAACACCACTCCTCTCGCGGACCTCCTATGTTGAGACTTGCAAGAGAATGGCTGGATATGACATGTGAGGGGAGGAGCTATATAGCAGCTCTGCTTGGGTGATCCTCTTGCAACTTCCTGTTGGGGAGGAGAATATATCCCATAAGTAATGGATGACCCGTGGACTGAACACACTACAAGAGAAATAAGGAATTGGAATAATTGTGCTTTATACAAAAAAATCATAACCACCACAAAAAGGGTGGGCCTCATGGACTCTTGCTAATATGAAAGAAATGAATTTATCAGGTAAGTTCTTACATAAATTATGTTTTCTTTCATGTAATTAGCAAGAGTCCATGAGCTAGTGACATATGGGATAGCAGATACCCAAGATGTGGAACTTCCACGCAAGAGTCACTAGAGAGGGAGGGATAAAATAAAGACAGCCAATTCCGCTGAAAAAATAATCCACAACCCAAATAAAAAAATTTGAAATAATAAGCAGAAGAATCAAACTGAAACAGCTGCCTGAAGTACTTTTCTACCAAAAACTGCTTCAGAAGAAGAGAAAACATAAAAATGGTAGAATTTAGTAAAAGTATGCAAAGAAGACCAAGTTGTTGCTTTGCAAATTTGATCAACAGAAGCTTCATTCCTAAAAGCCCAGGAAGTAGAAACTGACCTAGTAGAATGAGCCGCAATCCTTTGAGGCGGGGACTTACCCGACTCTACATAAGCATGATGAATCAAAGACTTTAACCAAGATGCCAATGAAATGGCAGAAGCCTTCTGACCTTTCCTGGAACCAGAAAAGATAACAAATAGACTAGAAGTCTTTCTGAAACCTTTAGTAGCTTCAACATAATATTTCAAAGCTCTCACTACATCCAAAGAATGTAAAGATCTCTCCAGAGAATTCTTAGTATTAGGACACAATGAAGGGACAACAATTTCTCTAGTAATGTTGTTAGAATTCACAACCTTAGGTAAAAATGTAAATGAAGTCCGCAACACCGCCTTATCCTGATGAAAAATCAGAAAAGGAGATTCCCAAGAAAGAGCAGATAACTCAGAAACTCTTCTAGCAGAAGAGATGGCCAAAAGGAACAAAACTTTTCAAGAAAGTAATTTAATATCCAGAGAATGCATAGGTTCAAACGGAGGAGCCTGTAAAGCCCTCAGAACCAAATTAAGACTCCAAGGAGGAGAGATTGACTTAATGACAGGCTTGATATGAACCAAAGCCTGTACAAAACAATGAATATCAGGAAGATTAGCAATCTTTCTGTCAAAAAGAACAGAAAGAGCAGAGATTTGTCCTTTCAAAGAGCTTGCAGACAAACCCTTATCCAAACCATCCTGAAGAAACTGTAAAATTCTAGGAATTCTAAAAGAATGCCAAGAGAATTTATGAGAAGAACACCAAGAAATGTAAGTCTTCCAGACTTGATAATAAATCTTCCTAGACACAGATTTACGAGCCTGTAACATAGTATTAATCACTGAGTCAGAGAAACCTCTATGACTAAGAATCAAGCGTTCAATCTCCATACCTTCAAATTTAATGATTTGAGATCCTGATGGAAAAATGGGCGTTGAGATAGAAGGTCTGGTCTTAACGGAAGTGTCCAAGGTTGGCAACTGGCCATCCGAACGAGATCTGCATACCAAAACCTGTGAGGCCATGCTGGAGCCACCAGCAGTACCAACAAACGCTCCATTAGAATTTTGGAAATCACTCTTGGAAGAAGAACTAGAGGCGGAAAGATATAAGCAGGATGATAATTCCAAGGAAGCGACAACGCGTCCACTGCTTCCGCCTGAGGATCCCTGGATCTGGACAGATACCTGGGAAGTTTCTTGTTTAGATGAGAGGCCATCAGATCTATTTCTGGAAGTCCCCAGATTTGAACAATCTGAAGAAATACCTCTGGGTGAAGAGACCATTCGCAAAGATGAAACGTCTGGCGACTGAGATAATCCGCTTCCCAATTGTCTACACCTGGGATGTGAACCACAGAAATTAGACCGGTCCTGGATTCCGCCCATAAGAGTATCCGAGATACTTCTTTCATAGCCTGAGGACTGTGAGTCCCACCTTGATGATTGACATACGCCACGGTTGTGACATTGTCTGTCTGAAAACAAATAAACGATTCTCTCTTCAGAAGAGGCCAGAACTGAAGAGCTCTGAAAATTGCACGGAGTTCCAAAATGTTGATTGGTAATCTCGCCTCCTGAGATTCCCAAACCCCCTGCGCTGTCAGAGATCCCCAGACAGCTCCCCAACCTGAAAGACTCGCATCTGTTGCGATCACAGTCCAGGTTGGACAAACAAGAGGCCCCTTGAATTAAACGATGGTGATTCAACCACCAAGTCAGAGAAGATCGAACATTGGGATTTAAGGATATTAATTGTGATATCTTTGTATAATCCCTGCACCACTGGTTCAGCATACAAAGCTGGAGAGGTCTCATGTGAAAACGAGCAAAAGGGATCGCGTCCGATGCAGCAGTCATGAGACCTAGAATTTCCATGCACAAAGCTACCGAAGGAAACAATTGAGACTGAAGGTTTCGACAAGCTGAAACCAATTTCAGACGTCTCTTTTCTGTTAGAGACAAAGTCATGGACACTGAATCTATTTGGAAACCCAAAAAGGTTACCTTTGTCTGAGGAATCAAGGAACTCTTTGGTAAATTGATCCTCCAACCATGTCTTTGAAGAAACAACACAAGTTGATTCGTATGAGATTCTGCAGAATGTAAAGACTGAGCAAGTACCAAGATATTGTCCAAATAAGGAAATACCGCAATACCCTGTTCTCTGATTACAGAGAGAAGGGCACCGAGAACCTTCGAAAAGATCCTTGGAGCTGTTGCTAGGCCAAACGGAAGAGCAACAAACTGGTAATGCTTGTCTAGAAAAGAGAATCTCAGGAACTGATAGTGATCTGGATGAATTGGAATATGAAGATATGCATCCTGTAAGTCTATTGTAGACATATAATGCCCTTGCTGAACAAAAGGCAGAATAGTCCTTATAGTCACCATTTTGAATGTTGGTATCCTTACATAACGATTCAATATTTTTAGATCCAGAACTGGTCTGAAGGAATTCTCCTTCTTTGGTACAATGAATAGATTTGAGTAAAACCCCAGACCCCGTTCCAGAACTGGAACTGGCATAATTACCCCAGCCGACTCTAGGTCTGAAACACATTTCAGAAACGCCTGAGCCTTCACTGGGTTTACTGGAATGCGTGAGAAAAAATCTTCTCACAGGCGGCCTTACCTTGAAACCTATTCTGTACCCTTGTGAAACAATGTTCTGAATCCAAAGATTGTGAATCGAATTGATCCAAACATCTTTGAAAAATCGTAACCTGCCCCCTACCAGCTGTGCTGGAATGAGGGCCGCACCTTCATACGGATTTGGGTGCTGGTTTTGACTTTCTAAAAGGCTTGGATTTATTCTAGACTGGAGGTGGTTTCCAAACGGAGACCGTTCCTTTAGGGGAAGGGTCAGGCTTCTGCTCCTTATTCTGACGAAAGGAACGAAAACCCCCTGGCTATAAAAATGCCCTACAGCACATAATAAGTGAATACACTGCAATCCTCTCTGGAAGCCAAGGGGTTAAAGTGCTCTGCTTGTTATGTTGTCATTCTAGGCAGCATTAGAAGCCTTGTACAATCCTAACCTGTTGTTTTTAAGCTTTCATTCCTCAACAAAAAGTGTCTGCTACACATCAGCATGGAGCTTGGCTGTGTGAGGCCACAGAAGTACATAAAATAAAAGTGAAACTAAACATGCCTGGCGAAAATGGGAGGGGTTTAGTTTTAATATTTGCCCCTCTCTCCTTCATGGCTCCCTCAACTGCTGTAACATATTACCAATAAACACTCGACTCTGTAAGCACCTGGCAGCATAATTCTTACTAAAATTAATGCCCTCACTAAAAAAAAAAAAAAAAAAAAAATTTTTTTTTTTTTATTACTGACAGGCAGGCGCCCCTCACTGCAAGGCGCCTGTAGGCACATGCCTACTGTGCCTAATGGGAAATCCGGCCCTGATTTACACAAACATACACACACACATATTTACATATACATACACACACATATTTACACATACATTTACACATACACACATATTTAGACATACATTTACACATACATACACACACATTTACACAAACATACACACACACACATGTTTACAGCAGCATAAGTGTCATGATTGTCACTCTTATTGAAATCACATATTCTATCCCCAAGTTGAGCTAAACTAGCAAACACTTCAGTTCAGTGAACAGACACAGCCGAGCAAAACTCTCTCCCTACCCATCCCCCCTCTCCTGTTTGCCTACCCTCTGCTTACTGTGAGGGGCTTGTGTCTGATTTCCCAGTTAAATTGTGACCCCCCTCTGCAGGAACAGCTTCCTGGCTTATGATGTTTAACACAGCACGGTATCTCTCTGACTCTTCACGGAGCTTGGACTGCATTAAGCAGATACTCCCATAAATCATTAAAAGTAAGTGTTTATTTAAGCAAACGGTTCAGAACATGCAGCATGGAAAATAGCTCAGACAGTGGAGTAAAAGTAAACTTGTATTTAACTGTCTGATCTATTTTCCGTGGTGCAGTTTCTGAGCTGTTTGCTTAAATAAACAATTGCTTTTAAAGGGCAGGCTTTGTTTTTTCTATAGAAACTGCTTTAGTACAGGCTTTGCTTTACCTGTGAGTTGACTGTCTGCTGCTGCCAATTCAGAAGAACTGAGCGATTTGCAAATCCGTTTCAGCCAGGACAGCCCAGCTCCTGCATGCATAGCTGCTCCAGCAGCTCCACCCCCGTCCTTTCCCTACAGAAGCCCACGCGCACTGAACAGATGATGCAGCCTGTGCGCGCGGGAAACATTTGAATTTGATACAATATTTTTAAAAATGTAAGCTACGTATGTATTAGCATGGCAGTATTAGCACGGCACCCCAATTCGCCTAAAGAAAATGCAATGTTGTCTGGACTGGGGGCGGAGTGGACCGCAAATGTTAAAAAAAAAAAAAAAAAAAAAGTTGCTGCTTGTCACCGGCAGTTTGCGCCCCAATACTGTGGCGCCCTAAGGCCAATGCCTAACTTGCCTATATGCAAGCGCCGGCCCTGCAATTGGTACACATATTTCTATTGGGCTCCACATTGGCTTTTAAACATAATGAACAAGCAGATTCATCTGTATCAGACATGTTTAAACAGACTAGCAATGAAAGCTAGCAAGCTTGGAAAAAATCTTTCAATAAATTTACAAGCAATAGAAAAAACGCTGCAGCGCTTTTAAAAACACAAAAAAACTGTCACAGTGGAAATAACAATGAACTAATTCAGTTATAGCCAACAATTTTAACAGTAAATGTATGAATTTAGCAGAGGATTGCACCCACTAGCAAACGGATGATTAACCCCTCAATACCCAAAAACGGATAATCAATTTAAGATTTAACGCTTTTATCACAGTCAAACACACTGTCACAGGTCTGCTGTGACTGATTACCTCCCTCAAAAATGAATTTTGAAGACCCCTGCGCCCTCTGGAGACGTCCTGGATCAAGGAGGAAGAAGAAGGAAGACTGTGCAAGAATTTTAACTGCGCAACAAGGCGCTAAAAAAGGCCCCTCCCACTCATATTACAACAGTGGGAGACCTGTTACAACGGTTTCTATGCAGAAATATACGTTAGCCATATGGAAAAAAATCATGCCCAAAAAGATTTATCACCAAAGTACCTCACAAAACAAATAACATGCCAGTAAACGTTTTAAAAACAACTTTCCAGTGTTATGCAAAGTTATCACTAAGCCTGCTACCAGTCGCTTCTACTGCAGTTAAGGCTCATACATTTATTTCAGTATTTAACAGTATTTTCTCAGTCAAATTCTAGTCCCTAGAAAATAACTCAACTGCGCATACATTTATCAGCCTGATACCAGTCGCTACTACTGCATTAAAAGCTGTACTTACATCATATGGGTAACTGCAGTGTTTTCTTAGTCAATTCCATTCCTAGAAAATATTACTGCACATACCTCATTTGCGGGGGACCCCGCATGCTATTCCCTTTTCTGAAGTTACCCCACTCCTCAGAATGTGCGAGAACAGCCAGTGGATCTTAGTTACGTCTGCTAAGATCATTGAAAACGCAGGCAGATTCTTCTTCTAAATACTGCCTGAGAGAAAAACAGCACACTCCGGTGCCATTAAAAAATAACAAACTTTTGATTGAAGAAATAAATTAAGTATAAAACACCACTCCTCTCGCGGACCTCCTATGTTGAGACTTGCAAGAGAATGGCTGGATATGACATGTGAGGGGAGGAGCTATATAGCAGCTCTGCTTGGGTGATCCTCTTGCAACTTCCTGTTGGGGAGGAGAATATATCCCATAAGTAATGGATGACCCGTGGACTGAACACACTACAAGAGAAATAAGGAATTGGAATAATTGTGCTTTATACAAAAAAATCATAACCACCACAAAAAGGGTGGGCCTCATGGACTCTTGCTAATATGAAAGAAATGAATTTATCAGGTAAGTTCTTACATAAATTATGTTTTCTTTCATGTAATTAGCAAGAGTCCATGAGCTAGTGACGTATGGGATAGCAGATACCCAAGATGTGGAACTTCCACGCAAGAGTCACTAGAGAGGGAGGGATAAAATAAAGACAGCCAATTCCGCTGAAAAAATAATCCACAACCCAAATAAAAAAATTTGAAATAATAAGCAGAAGAATCAAACTGAAACAGCTGCCTGAAGTACTTTTCTACCAAAAACTGCTTCAGAAGAAGAGAAAACATAAAAATGGTAGAATTTAGTAAAAGTATGCAAAGAAGACCAAGTTGTTGCTTTGCAAATTTGATCAACAGAAGCTTCATTCCTAAAAGCCCAGGAAGTAGAAACTGACCTAGTAGAATGAGCCGCAATCCTTTGAGGCGGGGACTTACCCGACTCTACATAAGCATGATGAATCAAAGACTTTAACCAAGATGCCAATGAAATGGCAGAAGCCTTCTGACCTTTCCTGGAACCAGAAAAGATAACAAATAGACTAGAAGTCTTTCTGAAACCTTTAGTAGCTTCAACATAATATTTCAAAGCTCTCACTACATCCAAAGAATGTAAAGATCTCTCCAGAGAATTCTTAGTATTAGGACACAATGAAGGGACAACAATTTCTCTAGTAATGTTGTTAGAATTCACAACCTTAGGTAAAAATGTAAATGAAGTCCGCAACACCGCCTTATCCTGATGAAAAATCAGAAAAGGAGATTCCCAAGAAAGAGCAGATAACTCAGAAACTCTTCTAGCAGAAGAGATGGCCAAAAGGAACAAAACTTTTCAAGAAAGTAATTTAATATCCAGAGAATGCATAGGTTCAAACGGAGGAGCCTGTAAAGCCCTCAGAACCAAATTAAGACTCCAAGGAGGAGAGATTGACTTAATGACAGGCTTGATATGAACCAAAGCCTGTACAAAACAATGAATATCAGGAAGATTAGCAATCTTTCTGTCAAAAAGAACAGAAAGAGCAGAGATTTGTCCTTTCAAAGAGCTTGCAGACAAACCCTTATCCAAACCATCCTGAAGAAACTGTAAAATTCTAGGAATTCTAAAAGAATGCCAAGAGAATTTATGAGAAGAACACCAAGAAATGTAAGTCTTCCAGACTTGATAATAAATCTTCCTAGACACAGATTTACGAGCCTGTAACATAGTATTAATCACTGAGTCAGAGAAACCTCTATGACTAAGAATCAAGCGTTCAATCTCCATACCTTCAAATTTAATGATTTGAGATCCTGATGGAAAAATGGGCGTTGAGATAGAAGGTCTGGTCTTAACGGAAGTGTCCAAGGTTGGCAACTGGCCATCCGAACGAGATCTGCATACCAAAACCTGTGAGGCCATGCTGGAGCCACCAGCAGTACCAACAAACGCTCCATTAGAATTTTGGAAATCACTCTTGGAAGAAGAACTAGAGGCGGAAAGATATAAGCAGGATGATAATTCCAAGGAAGCGACAACGCGTCCACTGCTTCCGCCTGAGGATCCCTGGATCTGGACAGATACCTGGGAAGTTTCTTGTTTAGATGAGAGGCCATCAGATCTATTTCTGGAAGTCCCCAGATTTGAACAATCTGAAGAAATACCTCTGGGTGAAGAGACCATTCGCAAAGATGAAACGTCTGGCGACTGAGATAATCCGCTTCCCAATTGTCTACACCTGGGATGTGAACCACAGAAATTAGACCGGTCCTGGATTCCGCCCATAAGAGTATCCGAGATACTTCTTTCATAGCCTGAGGACTGTGAGTCCCACCTTGATGATTGACATACGCCACGGTTGTGACATTGTCTGTCTGAAAACAAATAAACGATTCTCTCTTCAGAAGAGGCCAGAACTGAAGAGCTCTGAAAATTGCACGGAGTTCCAAAATGTTGATTGGTAATCTCGCCTCCTGAGATTCCCAAACCCCCTGCGCTGTCAGAGATCCCCAGACAGCTCCCCAACCTGAAAGACTCGCATCTGTTGCGATCACAGTCCAGGTTGGACAAACAAGAGGCCCCTTGAATTAAACGATGGTGATTCAACCACCAAGTCAGAGAAGATCGAACATTGGGATTTAAGGATATTAATTGTGATATCTTTGTATAATCCCTGCACCACTGGTTCAGCATACAAAGCTGGAGAGGTCTCATGTGAAAACGAGCAAAAGGGATCGCGTCCGATGCAGCAGTCATGAGACCTAGAATTTCCATGCACAAAGCTACCGAAGGAAACAATTGAGACTGAAGGTTTCGACAAGCTGAAACCAATTTCAGACGTCTCTTTTCTGTTAGAGACAAAGTCATGGACACTGAATCTATTTGGAAACCCAAAAAGGTTACCTTTGTCTGAGGAATCAAGGAACTCTTTGGTAAATTGATCCTCCAACCATGTCTTTGAAGAAACAACACAAGTTGATTCGTATGAGATTCTGCAGAATGTAAAGACTGAGCAAGTACCAAGATATTGTCCAAATAAGGAAATACCGCAATACCCTGTTCTCTGATTACAGAGAGAAGGGCACCGAGAACCTTCGAAAAGATCCTTGGAGCTGTTGCTAGGCCAAACGGAAGAGCAACAAACTGGTAATGCTTGTCTAGAAAAGAGAATCTCAGGAACTGATAGTGATCTGGATGAATTGGAATATGAAGATATGCATCCTGTAAGTCTATTGTAGACATATAATGCCCTTGCTGAACAAAAGGCAGAATAGTCCTTATAGTCACCATTTTGAATGTTGGTATCCTTACATAACGATTCAATATTTTTAGATCCAGAACTGGTCTGAAGGAATTCTCCTTCTTTGGTACAATGAATAGATTTGAGTAAAACCCCAGACCCCGTTCCAGAACTGGAACTGGCATAATTACCCCAGCCGACTCTAGGTCTGAAACACATTTCAGAAACGCCTGAGCCTTCACTGGGTTTACTGGAATGCGTGAGAAAAAATCTTCTCACAGGCGGCCTTACCTTGAAACCTATTCTGTACCCTTGTGAAACAATGTTCTGAATCCAAAGATTGTGAATCGAATTGATCCAAACATCTTTGAAAAATCGTAACCTGCCCCCTACCAGCTGTGCTGGAATGAGGGCCGCACCTTCATACGGATTTGGGTGCTGGTTTTGACTTTCTAAAAGGCTTGGATTTATTCTAGACTGGAGGTGGTTTCCAAACGGAGACCGTTCCTTTAGGGGAAGGGTCAGGCTTCTGCTCCTTATTCTGACGAAAGGAACGAAAACGATTAGCAGCCCTATATTTACCTTTAGATTTTTTTGTCCTGAGGCAAAAAGGCTCCTTTCCCCCCAGTAACAGTTGAAATTATTGAATCCAACTGTGAACCAAATAATTTATTACCTTGGAAAGAAAGAGAAAGCAATGTTGACTTAGAAGTCATATCTGCATTCCAAGATTTAAGCCATAAAGCTCTTCTAGCTAAAATAGCTAAAGACATATACCTGACATCAATTCTAATGATATAAAAAATGGCATCACAAACAAAGTTATTAGCATGTTGAAGAATTTTAACAATGCTATAAGCATTATGGTCTGACACTTGTTGCGCTAAAGCCTCCAACCAGAAAGTGGAAGCTGCAGCAACATCAGCCAAAGAAATAGCAGGTCTAAGAAGATTACCTGAACATAAATAAGCTCTCCTTAGAAAGGATTCAAGCTTCCTATCTAAAGGATCCTTAAAGGAAGTACTATCTGCTGTAGGAATAGTAGTACGTTTAGCAAGAGTAGAGATAGCCACATCAACTTTGGGGATTTTGTCCCAAAACTCTAATCTATCAGATGGCACAGGGTACAATTTCTTAAACCTTGGAGAAGGAGTAAATGAAGTACCCAGACTATTCCATTCCCTAGAAATTACTTCTGAAATAGCATCAGGAAGTGGAAAAACTTCTGGAATAACTACATGAGGTTTAAAAACCGAATTTAAACGCTTAGCAGATTTAGTATCAAGAGGACTAGACTCCTCCATATCTAATGCAGTCAACACTTCTTTAAGTAAAGAACGAATAAACTCCATCTTAAACAAATACGAAGATTTATCAGTATCAATATCTGAGGCAGAATCTTCTGAACCAGATAGATCCTCATCAGAAACAGATAAGTCAGAATGATGGCGGTCACTTAAAAATTAATCTGAAATATGAGAAGTTTTAAAAGACCTTTTACGTTTACTGGAAGGAGGAATAATAGACAGAGCCTTTCTAATAGAATAAGAAACAAATTCTTTTACATTAACAGGGACATCCTGAACATTAGATGTTGAAAGAAAAACAACAGGTAAAGGATTATTACTAATGGAGACATTATCTGCGTTAGAAAGTTTATCATGACAACTAACACAAACTACAGCATGAGGAACAGTTACCAAAAGTTTACAACAAATGCACTTAGCTTTGGTAGAACCAACATCAGGCAGTGTCTTTCCAGAAGTAGATTCTGATCCAGGGTCAGGTTGTGACATCTTGCAATATGTAATAGAACAAACAACATATAAAGCAAAATTATCAAATTCCTTAAGTGACAGTTTCAGGAATGGGAAAAAATGCAAAATAAACAAGCCTCTAGCAACCAGAAGCAACAAAAAAGTGAGACTTAAATAATGTGAAAAAAATTGGAACAAGTATGACGCCCACATTTTTTGGCGCCAAGTATGACGCCACATCCTTTGGTGCCGAAAACGACGCCCACATTTTTTGGCGCAAAAAAAGTCTGTAACACACATGCGCCAAAAAATGACGCAACCACGAACAAACTTCCGGCATCAACTATGGCGCAGGAAATGACAAAATTTTGCGCCAAAAAAGTTTGCGCCAAGAATGACGCAATAAATTGAAGCATTTTCTGTCCCTGCGAGCCTAACAGCCCACAGGGAAAAAAGTCAATTGAAAATTTTTAAGGTAAGAAAAATATATATTTATTCATATGCATTATCCCAAAATAATGAAACTAACAGTCTGAAATAAGGAATACTGATTATCCTGAATCATGGCAAATATAAGTTTAAAACATATATTTAGAACTTTACATATAAAGTGCCCAACCATAGCTTTGAGTGTCATAAATAGAAATAAGATTTACTTACCCCAAGACACTCATCTACATATAGTAGATAGCCAAACCAGTACTGAAATGAGAATCAGTAGAGGCAATGGTATATAAGAGTATATCGTCGATCTGAAAAGGGAAGTAGGAGAAGAAATCTCTACGACCGATAACAGAGAACCTATGAAATAGATCCCTTAGAGGAAGACCATTGTATTCAAATAGGCAATACTCTCTTCACATCCCTCTGACATTCACTGCACTCTGAGAGGAAAACCGGGCTTCAGCCTGCTGCAAAGTGCATATCAACGTAGAATCTAGCACAAACTTACTTCACCACCTCCATGGGAGGCAAAGTTTGTAAAACTGAATTGTGGGTGTGGTGAGGGGTGTATTTATAGGCATTTTGAGGTTTGGGAAACTTTGCCCCTCCTGGTAGGAATGTATATCCCATACGTCACTAGCTCATGGACTCTTGCTAATTACATGGAAGAAACACAATTAATACCAGGAGCGGATTAATACCGCTAAATATTCACCAAAGAGGGTGAATAGGGACTAAGGAAACTTAGTCATGTGGGGGGGCGAGGAGGGGAGAAAATGGTATAAAATAGTAAAGGCTATGAAATGCCACACTGAGAACAAACATTGATTATAACTGTATTAACTATATGTTAAACTGAGTTAGGGAGAAACTGATGGACCTTGAACTCCCTACTCCTAAGGAAGGTAATGGTGAAGCTTAAAGTAAACACGTAGCCAAACTTATCATCTATAACCGAGGGGACTAATAATTTCCCTACTCTTCTTTGGTATGAGAGGATACCTGTAGTACTTTATCAGGTGCAAGAACTCAGTATGTAAAGCAGGTATAAACTTTCTGGTACAATTATAGGTATATTTCAACTTCATGTCTATTTTTGTGTTTCACATCATTCCCAACCTGAAATTAAATATGAATCTAGGTTGTTCATAAGACAAGTTAGGCACCTTTAAGGAACACAACTCCAGCATCTAAAACCTTTCTGAAACCCCTAGTAAATTTGATGAGATTACCCTATTTCAACTACATATACGCTACACGATCATATTGAATATTAAATGAGATAGATTACTATAAGTATTACAAAATGAGCAAAAATAATAAAATAGGATCTCCCTTTTGCACTAATATATTAAAATAGGACTGGAATATTTCACTCTGTTAGCCTCCCAGAATATATTTTATGGAGTGGTAAATGTCAACACACATTCTGAACTACAATATATATCCTAAAGGCATTGCAACAGGGAGGGTTACGGAGCATAAACTAGGAGTGTAGGGGAAATATTACACAAAGTATATAGGAATAGTAAAAAATATAAACTCCTTCTTTAACAGCTAGGAGAGCATTTTTAACTGTTGCGGTACTCCAAAGAACACTAATTAGGCAATTCCATATAACTATAACATTCCTAACTAGCTTCTGTTAACAAGCCTTAACCCTTTAGCATAGTAGTTAGTGTGCCAAAACTTGAAGAAGAGAAAGTTAGATACGTAATATCCTAGATGGAGTTAGTCCCTTTGTTTCAAGACTTTAGGCCATCAGGACTCTAGTCAAACTGAGGAATCACCTGAGCCCAGAAAGTCTAGTATAGTGGACATATGCACTGTTGGTTGAAATGTTTAAATGAATAGCAAGTTCCATTAGCTATAACTTATAATTTAGAATCCACCCCTGTGGCAGAAATAAAACAAACCATTCTGAAGCAAGCCACCTTGGCCGCAGGTAGCTTCCAAAACATATTATCAAACTCCCACAACAGGAGGGAGGCCAAGGCATCATTTGTGCTACATGAAATCCCAAGGGATGTCAATATAGAAACATAGGGTCACAGAACAGCACATTTGACAAATATGATGAACTCCTACTATTACATCACTTTTTTTAAGGAACTCAGAGGAATTTATAGCTCCCAACAGCTAATTTTTATAGGATGATGGGGATTGCAGGAGAAGAAATCTCTACGACCGATAACAGAGAACCTATGAAATAGATCCCTTAGAGGAAGACCATTGTAGAGGAAGACCATTGTAATATAGTATCTAGAGTCCTGAATCCACAAGCTTCAGACCTAAGGGTAGTCATCTAAGGTAATGGACAGCTAGAAGACAGTTGCTAGATATCCCAATATACAGATGAAATCTGGAGTAGTCACAATATGGAAGATAGGACAGTGATGCGCTGCAGCTTACATAGAGAGAAACTGAACATCACTCCAACTCTGACAAGCGCTCACCCAATTCCAAATCTTGGCATCGAGATACAATATAGGATGACCAGGTCCCGGATACAGTCAAAGGTCCATCGTGAGCTGCATGAATATAAATAGGTCCCCAGCCACCTAGATCCATCCACAGGTTGCAGCATATTGCCCTCTGTCACAACACGCACACTCCTAAGAATGGATGCCGCTGGTGTCAGTATTTTATGACGGCTGACAATTTTCTGATGTGCCACTTGGACTAGTTCTAGAGCCGTGTCGCGGCCAAACTCAAGGCTCCTTGCGAAGTCCCTTACATTTCTTTCCAGACCTGCACAGAACTCAGGTTCTCTCTTAAACCCATATTGCTGATCATATGTACGGTGCAGAACCATATCCCCACTGTCAGGCAGGGTATCTGTCGGGCTGATGAGAGGATCTTCACAAAGTACTGCTGTATAAGGAGCGCCGACTGCATCCCTTAGCGTGTCAACAATGGCAGCCAGGTGGTGGTCTAGTCGGGTGCACAACGATGCCAAACAGGAAGCAGCCAGCGCCATGTTGAAATATGAGTGTGCTTATAAATGTCGTTGCGACCCCGTCTCCTCACTTGTAAGTTAACATTAGGGTGAGATAGCTTAAGTCCCCACAGTAATGGGTTTCTATAGCATAGTTAGTCATACTTTCCTTCGGGCCATGTCGCAGTTAGAGTCCATAACTGTGTGGTAGGCCACAGCTGCATGTTTTTAAGCCAAAGTCAGTGATTTTGCAACTAAATCGTCTACTCCCGTGTTCTCACTAGATCCCTGGTGAAACGTAAGAGCATGTGCATACAATTATCGAGAAGATAGTGCTTAGGACCCGATTTAAAAAAAAAAAAGAAATTTAACGGAGCTCTTCCAACTTGCATCCGCTCAGCATGGCGGTTGGCTCCGCCCCCCATAAAATTCTGTTTTATTGTACCCCTCTACTGAAAAGTTAGCAAATGTTTTGTCAATGTTTACTTTGCTGTCCTTTTCTCTGTTGAGAAAATCTTCCATCAAATTGGCCAAAAGTATTGGTCAGAGAGTAGCGATAAGTTGGAGGAGAGCTCCCACCATCAGAGATAGAGTAATGAAGAGTTACTTTGTTAAACAAGAAAGATGGCCTAAAGGGAACATACCCCTGTAGGACCTGTAAATACTGTACATTCATGAGCAATGTGAAACAAATGGATATTTTTCCAGCAGGAACCAAGAATATTAACAGATTTTTTAATTGTAGGACAAGCAATATAATTTATTGTCTGGCATGTAATTGTCATAAAAAGTACATTGGCATGTCAACAAGAGAATTCAGGAAAAATCTGGGTGAACACCTTGGAAATATTAGAAATGCCAAAAGTGACATGGATAAGGTAGAAAAAATATAATTTATGTAAGAACTTACCTAATAAATTCATTTCTTTCATATGAGCTAGTGACGTATGGGAAATACAATCCTACCAGGAGGGGAAAAGTTTCCCAAACCTCAAAATGCCTATAAATACACCCCTCACCACACCCACAATTCAGTTTAATGAATAGCCAAGTAGAGGGGTGATAACATAAGGAGTAAAAAAGCATACAAAAGAGGAACTGGAAATATAATTGTGCTTTTATACAAAAAACATAACCACCAAAAAAGGGTGGGCCTCATGGACTCTTGCCAATACAAAAGAAATTAACTTATCAGGTAAGTTCTTACATAAATTATGTTTTCTTTCATGTAATTGGCAAGAAATCATGAGCTAGTGACGTATGGGATAGCAATACCCAAGATGTGGAAGACCACAGAAGAGTCACTAGAAAGGGAGGGATAAAATAAGCTATTTCTGATAAAAAAAAACAAAATCTTTCAAGTCTCTCTCATAAACTTCACATAAATTTCAAAGAAAAAAATTAAATCATAAGCAGAAAAATCAAACAGACAGCTGCCTGAAAAACTTTTCTACCAAAGACTGCTTCAGAAGAAGAAAATACAACAAAACATTTAATAAATGTATGCAAAGAAGACCAAGTTGCTGCTTTGCAAATCTGATCAACTGAAGCTTCATTCTTAAAAGCCCAAGAAGTTGCGACTGATCTAGTAGAATGGAGGAGACTGTCCGGTCTCCAAATAAGCCTTGTGAATCAAACGTTTTAACCAAGATGAGGAGAGATTGATTTAATAACAGGCTTGATATGAACCAAAGCCTGAACAAAACAGTGAATATCAGGAAGTTTTGGAGATCACCCTTGGAAGAAAAACCAGAGGTGGAAAAATGTAAGCAGGTTGGTAAAACCAAGGAACTGCTAACGCATCCACCATCTCCGCCTGAGGATCCCTGGACCTGGAAAGGTACCTGGGAAGCTTCTTGTTTAGATGGGAAGACCCCACATCTGTACAATCTGACAAAAAACATCTGGATGGATGGAGAGACCACTCCCCTGGATGTTAAAACTGACGACTGAGATAGTCCGCTTCTCAATTGTCTACACCTGGGATATGTATCGCAGAAATTAGACAGGAGTTGGAATCCACCCAAAAAAGTATCCGCAATACTTCTTTCATTGCTAAAGGACTGCGAGTCCCACCCTGATGATTGATATATGCCCCAGTTGTGATATTGCCTGTCTGAAAGCGAATTAATAATTTTCTCTTTAATAGAGGCCAAGCCTGAAGAGCCCTGAAAATAGCACGGAGTTCTAAACTATTGATTGGTAACCTCGCCTCTTGAGGATTCCCAACTCCTTGTGCTGTCAGAGATCCCCAAACAGCTCCCCAACCTGTGAGACTTGCATCTGTTGAAATCACAGTCCAGGAAGGACGAACAAAAGAGGCCCCTTGAATAATCCGACAATGGTCTAACCACCAGGACAGAGAGAGTTGAATGTTGGGATTTAAGTATATCAATTGTGATATCTGAGTATAATCCCTGCACCATTGATTCAGCATGCAAAGCTGAAGAGGTCTCATATGAAAACAAGCAAAGGTGATCACGTCCGATGCTGCAGTCATAAGACCTAAAACTTCCATGTACATTGACACTGAAGGGAATGATTGAGACTAAAGGTTTCGAAAGGCAGAAACCAATTTCATTTGTCTCCTGTCTGTTAAAGACAGAGTCATGGACACTGAATCTATCTGGAAACCTAAAAAGGTAACCCTGGTCTGAGGAATCAAGGAACTCTTTGGTAAATTAATCCTCCAACAAGTTGATTCGTCAGATTCTGCTAAATGAAAAGATTGAGCCAGTACCAAGATATCGTCCAAATAAGAAAATACTGCAATACCCTGCTCTCTGATTACAGATAGAAGGGCACCTAGAACCTTCTAAAAGATCCTTGGAGCTGTCGCTAGGCCAAATGGAAGAGCGTTGTCTAGAAAAGAGAATCTCAGAAACCGATAGTGGTCTGGATGAATTGGAATATTAAGATATGCATCCTGTAAGTCTATTGAGGACATGTAATGACCTTGCTGAACAAAAGGCAGAATAGTCCTTATAGTCACCATCTTGAGAATTGGGACCCTTACAAATTGATTCAAAAACTTCAGATCCAGAACTGGTCTGAATGAATTCTCCTTTTTTGGGACAATAAATAGATTTGAATAAAAACCTAGACCCTGTTCCAGAAGTGGAACTGGTACAATTACCTTTGAAAGCTCCAGATCTGAAACACACATCAGAAAGGACTGATCTTTCACAGGATTTGATGGAACGTGATAGAGAAAAAATCTCCTCACAGGAGGTCTTATTCTAAAAGCTATTCGATACCCCTGAGAAACAATATTCTGAATCCAAGGATTCTTAACGGAACCTGCTCAAATATCTTGAAATAATTTTAATCTGCCCCCCACTTGTAGAACTGGATTGAGGGCCACACCTTTAAGTAGTCTTGGGGGCAGGCTTTGGCTTCTTATAAGGCTTGGATTTATTCCAACTCGAAGATGGCTTCCAATTGGAGCCAGAGTCCTTAGAGGAAGGAGTGTTTTTTTGTTCTCTATTTTGACGAAAGGAAAGAAACCGATTTGAAGCTTTAGATTTACCCTTAGACTTTTTATCTTGGGGCAAAAAAACTCCCCTCCAGTAATAGTGGAAATGAAAGAATCCAATTGGGAACCAAATAAATTATTACCTTGGAATGATAGAGATAGCAACCTAGATTTAGATACCATGTCAGCATTCCATAATATGAGCTATAAAGTGCTTCTAGCTAAAATAGCCAAAGACATAGATTTAACATCAATCTTGATGATATCAAAAATAGCATCACAGATAAAATGATTAGCATGTTGAAGCAACCTAACAATGCTATGCAAATCAGAATCTTTTTCCCGTTGTGCTAAGCTATCCAACCAAAAAGTTGATGCAGCCGCAACATCCGCCATAGAAATGGCAGGTCTGAGAATATAGCCAGAATGTAAATAAGCTTTCCTTAGATAAGATTCAATTATCCTATACTATCTTCCATAGGTCTTCCATAGGAGTAGTAGTACATTAGCAAGAGTAGAAATAGCCCGATCAACCTTAGGGACTTTTCCCCAAAACTCTAATTTAGCCACTGGCAAAAGATACAACTTTTTAAACCTTGAAGAAGGAACAAAAACAGAATTTATGCTTACCTGATAAATTACTTTCTCTTGCGGTGTATCCAGTCCACGGATTCATCCTTTACTTGTGGGATATTCTCATTCCCTACAGGAAGTAGCAAAGAGAGCACACAGCAAAGCTGTTCATATAGCTCCCCCTCTAGCTCCACCCCCCGGTCATTCGACCAAAGGTTAGGAAGAAAAAGGAGAAACCATAGGGTGCAGTGGTGACTGTAGTTTAAACAAATTTTTTTTTACCTGACTTAAATGCCAGGGCGGGCCGTGGACTGGATACACCGCAAGAGAAAGTAATTTATCAGGTAAGCATAAATTCTGTTTTCCCTTGCAAGGTGTATCCAGTCCACGGATTCATCCTTTACTTGTGGGATACCAATACCAAAGCTTTAGGACACGGATGAAGGGAGGGAACAAGACAGGTACCTTAAACGGAAGGCACCACTGCTTGCAAAACCTTTCTCCCAAAAATAGCCTCCGAAGAAGCAAAAGTATCGAATCTGTAAAATTTGGCAAAAGTATGCAGTGAAGACTAAGTCGCTGCCTTACAAATCTGTTCAACAGAAGCCTCATTTTTGAAAGCCCATGTGGAAGCCACTGCTCTGGTAGAATGAGCAGTAATTCTTTCAGGAGGCTGCTGGCCAGTAGTCTCATAGGCCAAACGGATGATGCTTTTCAGCCAAATGGAAAGAGAGGTATCAGTCGCTTTCTGACCTCTCCTCTTACCAGAATAGATAACAAACAAGGAAGATGTTTGTCTAAAATCCTTAGTTGCTTGTAAATAGAACTTTAAAGCACGAACTACATCAAGATTGTGTAATAGACGTTCCTTCTTCGAAGATGGATTAGGACACAGAGAAGGAACAACTATTTCCTGGTTAATTTTCTTGTTAGAAACAACTTTAGGAAGAAAACCAGGCTTGGTACGCAAAACTACCTTATCTGCGTGGAACACCAGGTAAGGTGAATCACACTGTAAGGCAGATAATTCTGAAACTCTTCGAGCAGAAGAGATAGCTATCAAAAACAAAACTTTCCAAGATAACAACTTAATGTCTATGGAATGTAAAGGTTCAAACGGAACCCCTTGAAGAACTGAAAGAACTGGATTCAAACTCCATGGCGGAGCCACAGGTTTATAGACAGGCTTGATTCTGACTAAAGCCTGAGCAAACGCATGAAAGTCTGGTACCTCTGCCAGACGCTTGTGTAACAGGATAGACAAAAAGATATTTGTCCTTTTAAGGAACTAGCTGACAATCCTTTCTCCAGTCCTTCTTGGAGAAAGGACAATATCCTGGGAATCCTAATCTTACTCCATGAGTAACCCTTGGATTCACACCAACAAAGATATTTCCGCCATATCTTATGGTAGATTTTCCTGGTGACAGGCTTTCTAGCCTGAATCAGAGTATCTATAACTGACTCAGAGAACCCACGCTTTGATAGAATTAAGCGTTCAATCTCCAAGCAGTCAGACGTAGAGAAACCAGATTTGGATGCTTGAACGGACCCTGTATTAGAAGACCTCATTGGCAGTGTCCATGGTGGGACAGATGACATGTCCACTAGGTCTGCATACCAAGTCCTGCGTGGCCACGCAGGCGCTATCAGAATCACCAAAGCCTTCTCCTGCTTGATTCTGGCAACCAGACGCGGGAGGAGAGGAAACGGTGGAAAAACATAAGCCAGATTGAAGGACCAAGGCGCTGCTAGAGCATCTATCAATACTACCTTAGGATCCCGGGACCTGGACCCGTAAAGAGGAAGTTTGGTGTTCTGACGGGACGCCATCAGATCCAACTCTGGGGTGCCCCATAGCTGAGTCAGCTGGGCAAATACCTCTGGGTGGAGTTCCCACTCCCCCGGGTGAAAAGTCTGACGACTTAGAAAATCCGCCTCCCAGTTGTCTACTCCTGGGATGTGAATTGCTGAGAGATGGCAGGAGTGATCCTCCGCCCACCTGATTATTTTGGTTACTTCCGTCATCGCTAAGGAACTCTTTGTTCCCCCCTGATGATTGACGTAAGCTACAGTCGTGATGTTGTCCGACTGAAATCTGATGAATTTGGCCGCCACTAGTTGAGGCCATGCCTGAAGAGCGTTGAATATCGCCCTCAGTTCCAGAATGTTTATCGGGAGAAGCGTTTCTTCCCGAGACCATAAGCCCTGAGCTTTCAGGGAGTCCCAGACCGCACCCCAGCCTAACAGACTGGCGTCGGTCGTTACGATGATCCACTCTGGCCTGCGGAAACATATTCCTTGAGACAGGTGATCCTGAGACAACTACCAGAGAAGAGAATCTCTGGTCTCCTGGTCCAACTGAATTTGAGGAGACAAATCTGCATAATCCCCATTCCACTGTTTGAGCATGCATAGTTGCAGTGGTCTGAGGTGTATCCGAGCGAAAGGGACTATGTCCATTGCCGCAACCATTAGTCCGATTGTCTCCATGCACTGAGCCACAGATGGCTGAGGAATGGAATAAAGAGCTCGGCAAGTAGTTAAGAGTTTTAGCTTTCTGACCTCCGTCAGAAATATTTTCATTTCTACCGAGTCTATCAGGGTTCCTAGGAATGGAACTCTTGTGAGGGGGGAGAGAGAACTCTTTTTGATGTTCACCTTCCACCCGTGAGACCTCAGAAAGGCCAATACAATCTCCGTGTGAGACTTGGTTCTTTGGAAAGTTGACGCCTGAATTAAGATGTCGTCTAGGTAAGGCGCCACTGCTATGCCCCGCAGTCTTAGAACCGCCAGGAGGGACCCTAGCACCTTTGTGAAAATTCTGGAAGCAGTGGCCAACCCAAAAGGAAGAGCCACAAACTGAAAATGCTTGTCCAGAAAGGCGAACCTGAGAAACTGGTGATGATCTTTGTGGATAGGAATGTGCAGATACGCATCCTTTAGATCCACTGTAGTCATATATTGACCCTCCTGGATCAGTGGTAAGATTGTCCGAATGGTCTCCATCTTGAATGATGGGACTCTGAGGAATTTGTTTTAAGAGAATTATCCATGACTGCCGCTAAGTCTTGTAATGTAAAAGGGTTAGACGCACTAGAGGTACTAGGCGTCGCTTGCGCGGGCATAACTGGTTGCGACACTTGGGGGGAGGCAGACGGGCTACCCTCATTACCTTCAGTCTGAGAATCATCTTGGGCCACATTTTTAAGTGCAACAATATGATCTTTAAAGTGTATAGACATATCAGTACAAGTGGGACACATTCTGAGAGGGGGTTCCACCATGGCTTCTAAACACATTGAACAAGGATGTTCCTTAGTGTCAGACATGTTTAACAGACTAGTAGAGTACACAAGCAGGCTTGGAATCACTTTAATCAAATAAAAAACACAATTTGAAAAAAAACGTTACTGTGCCTTTAAGAGATAAAAAGAGCACACAATTTTACAAAACGGTGAAAAATGCAGCAATCTTTCTGAAATTTTAACAGTATTTAGCTAAAGCCTTAATAAGATTGCACCCCAAGTTTCAAAACGATTAACCCCTTAATGCCCAAACCGGAGCAGCCTAAAGCCAACACCTGGTTAAATCACTACAGCACCTTGCCACAGCCTTGCTGTGGCCCTACCTTCCCTTAGAGATCAGATTTGGGGGAATACAGCTTCTTTTAGGCCCTCAAACATCAGCAGGACCCTCCATGTGAAACAGCATGAACTTCTCTGCAATTCTAACTGTGCATCTGAGGTAATTAGGCCCCTCCCACTCTACTCCGGATCTGTGAGGCCTAGTAAATCACTCCTAAGTTACTAAAAAACAGCCATGTGGTAATAACCCCAGAAAAAAACCCCCAAAAGGGCTTTCAAAGTGTCTTGCAAAACAATTTTTCCTTAACCAAACAATTGTTTGCCCTGAATAAGTGTCAACCAGTATATTAACCCTATTATGTAAGCATTCAATTCCTTACTAAGTCTGTGAACATAGCTTACCCTCCCCTCATGGGGATCTTGTCAGTCTTCTAGCATTAACTCAGTCTTGTCTAGAAATAAATGACTGAACATACCTTATTGCAGATCACCCTGGAAACTGTTCCCCCCAACTGAAGTTTTCTGGTACTCCTTAGTCCTGTGTGGGAACAGCAGTGGATTTTAGTTACAACATGCTAAAATAATTTTCCTCTCAGCAGAAATCTTCATCACTTTTCTGCTAGAGAGTAAATAGTACAAACCGGTACCATTTAAAATAACAAACTTTTGATTGAAGATAATAAAACTACAATTCTAACACCACATTCACTTTACACTCCCGAGAGAGACCCTAGTGCTTAGAGCCAGCAAAGAGAATGACTGGGGGGTGGAGCTAGAGGGGGAGCTATATGGACAGCTTTGCTGTGTGCTCTCTTTGCTACTTCCTGTAGGGAATGAGAATATCCCACAAGTGAAGGATGAATCCGTGGACTGGATACACCTTGCAAGAGAAAGAAGTACCAAGTTTAGACCATTCCTTAGCAATCACATCAGAAATATCATCAGGAACAGGAAAAACCTCAGTAGTCACAGAAGGTTTATAGACAGAATTTAAACGTTTACTGGATTTATTATCAAGAGGACCAGACTCCTCAATATCCAAAGTTATCAACACTTCTTTTAACAAGGAAAGAATATACTCAATCTTAAAAATATAAGATGATTTATCAGTGTCAATGTCTCAAGTAGGATCTTCTGAATCAGAGAGATCCTCATCAGGTATATATATATCAGTATGTTGTCAGTCATTACAAATTTAATCAGTAGTATGAGAAGCTTTAAAAGACCTTTTACATTTATTTGAAGGCGGAATAGCAGACATAGCCTTCTGTATCGCATCAGCAATATAATTTTTCATATAGACAGGGATGTGATGTACGTTTGATGTTGAAGGAAACATTTTCTGCATGCAAAAGCTTAACATGACAACTGTTACATACTACAGCTGGAGATATAATCTCCACTAGCTTACAACAGATACACTAAGCTTTGGTAGAACTGTGTTCAGGCAGCATGGTTCCTACAGCAGCTTCTGAGACGGGATCAGGTTGGGACATCTTGTAAAATTTAAAAGAAAAATAACATTTAAACAAAAATATCTTATTTCCACATATAGCAGTTCCAGGAATGGGAAAAAATGCAAATGCTAAAATTGTCAAAAAAAGCAAATAGCATAGCCCTCCGAGCATAAAGAAGGCAAGGAGCATATAGGAAGTGAGGTAAAATAAACTAAATTTTTTGGTACCAAGTATGACGCAAAATGAAGTTGACCTTTTTTTGGCGCCAACAATCATCCGGAAATGATGCAACGCGCGTCATAAACAAAATTTTGCGCCAAACAACCTGGAGTCAATTAAGACGCAGGAAATGACAAACTTGCTTCATTATAGATGCATATTCACGCAAAAAAAATCTTGCGCCAAGAATGATGCAATAAATAACAGCATTTTTTTTCAAAAGAAAAAACAAGTCAAATTAGAAAAAACATAATTTATGTAAGAACTTACATGATAAATTAATTTCTTTCATATTGGCAAGAGTCCATGAACTAGTGACGTATGGGATATACAATTCTACCAGGAGGGGCAAAGTTTTCCAAACCTCAAAATGCCTATAAATACACCCCTCACCACACCCACAATTCAGTTTAATGAATAGCCAAGTAGTGGGGTGATACAAAAAAAAAATTAAAAAAGCATACAAAAAAGAGGAACTGGAAATATAATTTTGCTTTTATACAAAAAATCATAACCACCAGAAAAGGGTGGGTCTCATGGACTTATGTTTTCTTTCATGTAATTGGCAAGAGTCCATGAGCTAGTGACATATGGGATAGTAATACCCAAGATGTGGAAGTCCACAGAAGAGTCACTTGTCAAGGTATATGTAAAGATTAATATATATAGTATTATATATTTGGCTAATCAGTACCAAATTATTTATTCATTCAAAAACATTAAATACTTTGACTGACCAAATTCAATCCTCCCCCACTGCTGTGATCAAACAGGATGGGTCACAAAGTCACTTTAAAAAAAAAAATGTTGTAAAAGTGAGTTTGAGAAAGAGCAGAGTTTTATAGCTTAAATTGAAAGATAACATTTAAACCATTTCAAAGGCAAAAACTTCAATAAGAGATGGTTAATCTATATGGGTCCTGATAATATTCATCCAAGGGTTTTAAAAGAACTTCGATCAGTGCTAACTGTCCCATTAACTGATCTGTTTAATCAGTCACTATTAACAGGAGCTGTCCCAGATGATTGGAGAATAGCAAATGTAATACCCCTTCATAAAAAGGGCAGTAGAGAAGAATCTGGCAACTACAGGCCAGTTAGTTTAACTTCAGTAGTAGGGAAATTAATGGAAAGCCTCTTAAAAGAAAGAATTATGACTTACATAAAGACAAACAATTTAGAGGACCAAAATCAGCATGGTTTTACTTCAGGGAGATCATGTCAGACTAATCTAATGGACTTCTTTGATTATGTAACAAAAGTATTAGACAAGGGAGGAGCAGTTGATGTAGCATATCTAGATTTCAGCAAAGCATTTGACACCGTCCCACACAATAAACTTATTCACAAACTATATCTCCTTGGTCTAGATTCAAAAATTGTGAACTGGGTGGAATGCTGGCTGAAGGACAGAAAACAAAGTGTCTTAGTAAATGGAGTTCATTCAGCAGAGGGGGCTGTTACTAGTGGTGTTCCTCAGGGGTCAGTTCTGGGGCCTGTTTTGTTTAACATATTTATCTGCGATATCAGCAAAGGGCTACAGGGGAAAGTATGTCTCTTTGCAGATGATACAAAAATTTGCAACAGAGTGGATGTTCCAGGGGGGGTAGACAAAATGAGAAGTGATATACAACAATTGGAGGATTGGACAAATGACTGGGGTCTAAAGTTTAACACAGCAAAGTGTAAAATAATGCATTTAGGGAAGAAAAATCCAAATGTTAATTACAGACTCAATGACACTTTACTGACTGTTACAGACGAGGAACAGGACTTGGGAATTATTATTTCAGATGATTTAAAACTTAGTAAACAATGTAGTAATGCAGCGAGTAAGGCTAGCAGAATGCTTGGATGTATTGGTAGAGGTATTTGCAGCAGAAATAGTAAGGTTCTTATGCCACTTTATAGATCATTAGTTAGGCCTCATCTTGAGTATTGTGTGCAGTTCTGGAGACCATATCTTCAGAAGGATATTAACAAACTTGAATCTGTGCAAAGGAGGGCTACCAAAATGGTACATGGTCTAAAAAATAAAACTTACCAGGATAGGCTCAATGACCTAAATATGTATAGCTTAGAGGAGAGAAGGGAAAGAGGTGATATGATAGCAACTTTCAAGTACATTAAAGGGTTTAGTAAAACTGAGGCTGTGGGTATTTTACATAAAATGGAAAATTCAAGAACAAGGGGTCATGAAGGGTAGTAGATTCAGAAGTAATTTGAGGAAGCACTTCTTTACAGAAAGAGTGATTGATTTATGGAATAAACTTCCTCAAGAGGTAGTAGCAACAAACACTGTGGGGGACTTTAAAAATGCATGGGACAAGCATAGGGCTATCCTACGAACTAGATAAGTTTATACTGTTAGGTAAGGTCGGGCAGACTTGCTGGGCCTATGGCTCTTATCTGCCGTCAATATCTATGTTTCTATGTTTCTATATAGCTATATATTCCAGGTTTTAGATCAGACATAAGAAACGCTTCTCCTAATAAGGATAGAATTTAAAATTGTTTCAAAAGGAATGGCCATATTTATTTTGTGTATTATAAATCTTGGATCAAACAGGATGATTTCCTTTCCTGATGAACAGGACATAGGAGAACCAGATTATAAAATAGATTACCCCATACAGTGAATAGAGACGTAAATGTCTAAAACTTTTAATTTAAGACCTGATGAGATGTTTACAATTTCAAGAAAGTGGAAATTAGCATGCTGGAGCCTCAAAAATACTTGCCCATATATGGGTTTCCTGCCAAGGTGAGGAGCCGATCCGTCTGGAGAAGGTTTGAAAACACAAACATTCTCAGGGACTGTAATTTGTGACAACCACAAGTTAAATGATCCCCTATTGAGTTTCCCATGTACAGATAACAGACAAATTGACATTTAAAGTCTCTGTATGGCATAAATAAGAATAAATAAATCTTGCAAAATAAATAATATCTTCATGTAGTCAAGGTAATCAAATGAATATATATATATTCAGACAACATATTATATATGAATATAGAAATTAGTGAGATTTTCTAATATTACATGAAGATGTGCTAAGCTTGATAGGTGACTATTTTAGTTGGTCTAAAATGTTTAACTGTGTCAGAATAATAACCTCTGTATCTCTTTATTTTTTAGACGTATAATAACAAGATGTCCTATGAATATGGACCATAGACAAGATTCAAGCATTCAAGATTTATTAGAAATATGAAATTTATTATATTCATGTTGGGATGCAGTGCAGTACTGAATATGAAATAGGCTGTATTTGTATATAAATGCCAGGATACTGGTGACATCTTAAATAGATTTAAAGCTAATAGTTAGCAGTATAAATTCCTTTGATATAATATAATGTTAAAAACATAATGTATTTGGTATCGGGGAAATCAGAAAAATTATATGGTACTGCCCCATCTATGATTAATATTGTAATTTATTAATGCAATAAATTAAAGTATGTTTAAAATGATCATTATATGGGAGATAATTGAAATGTAGCAAAGATGAATGTTAAGAATGAATCTGTTTTGTTTGTCATGTTGCCCCCGATGGCCAAAATCTGGTGTTGCGATGCAAGAATAACAGCCAAAAGAAATTGGTTGTTAACAAAGATGCATTTTTCCCTAACAACCATATATCCCAGGTTGTCCAATCAGAAGGGACAAGGATCCGTAAGGGCTATCCAATTCGTCAGTGATGGTACAAAACAAAAAGGGGTGGGGTAATATCACATGATAAAAACCCCAAGCATAGAAAAGGCTGGAAGCTGTCTGTGTACAAGGACTGTGACTGCTAAAAACTTGGCTGCGTTGAACTACAATTTGTTTCAAACTGGTGATGTATGGTTGTTATAATTTTTTTAAATATTTTAAACAAAGGTAATTGGTAAGATCATAGTCAAATTGTAAGTAATAGATTTAAGAGAATTTGTATTTTAGCTTGTATTCATAGCCTGTGTATTTTAAACTAATCCTTAATGCTAGATAATTCATCTGTGCAAATATATATATATATCTATATCTATATCTATATATATATATATATATATATATATATATATATATATACTGTATATCTTAGAATTGCTTTTAATTATAAGTAACTAAGAATTTGTTCCAGTTTAAATAAATGGACATTTAAAGTAACTGTTTACATTAAGAATATATGTACTTTTAGTATCCTAATAAGAATTGTATTAGAATCAATTGTAGATAAATAGCCGAGTACATTGCTTGAATGTTAGTAGCTGAATATATTGGAGTCTCATTGTGATATTTTAAATGCAACTCTGATTTGGGAGGCTATTGTGAATAAGGCAACTTTTATGAACTTTGCATAGCATATTTTAATAGTTTTAAACGTGTATAGTATTGACTCATACTCTGGTTCCTACAAATATATTTCAATGTGTTTATAGATATCAACTAATAAAAAGAATTCAGGAATTTATATTAATTTTATGGTTTCTAGCATATGCATATTGATTAAGGGTTTAATTTAAAGAAAGATTGTTAAATATATTGTGTTATAACCCTGCCATATACTGACACACTAGAAAGGGAGGGATAAAATAAAAACAGCCATTTTCCGCTGAAAAAATTAAATCCACAAAAATATAAGTTTTTCTCATAAATTGAAAGAAAAAAACTTAAAATATTAGCAGAAGAATCAAACTGAAACAGCTGCCTGAAGAACTTTTCTACCAAAAACTGCTTCAGAAGAAGCAAATACATCAAAATGGTAAAATGTTGTAAATGTATGCAAAGAAGACCAAGTTGCTGCTTTGCAAATCTGAAGCTTCATTCTTAAAAGGCCAAGAAGTGGAGACTAGTAGAATGAGCTGTGATCCTCTGAGGCGGGGACTGTCTCGCCTCTAAATAAGTTTTATGAATCAAAAGCTTCAACAAAGATGCCAAAGAAATGGCAGAAGCTTTCTGACCTTTCCTAGAACCAGATAAGATACCAAATAGACTAGAAGTCTTCCTGAAATCTTTAGTAACTTTAACATAATATTTCAAAGCTCTTACAACATCCAAAGAATGCAAAGATCTTTCAAGAGCATTCTTGGGATTAGGACACAAGGAAGGAACAACAATTTCTATACTAATGTTGTTAGAATTCACAACCTTAGGAAGAAATTTAAACGAAGTCCGAAAAAAAGCCTTATCCTGATGGAAAATCAGACTCACAAGAGAGAGTAGACAATTCGGAAACTATTCTAGCTGAAGAGATAGCCAAAAGAAACACTTTCCAAGAAAGTAGTTTAATATCCACAGAATGCATAGGCTCAAAAGGAGGAGCCTGCAAAGTCTTTAAAACCAAATTAAGACTCCAAGGAGGAGAGATTGATTTAGTAACAGGTTTGATACGAACCAAAGCCTGAACAAAACAGTGAATATCAGGAAGCTTAGCATTCTTTCTATGAAATAAAACAGAAAGAGCAGAGATTTGTCCCTTCAAAGTACTTGCAGACAAACCTTTATCCAAACCATCCTGAAGAAATTGTAAAATTCTAGGAATTCTAAAGAATGCCAGGATAATTTATGAGAAGAACACCATGAAATATAGGTCTTCCAAACTCGATAATAAATCTTCCTTGAAACAGACTTACGAGCCTGTAGCATAGTATTAATCACTTAGTCAGAGAAACCTCTATGACTAAGCATTCAATTTCCATACCTTCAAATTTAACGATTTGAGATCCTGATGGAAAAACGGCCCTTGAGACAGAAGGTCTGGCCTTATAGGAAGTGGCCAAGGCAGGCAACTGGACATCAGACATCTGAATCAACCATTGATTCAGCATACAAAGCTGCAGAGGTCTCATATGAAAATGAGCAAATGGGATTGCGTCCAATGCTGCAGTCATGAGACCTAAAACTTCCATGCACATGGCCACTGAAGGGAATGATTGAGACTGAAGGTTTCGACAAGCTGAAACCAATTTCATTCGTCTCTTGTCTGTTAAGGACAGAGTCATGGACACTGAATCTATCTGGAAACCTAAAAGAGGTTATCCTTATTGGAGGAATCAAGAAACTCTTTGGTAAATTGATCCTCCAACCATGTCTTTGAAGAAACAACACTAGTTGATTTGTGTGAGATTCGGCTAAATGTAAAGACTGAGCTAGTACCAATATATCGTCCAAATAAGGAAACACAGCAATACCCTGTTCTCTGATTACAGATAAAAGGGCACCAAGAACCTTCGAAAAGATCCATGGAGCTGTTGCTAGGCCAAATGTAAGAGCAACAAATTGGTAATGCTTGTCTAGAAAAGAGAATCTCAGAAACCGATAGTGGTCAGGATGAATCGGAATGTGAAGATATACATCCTTTAAGTCTATCGTGGACATATAATGACCTTGCTGAACAAAAGGCAGAATAGTCTTTATATTCACCATCTTGAAAGTTGGGACTCTTACATTCAAAAACTTCAGATCCAGAACTGGCCTGAATACATTTTCTTTCTTTCTTTGGGACAATGAATAGGTTTGAATAAAACCCCAGACCCTGTTCCTGAAACGGAACTGGTATGATTACCCCTGAAAGCTCTAGATCTGAAACACACTTCAGAAAAGCCTGAGCCTTCACCGGATTTGCTGGAACGTGAGAGAGAAAGAATCTTCTCACAGGTGGTCTTACTCTGAATCCTATTTGATACCCTTGAGAGACAATACTCTGAATCCACTGATTTTTAACAGAATCTGCCCAAATATCTTGGAATAATTTCAATCTGCCCCCCACCTGCTGAACTGGATCGAGGGCCGCACCTTCATGCAGACTTGGTGGCTGGCTTTGGTTTTTTAAAAGGCTTGGATTTATTCCAACTTGAAGAAGGTTTCCAATTGGAACCAGAGTCTTTAGGGGAAGGATTGGTTTTCTGTTCCTTATTCTGTCGAAAAGAACGAAAACGATTAGAAGCTTTAGATTTACTCTTAGAACTTTTATCCTGAGGCAAAAAACTCCATTCCCCCCAGTGATAGTTGAAATAATTGAAACCAAATAAATTGTTACCTTGGAACGAAAAAGATAGTAATCTAGACTAAGATACCATGTCAGCATTCCAAGATTTGAGCCATAAAGCTCGTCTAGCTAAATTAGCTAAAGACATAGATTTAACATCAATTTTGATATAAAAAATGGCATCACAGATAAAATGATTAGCATGTTGAAGCAAACTAACAATGCTAGACAAATCAGGATCCATTTCCTGTTGCGCTAGGCTATCCAACCAAAAGGTTGATACAGCCGCAACATAAGCCATAGAAATGGCAGGCCTGAGAAGATAGCCTGAATATAAATAAGCTTTCCTTAGATAAGATTCAAGTTTCCTATCTAAAGGATCTTTAAAAGAAGTACTGTCTTCCATAGGAATAGTAGTACGTTTGGCAAGAGTAGAAATAGCCCCATCATCTTTGGGGATTTTTTCCCAAAACTCCAATCTAGCCGCTGGCAAAGGGTACAAGCTTTTAAACCTAGAAGAAGGAATGAAAGAAGTACCAGGCTTAACCCATTCCTTAGCAATCACATCAGAAATAGCATCAGGAACTGGAAAAACCTAAGGAGTAACCATAGGAGGTTTATAAACAGAATTTAAACGTTTACTAGTTTTGATATGAAGAGGACTAGACTCCTCAATATCCAAAGTAACCAACACTTCTTTTAACAAGGAACGAATATACTCAATCTTGAGGAAATCTCTTATAGTGACAGGATGTACGATCCTTTCTCTTCAGATAATAATTTAGGTGTACTGATATAAATATAGAAAAGACTGCATCCACCATTAATACATATGATATGGGGCTATATGTGTGTGTTAAATTCAATAAAAAACATGAAGATGAAACCAACTCAAACTCTGAGGATCACAAGCAGGCTCAATAGATACAGCTCTGCTTTATCACGCACTATAGGGGGACAAATAAGTAACACCTCTTAATCGCAGCAATCACACATTATTTCAATAAGCAGGTTGCCAGCAAGATATAAATACCTGCAGCAGTGGACATACATTTTTTGTGGGGAGCTTTTTAGCTACTGGAAGCTAACATGTCAGATAAATTACATATCTCAGCATAAGCAATCTAGAACAAGATCTTCAGAATTTATACTGCAAGATGTCGGCCAGGAAACAAACAAAATATTCAGCGGTAGGGAAACTGCAGCAGTTAACATGTTTTTAAAATTTTCTAAGGGAGAAAAACCTCTAGACCAACAAACTGTTGTACCCGAAGAAGATGCTGATTCAGATGCTAGTTCCCCAACTTATAATGATGACCTTACCCCAGCTACCAAGGCTGATTAGAATTCTCTGGTCTCGAAGCAAGATATAAATTCACAATTTGATAAGTTGTGGGAAAAAATTGATGCAATGCAAACCACTGATGGGTAGCATCTCAGAAATCAAACAAGAAATGATAGACCTTGGTATTAGAGTATTATCAGAAGATACCGAAAATTCAGTGGTAGATGAAGTCAACAACTTATACTAACAGGTATAAGCCCAACAACAAGCACTGAAACAAGTGCATGACAAGATGGAAGACCTTGAGAATCGTAGCCGGAGATGTAATGTCCGGTTGAACGGTGCCCCCGAATCTATCCCCTCGAAAGAGCTAGATAATTATCTGAGACAATTGTTTCAAGCTATTACAGGGCAGACAGCTTCCAAATTGAAAGAGCTCATAGAGCCTTGCAAGCTAGACCCAAAGAGGATGCTCCTCCATGGGATGTTATTGTCAAGATGTTCAGATTTCAAGAAAAAGGAGGCCATCCTTACAGCTGCCAGAAAGAACCCAACGTTTAAATTTCAGGTTACTGTTGTTCAGCTTTATCAGGATCTTCGCGTGAGGACCCTACAGAAGAGAGGATCACTAAGACCACTGACCTCACTATTACGTAAAAATCAGATTAACTACTGATGGGGCTTTCCTTTTGCCCTACATATACTACATGAAGGAATAGTTCTAACCATCAGAGAAGTTCAGGAAACACCAGACCTGTGTTCATGTCTCAAGTTGGAGACTCCAGACCTTCCACCTGCTACTTTGGAGCAAGAAAAAGAGAAGAACATGCAATCAAGAGGATTGGCCAAAAGACAAAGATGGTCAAGAGTCCCCAAAAAGAAATCCAAGACCTGAAGGAGGATGTTTACACTTAGTGAACATTATTCCAGATTATAGAGCTGCTGCCCTGGAAGTTTCTTAGGAGATGAGTATGATCAGTATTCTGTTGAATACCTCATTAGTTTATTTGAATAAATTCTGGTTGAATTAGTTTATTACAGTTGGTTTATAACGGAAAAATGCATACCATCAGAGCAAGGGTTAAAAACGCTGACTTTATGCAGTGGGAAAGGTTTAATCTCCACCTCATCTGAGAAATAAAGACATCTTTCTAGAAGTACCTGAGAGGTCCTGTTTTACAAGGAGAGAGTGGCCTAAGACTATTTAAGATGTACCCTGATGCTCTTAAAATTATATAGTATCTTCGTCAAAGTCTATGCCTTAAATGTTATATCCTTATGCACAAATTGGAAATTACTGTACTAGGATGATGTATTCTGTACAGGTTGTAGGTCTGTTCAGGTATTACAATGTTATAGGTTTAATAATGTATTATTGTTTGTGTATTAAGTTTTTTTTTTTGTTTTATTGTTCATGTTACTTGTGGTTACAGGTGTTCAAATTATCTTAGAAGGTTTACAGTGAGTCGGAAGGGGGAGGCAAATGGAGAGCACTTAGAAGGGAATCTAATAAGGAGATGTAGACAGAAAGGTATTTTATACGACCCCTGAAATGACGATCCTCTCACATAATGTGAGAGGTCTTAATACAGATGTAAAGCGCAAGACAGCATCAACCCAATACCATAGATTGAAAGCGAAAATAATCTTTTTACAAGAGACCCACTTTACTAATATTCATATACCAAAGTATTGGAGTAGATACTTCACACTTCATTATTACTCAGTTATGGATCAGAAAAAAAAGAGAGGTTTCAATTCTTATTCATAATTCCATACAGTTTCACACAGATGAGTTCATCAAAGATCCGGAAAGGAGGTTTTTAATAGTTAGGGGTCGCATACAAGACACACAAATTACCTTATGTAACATCTATGCCTTAAATGAAAAGCAAGCTACTTATTTTAATTATATTTCACACCTTTTGACTCAGTGGTCTCAATCCAGATTTATATTGGCAGGAGATTTTAATATCTCACTCCATATATGTAATGCTTGTGGGATACTCCTCTATCAGAACTCAGCCAGTAGTCTTGTTATTCCAGCATCGAGCCGGAATGATAGGGAATATCCCAGAGTAGAGAAAGCTAGTAAGAGGAGGAAGGCGGCAATCACCACAGGCAGGACTGTCCCCAGCGGCAATGGCAGAGCAGTCCAAGGACAAACCACTAGAATGGTAAGGCAGGCAGGGTTTGGCAACAGCAAAGCAGTCCAAGGGCACACCACTAGAATGGTCAGCCAGGCAGGATTTGGCTACAGTAAAGCAGTCCAAGGGCACACCACTAGAATGGTCAGTCAGGCAGGGTTCACCAGCAAAGAGGCAATCCAGAACAAGAGGGGTTAATAAGAAGAGTAGTCAGACAGGCAGGGTACAGAAGCAGTATATCAATCCAGTAATTAAGGGGTATAGCAGGCAGAGTAGTCAGACAGGCAGGGATCATACACAAAAAAGGCAAATTGATACAACGATCTGTCACACCCAGGAGCACACAAAGTAACACCTATACTAGGGCAGTGACAGATCGTTGTAGTAAAACTTACATAGGCCAGGGTTCGTACCACAGACGTCTGACCGGCATCAGGAGCATACGGACGCGACAACCCCTGGCAACGAGCAGGGAAGGAGACGCCGCACCCCTAGCAACGGCTAGTGCGGCGCAGTGTTACGTAGCCCCCCTCTCAAGGGTTCCCTCCGTGAACCAGATTCGGCCTCAAAGGATGAGCAGCATGGAATCTGGAGACCAGAGATGGAGCATGCACATCAGAAACGATCTGCCACAGAGTAACCCTTCTAATGTATCAAATACTGCAGTTGTCTGCGCCTGTATCTGGAGTCCAAGATCTTAGCTACTTCATATTCAGGGGCCACCACAGACCAGGAGGAGCTTGGAGCCGGGTATATCTATTCTTGATGTATGGTTTGAGTAGTGAGATGTGGAAGACTGGTGTATGCGTAGGGTTTTGGGCCAGGCCACTTTGTAGGCAATAGGAGACAGTCTTTTCAGGACCTTGTAAGGGCCGATAAACCTAGGCCCCAATTTGTGACAGGGTTGACGTAGATGAATGGGTCGAGTAGAGATCTAAACACGTTCACCCACTGGGATGGCACGTACAGAAGCTCTAGGACGATCAGCAAACTTCTTATATCTAGAGACAGCTGAACGTAGCTGAGAGCGAATACGTTGACAATGAGTGGTGAGTCCAGTGACATGTCGGTCTGCAGCAGGAACCCCAGTGGACTGAGCAGAAAGAGGGAAGACACAAGGTTGATACCCTGCTGCGGCTTGAGGAGTGCCAATGAGTGTTCCTTGCCAGCTCAGCTAGGGGTAACAACTCCAGTTGACCAGTTGGTATGGCGAGCGTTGACCAGTTGGTATTGCGAGCGTTAAAAGCTCTAAGGTAGGCTTCAAGATCCTGGTTTGCTCTCTGTGTTAGTCCATTGGTCTGAGGATGGTAGCCATAAGACAAAGAAACAGTGGTTCCAATCAACTTAAAAAAGGCAGAGATGGACTGTGGACCTCTGTCGGAAACGATATTCACAGGAATGCCATGAAGTCGTACCACATGCAAGAGAAAAAGACGATAATTCTTGGGCAGAAGGCAGTTTGATTAGGGGTACGAAATGAGCCAGTCTGGAAAAAAGATCCACCACAACACAGATAACTGTATGGTGGTCAGAAGAAGGAAGGTCCACGATGAAATCCATTCTTGTGTGTCCATGGTTGTTTTGGAATGGACAATAGTTGGAGCAAGCCAGGAGGCAAAGATCGGGGAGTCTTGTTGGCAGCACAAGTTGTGCAGGCTTTCACATAATCCTGAGTGTTAGCCTTTATAGTAAGCCACCATACATATTGTGAAAGATGCTTGAAAGTCTTAGTCGAACCAGGATGTCCTGAGAGTTTGCTATCATGAGCACAGGCTAGCACAGGGATGCGTAGGTTCAGAGGTACAAAGAGAATATCGGAGGCCATGGGGGCTCCAGGAAGTTTAGTAGACTAGGCATGTTGCAATCTTTGAAGAAGGGTGGTATTAAGTTGAGCAACCACACAGGAGGGGGGTATGATATGTTCAATAGGAGCTTCAGAGGAATCACTTGAGTGAGGGAACTGACAGGAAAGGGCATCCGCCTTCTTGTTCTTGGTCCCAGGAAGATGAGACCACAAAGTTAAAACAGGAAAAGAACAAGGCCCACCGGGCCTGTCGAGGATTGAGTCGATGAGCAGTCTCTAGGTAAGTCAGATTATTGTGGTCTGTGAGAATCTGAATGAGATTGGTGGTGCCCTCTAACCAATGACGCCATTCAGTCAAGGCCATCTTAATGGCTAAGAGTTCACGATTACTCACATCATAATTCCTCTCAGCAAGAGTAAAGCATTTAGAGAAAAAGGCTACAGGGTGTGACTTGGAAGTCAAAGGATCCCTTTGGGTAAGAACTGCTCCAGCCCCTATCTCGGAAGCATCAACCTCTAAAGTGAACTGTAGGTCAGGATCAGGATGGCGGAGCACAGGAGCTGAACAAAAAGCCTTTTTCAGACAAGAGAAGGCATTTATAGCTTTGGGAGGCCAATGTTTACAGTCTTTGTTCCCTTTTGTCAATTCAGTGAGAGGAGCAACTGTTTCAGAAAAGTTCTTTATAAACTTGCGGTAATAATTGAAGAACCCCAAGAACCTCTGTAATTTCTTTAAAGAAGTAGGTTGAGGCCATTCTAGAACTGCGATGAATTTAGCAGGATCCATGGCAAAACTCTCCTTCGAGATGACAATCAAGGAATTGGGTCTGAACTTGATCAAACACACTTTTCTAGCTTGGCTACTAAAGAATTGTCTTAGACGTAGAAGCACCTGTCTTGTGTTTATGATGCTCCTCTAAAGTGGAAGAGAAAACAAGGATGTCATCCAAATAGACGATGACAGTGCGGTTGAGGTAGTCACTAAAGACATCGTTGACAAATGCCTGAAAATTTGCAGGGGCGTTACCCAGCCCAAAGGGCATTACAAGGTATTCGTAATGCCCAGATCTTGTGTTGAAGGTGGTCTTCCATTCGTGGCCTGGAAAGATGCAAATCAGATTGTATGCCCCACGTAAGTCCAATTTGGTGAAAAAGCAAGCATCCTGGAGTGAGTCATACAGTTCGATGATCAATGGTATGGGATAGCGATTCTTGATGGTTATGTTGTTCAAGGCCCTGTAGTCGATGCAGTGTCCGATCCCACCATCCTTTTTACTGACAAACAAGAAGCCTGCCCCAGCAGGAGAGGAGGAAGGGCGAATGAAGCCTTTAGCTAAGCTAGGTTCTCTTGGATGTACTCCTCCATGGATTTGGTTTCGGCCTTGGAGAGTGGATAAGTCCTCCCTTTAGGAAGTGGGGCTCCGGGAAAGAGGTCGATCTTGCAGTCATAAGGATGGTGGGGTGGCAGCACGTCGGCTGCTTTTTTCTCAAACACATCCACGCATATTGAAGGAAGATTTGAAGGAGTCTGTATACTGGCTATGGGAATGCGGAGCAGAGGAGTAACTTTAGCAAGACAGGAGTGGAAACAGGAGGTACCCCAGGAGACCAGTTGTCCCTCAGCCCAGTCGAACTGTAGATTGTGTATCTGACGCCAAGGAAAACCAAAGATGACAGGCTGTGCTGGGGAATGAATAACCTTGAATTGACAATCTACAAAAGGATATAGATGTACACAAATCATTGCCCCAATTTGAGGAACTAAGGAAAAATACATATGATAAAGCAGATGAATATCAAGAACAAATTATTTTTAACAAAAATAAAAAGATGGAAAGGGATAATGAGGACTACTCTAAAGGCCAGGTTTTTTTACCTATAACCACACACAACGTCCAATGTAAATCTAACAATATGTCCACTCATAATGACAGAGGGCATAATAATGGAGGGTGGCAAGTAGTAGGTGATAGGAGACAATATGGATCTCAACATAAGTACAACAGTGGGGGCAGATTTAGATCAGAGAATAGTAACCAGACTTGGAATTATAACAATTACACGCCTGACTCTTATACACCTGACAACAAGGTACTACACTCTACCTACTCATCTCCAGCTTACATACAGAGAGAACATCACCAGTCCAATTTTAGAAATAGAGACCCTAAATTTAATTCCAATGTGCATTTCAATAAATATAACGATAGGTCTCCCCATACCGGTGTACCCTCTTATCCTAATGATAATAGATCATCTAATAGGATATTGGGAAATAAAGACATTGATCAGAGACCGCAAGTTTCCAATTTTTCACATCACAATAGATATCAGGTATTACAAAATATTGACAATGAACCTACTACTAGCACTAACACCTCTAGCATGCCTTTTTTAGGAGAGAGCCAGTCCAATCAGGATCCTCCAGTTTGGCATGGTCCCACAGGACCAGCATACCCTCAAAGACAAAAAAGACAACTCGGAAACGAGGAACTAGAGGTAAATCCATCACCCGCAAAAAAGAGAAACTAGAGAGGTACAAAAAAGGGATCTTTAATCTCTCATCACACACAGTGATGATGAGATTAGGGTTTTAGGTAGGGGCTTATCATTTAGCCCCTCTAATAACTTTAACATCTACGAATTATTCGTAGATGTCAATAGTTATGTTAGAAAATTATCCTTACAAAAATACTTTGCGGACAAAAAACTTAAGAATGACAATTTAAGACCTATTACCACTGATTCTATGGATTCCCATTTGAACGAGGGTTGTATCATCTATGAACCCTGTATGCTCATGGAAGATCTCTTTGATGATTATATACACACTAATCTCAGACCGAAATCTAGTTTTGTGCCTCCAAAGAGCAGTGGTAACCATATAGACATCTTTTCTAATCTAGTCATGGAGGATTTGGAAAAATTTGCCAAAAAAACAGAAAAAATTAGATATAAAAACAATCTTAATTACAAGGAACGGAAAGCCCTCACTAATCTGATGAATAAATCAGACCTGGTCATCAGACAGGCGGATAAGGGTGGGGGGATAGTCCTGCAAAACATACAGGATTATTTTATAGAGGCAGATCGCATTCTGAATGACAAGGAATATTATAAAGTCCTACATGGAGATCCCACTCCGAAATTCCTTGTATCATTACAGGAACTTTTACAGAAGGGCTTAGATATGGGTATTTTAAACAAACATGAAAGGGACTATTGTCTTCCCAAATATCCCTGTACTGCCTTTTACTATCACTTGCCCAAAGTTCATAAGAACCCAATCAGACCACAAGGTAGACCCATCATCGCGGGAATAGGGAGTCTTACAGACTCCCTATCAGCCTATATTGACCATTTTTTACAGAAATTTGTAATCTCTTTACCATCATTCATAAGAGATTCGTCAGATTTAATTATCAAATTGAATGACTAATCTGGATGATAACTGCTGGTGGGTCACCTGTGATGTGGGGTCCCTGTACTCAAATATCCAACATGAATTAGGGATTAGAGCAGTTAAGTCGTATCTTGCACAGGATATATATATATATGCCTACTGAACAAGCTGAATATATTATCCAACTAATCAAGTTTATTCTTGAGCATAATTATTCCTTTACCAGAGTAAGTACTATCTCCAGAACAAGGGAACCACCATGGGCACCAGGTTCGCTCCAAATTTTGCCAATTTGTTTATGGGCAACTTTGAACAACTATACATCTATGATTCACAATTCGCAGCGAACCTGGTGTTCTATGGCCGTTACATAGATGATCTTTTTGTGTTCAAAGGGTCGGAGGAGGAAATACATAAGTTCATGGATCATCTCAATAATAATAATTTTGGTATTTCTTTTACCTATAACATTAAGCGAGAAGAAATTGAATTTCTTGATCTCATGCTGAATAAAAACACTGATGGAAAAGTGGGAACAAAAACTTTTTTTAAAACTGTGAATTGCAATAGCTTTCTACATTATGAAAGCAACCACTACAAGAGTTGGAAGTTGAATGTCCCATATGGACAATTTAGGAGAATCAGGAGAAATTGCTCTAAACTAGAGGATTACGATGTTCAGGCCAAGGTCATTGGAGATAGATTCCTTGAAAAGGCCTATCCAGTAGATTTAATTAATCATGAGATTAATAGAGTTAGGAAGGAGGACAGATCGAGCTACTTTAAGACTAATGGGAACAAAAAACTTAAGGATCAGACATCTTTTAAAGAATTAAATCCACCATTATTTATCACTAGATATAATTCACATTATTTGGCTGTTAATAAAATCCTCAATAAACATTGGTCTATTTTAACCGATGACCCCACTTTGAGGAGTATTATAGGGAACAAACCAAAAGTGGTGTATAGAAGAGCACCAACACTCAAGACCGCCCTAGCACCCAGTAAAATTGTAAGAAATAAATATTCTGCTAAGAACAGTGTAGGTTCCAATGCCTTGGGCCCCTACTAAATAAGAACATAGTTTCAAAATGTTATAGAAAACGCTGTGGTATGTGCAGCTACATTTCACATAGGACATCTAACTTTACATCCTCCAGCACAGGAGAAACTTTCAACATCAAAAGTTACATGACATGTGAAACTTCTTTTGTCATTTATCTTTTGAACTGTATTTGTGGGGCCCAGTATGTAGGCCGCACCTGTAGGAAAATCAAAAAACGATAGGGGGAGCACTCCTACAACATCAAGAAAAAACGCAAAATCTCATAGTGTCTCCAGACACTGCCTAATTCATCACATAAAACACAAAAATCCAATAAAAATAACACCCATTGAAGCGATTCCCAAATCTTGCACTAATGCCTTTATGACCCTCAGGAGGAGAGAGACTTTTTGGATCAAAAGACTAAGAACCCTTCAGCCTGATGGGCTCAATGAAAACTTAGATATGGCAGCCTTTTGAATATTATTATTAACTTGACGTATCATGCTGACAAAAACTTAGGCCTAGATTTGGAGTTCGGCGGTAGCCGTCAAAACCAGCGTTAGAGGCTCCTAACGCTGGTTTTGGCCGCCCGCTGGTATTTGGAGTCAGTGATTAAAGGGTCTAACGCTCACTTTTCAGCCGCGACTTTTCCATACCGCAGATCCCCCTACGCCATTTGCGTATCCTATCTTTTCAATGGGATCTTTCTAACGCCGGTATTTAGAGTCGTTTCTGAAGTGAGCGTTAGAGCTCTAACGACAAAACTCCAGCCGCCTGAAAATAGCAGGAGTTAAGAGCTTTCTGGCTAACGCCGGTTCATAAAGCTCTTAACTACTGTACCCTAAAGTACACTAACACCCATCAACTACCTATGTACCCCTAAACCGAGCTCCCCCCACATCGCCGCCACTCGATTAAAATTTTTAACCCCTAATCTGCCGACCGCCACCTACGTTATACTTATGTACCCCTAATCTGCTGCCCCTAACCCCGCCGACCCCTGTATTACATTTATTAACCTCTAACCTGCCCCCCACAACTTCGCCGCCAGCTACTTAAAATAATTAACCCCTAATCTTCCGACCGCAAAGCGCCGCCACCTACGTTATCCCTATGTACCCCTAATCTGCTGCCCCTAACACCGCCGACCCCTATATTATATTTATTAACCCCTAATCTGCCCCCCTCAACGTCGCCGACTCCTAACTTCAATTATTAACCCCTAATCTGACGACTGCAGCTCACCGCTATTCTAATAAATGTATTAACCCCTAAAGCTAAGTCTAACCCTAACACTAACACCCCCCTAACTTAAATATAATTTACATCTAACGAAATAAATTAACTCTTATTAAATAACTTATTCCTATTTAAAGCTAAATACTTACCTGTAAAATAAATCCTAATATAGCTACAATATAAATTATAATTATATTATAGCTATTTTAGGATTAATATTTATTTTACAGGCAACTTTGTAATTATTTTAACCAGGTACAATAGCTATTAAATAGTTAAGAACTATTTAATAGTTACCTAGTTAAAATAATAACAAATTTACCTGTAAAATAAATCCTAACCTAAGATATAATTAAACCTAACACTACCCTATCAATAAAATAATTAAATAAACTACCTACAATTACCTACAATTAACCTAACACTACACTATCAATAAATTAATTAAACACAATTCCTACAAATAAATACAATTAAATAAACTAGCTAAAGTACAAAAAATAAAAAAGAACTAAGTTACAAAAAATAAAAAAATATTTACAAACATAAGAAAAATATTACAACAATTTTAAACTAATTACACCTACTCTAAGCCCCCTAATAAAATAACAAACACCCCCAAAATAAAAAATTCCCTACCCTATTCTAAATTAAAAAAGTTACAAGCTCTTTTACCTTACCAGCCCTGAACAGGGCCCTTTGCGGGGCATGCCCCAAGAATTTCAGCTCTTTTGCCTGTAAAAGAATAAATACAATACCCCCCCCCCCCAATATTACAACCCACCACCCACATACCCCTAATCTAACCCAAACCCCCCTTAAATAAACCTAACACTAAGCCCCTGAAGATCTTCCTACCTTGTCTTCACCATCCAGGTTCACCGATCCGTCCTGAAGAGCTCCTCCGATGTCCTGATCCAAGCCCAAGCGGGGGGCTGAAGAGGTCCATGATCCGGTCAAAGTCTTCATCCAAGCAGGGCAGAAGAGGATCTTCCATCCGATTGAAGTCATCATCCAGGCGGCATCTTCTATGGTCTTCCATCCGGAGCGAAGCGGCAGGATCCTGAAGACCTCCAGCGCGGAACATCCATCCGGACCGACGACTGAACGACGAATGACTGTTCCTTTAAGGGACGTCATCCAAGATGGCGTCCCTCGAATTCCGATTGGCTGATAGGATTCTATCAGCCAATCGGAATTAAGGTAGGAAAATTCTGATTGGCTGATGGAATCAGCCAATCAGAATCAAGTTCAATCCGATTGGCTGATCCAATCAGCCAATCAGATTGAGCTCGCATTCTATTGGCTGTTCCGATCAGCCAATAGAATGCGAGCTCAATCTGATTGGCTGATTGGATCAGCCAATCGGATTGAACTAGATTCTGATTGGCTGATTCCATCAGCCAATCAGAAAATTCCTACCTTAATTCCGATTGGCTGATAGAATCCTATCAGCCAATCGGAATTCGAGGGACGCCATCTTGGATGACGTCCCTTAAAGGAACAGTCATTCGTCGTTCAGTCGTCGGTCCGGATGGATGTTCCGCGCTGGAGGTCTTCAGGATCCTGCCGCTTCGCTCCGGATGGAAGACCATAGAAGATGCCGCCTGGATGATGACTTCAATCGGATGGAAGATCCTCTTCTGCCCCGCTTGGATGAAGACTTTGACCGGATCATGGACCTCTTCAGCCCCCCGCTTGGGCTTGGATCAGGACATCGGAGGAGCTCTTCAGGACGGATCGGTGAACCTGGATGGTGAAGACAAGGTAGGAAGATCTTCAGGGGCTTAGCGTTAGGTTTATTTAAGGGGGGTTTGTGTTAGATTAGGGGTATGTGGGTGGTGGGTTGTAATGTTGGGGGGGGGGTATTGTATTTATTCTTTTACAGGCAAAAGAGCTGAAATTCTTGGGGCATGCCCCGCAAAGGGCCCTGTTCAGGGCTGGTAAGGTAAAAGAGCTTGTAACTTTTTTAATTTAGAATAGGGTAGGGAATTTTTTATTTTGGGGGTGTTTGTTATTTTATTAGGGGGCTTAGAGTAGGTGTAATTAGTTTAAAATTGTTGTAATATTTTTCTTATGTTTGTAAATATTTTTTTATTTTTTGTAACTTAGTTCTTTTTTATTTTTTGTACTTTAGCTAGTTTATTTAATTGTATTTATTTGTAGGAATTGTGTTTAATTAATTTATTGATAGTGTAGTGTTAGGTTAATTGTAGGTAATTGTAGGTAGTTTATTTAATTATTTTATTGATAGGGTAGTGTTAGGTTTAATTATATCTTAGGTTAGGATTTATTTTACAGGTAAATTTGTTATTATTTTAACTAGGTAACTATTAAATAGTTCTTAACTATTTAATAGCTATTGTACCTGGTTAAAATAATTACAAAGTTACCTGTAAAATAAATATTAATGACTTCCGGTGGGAGGGCCAAGGGGGAAGCAGCAGGCAAGAGGAGCTCCGCATCCAGCAGCACAAAAACTAACTTTAAAACCTAATTTGGGCTGCCTCTTGCTCTGCTATAACATCCCCAGTGGTCGCTAACAATCCCTAGGCAGAAGTTTGCTGCCCGGAACGGAGGAGAAGCGGGTGAGTCCCCCCTCCGCATCTAGCTCTGGAGCCGCACACCGCTCCGCCACCGAAGTCACAGCCTCACAAGAAGCGCTGAAGGAGCGCAACAAAAATTCACTCCACCGGAGACAACAAGAGACTTGCTCGCCAATCCGGAGCAGTGGTACGGCTCAGGGGGAGACTGACCCCATTGAGGAGACACTTGCTGAGAAAACAAGAAAAGGCCCTGCCACAGCTCCACGTGGACTGCAGTCTTCTTCAATCCTTACACCGCTCCGGGAACACCCACCCACTTTGTCGACTGCCTAACGCGGAGGTGAACCTGCTGATAAGGTAACGGCAGGTACGGCCAGGCTGATCCCACTGGGGCACAGACTACGGAGGGAGCTCCGACTGGCGCGAAAACAGGCGCCATCTTGCAGGAGAGGTCCTACATGCTGGCGGGAGCCGGAGCCCACACTGGGTAAAGTACGACTTTGCACGCACACACCACAGTCAACACCTTTGCTCCTGGGGACTTTTGCATACCGTTACCTTGTATAGGGGACTGGGGAAAACGGCCTTATAGCCACAAACACCGGGCCTAACATCGCATGAGAGAGGTCGGAACCAAGATAACTGCTACCTGCTACCAGTGTATACATAACTTTCCCCAAAGGCAGCCACTAAGATCTGATAGCTGGGACTTTGCAAGGCTCTGCATAAAGATAAGAGACTAACTCTGGGGTATATCACTCAGTTCATTCGATCACCCACCTACACCCCTGGCAGTGACACTGTGTAATTTCCACTACAGGACGCGCTTATAGCACCTTTGATAGCAGATGTTAACCCTGCCATCACATGAATGGGTCCTAGAGCTGGCGATACTGGAAACTCAGCATACCTCAAGGGGCATTACTAGAGTTGGGAACCTTGACCCCTGCAAGATCTTCACATAAGTTAGAATCACCAAGCTGTAGCAAACCATAAGACTGTGTTATCATAATCAACCAAATACAGAACTCTCACACTCCTGAAAGAGCACATGAAGGACGCTGTGCTGACAGTCTTGTGTTGCTCCCCTTTTACTCTGCTGGGGGCTGAGTGGTAAAATCTGTGGAACTTTTACTGTATTGTTTATCTGTATTAACCCATGCTTTTCTCCCACTAACATTTGGTTTCCCTCAGTGATAGGATATTGCTAGTACTGGTTAAGTCATTCATATACACTGTATCATATTTTGGTTGAAAAGGATCTTTCTAGTCTGCTGTTAACATCCACATATGCTAGCCATTTTCTCACTTGTAAAGGTATATGGAGAAATATTTAACGAATACCCCCATGGCAAGTCGCAGCAAAACTAGCTCTGGCAGAAATAAATCTGGAGCTGACTCCTCAAACGCGGGAGCTAGCACTGACAGCTGCCTAGATAGTGTTTCACTTGACACACACCCCATTGTTAAACAGATATCTTTACTATTTATGCCTAAAATTGATAATTTACAGAGGGGGGTTGATACCCTCACAGATGATGTTAAACAGTTCTCCACACGTGTAGCAGAAGCTGAGAATAGAATCTCTGATTTGGAAGATTCTAATGTATCTAACTCAAATAAAATTGAAGCCTTAGAGAGACAAGCCGTGACATTACAATTAAAATTAGATGACCTAGAAAATAGGTCGAGACGCAATAATGTGCGCCTCTTGGGTCTCCCCGAATCAGTAAAACCATCAGATATAATCCACTTTGTTGAAAATACACTCCCCACATTACTGAAGATACCTACACAAGACCTGGAGGGTGGGGTGGAACGTGCTCATAGGGTAGGCCCAGAAAGGGCTGGCTTAGATAACTTACCCCAACCCCGGCCAATTATGATCAAGTTTCTACATTTCCAGACCAAAACAGCATTACTAAGAGCTTACAGAAAAATGGACAATGTGATGTATGAAAATGCACGCTTGCTCCTGTTTCAAGATTTCTCGGTGGATCTTATGAAACGCCGGAGGGAATTTTCACCAATCTGCTCACAACTTCATAGGGAGGGTAGACAAGCCTTCTTGCTATACCCAGCTAGGCTAAAAATTATGACCCCCAGAGGCCCAAAATTCTTTGACAATCCAACTGCGGCTCAAAATTTCCTAGAAGGTGGGGGGGGCCCCCCCACGCAGCCCACGCCAGAATCATCCAAGAGGGGAGGAGGGTTGAAACTGTAGTAAATAGGAACTCACCCTAGGTTTTAAATCAAGTAGTCTGTTCTGATGGCCACTGAAATAACTGACAATGGGTCCGCAGCTACACGCGGACTTAGAACTTTGAAGTTCAGTTTAAGTTCAGGTTTGAGTTTTATAATGTTATATGTTACCATAGGTTACTTTCTAGATTCAGGGCACTTAGAACACGCAAGCAAAGGAGAAGGATCAGTTGTGTGGGAAAACGGGAGGGGTGTAAACTCTTGTAACCCATCGTTCCTAATTACATCCCAAGCACAGGTTATGTTAGAATGTACAATGCTGATGAGAGATTTAATATGCTCGCTTGGTTATTGGAATGTAACAACCCTTCTGTTAAATGTTTCATGGTTTTTGAACACATATGTATATATGCAGTATTCTCAGATCATAACTCATACAGACATAGTCAGAATGATAGAACCTATTACAACCTGTATGAAAGTTCTTATTATTCTTCCACTACTTTTCTACATACTTGTTGAACAGTTCACGACTCATTTCAGGGTAACAACTCTTTTATGTCTTTTCATCGTAGAGCTACTGTTACTTAGAGATACTAGTAGAGGCCTGGCGGCGGTTCATAGTGGTGGAAGACTGAACCGGGAGTCTGATCACTACGGTGAGGAATTTAAACTTTTTTTTTTTTTTTTTTCTCTCTCCCCTTCCCCTCTTCCATATACCCCCCTTTTTACCCTCGCACTTGGGACATTATTCACATACTCATATACAATTACCAAAACAAGATACAGGATCCACTTAAACATTAAAATTTAACGTCTATTCTTGGAATATTGGGGGTATCCACTCCCCAATAAAAAGAAAAACAATACTCACACAACTTAGGAAAAAGAAAGCAGAGATCGCATTTCTTCAAGAGACGCATCTTTTAGATGCAGAACATGAGAAGTTGAGATCTGACTGGGTAGGGAGGGTTGAATATGCCTCATTTAGCTCTGCCAGTAGGGGGGTTGCAATACTTCTAGGCAAAAGACTTGAACATGAAGTTAAGGAAGTGCTCAAAGACCCAGAAGGCAGATATATCATTGTACAAATATGTGCTGCAGAGCAAACATATACGCTTTGCAACATTTACGCCCCGAACATAAAAGATAGGGGGTTCTGGAATAATATTGTAACAATCCTCTCTCCCTATCTGGGTACACATATTATACTAGGGGGTGATTTTAACCTCACCCCTAATCCTCACTGTGACAGGTTAAGAGGGACACATAGCGGGAAGCCTAGAAAGATGGCTAAAATCTCAGAAAAATTTGAAAAGGACACTTTTGATCTACTGGGGAACTCCCTGGGTGTGGTGGACATATGGAGGCAACTGAACCCTGATGGGAAAGATTATACCTGTGCGTCACGTACCTCACCCTCTATGTCCCGCATAGATATGTTTCTGATCTCAAACTCTCTCATTACACGTATCATAGACACCAAAATAGGGGAAGTGGCGGTTTCAGACCATGCACCCATTGCGCTTTTCATAGATAAGAACCCGTCGGTTTGCAATAGACGAACTCTTAAATTCCCAAAATATTTGCTCTATTCTCAGGAATTTCAGAGCCACCTAACTCACTGTTGGGATGATTACCGGGTAAACAATGCACAGCATATAAACACCCCAGAACTATTCTGGGCAACCGCTAAAGCTGTCTTGTCGGGCAACATTGTTGCTTACCTGGCACGTAGGAAAAAGCAATTCACCGAGAAACTAGGGAAGCTGAGAGATCGCCTAGCGGAGACTTACCGCACTTACTGTGCGGCTCCCTCTGGTCTCAATTACCGAAATTATATTGACACCAAAAAGGAATATGATGCCTTACTAGCCAATCAGGCCTCACAAGCCCTCCTGCGAACCAGGGGTAAATATTATAGATTCGGGGATAAGTCAGGGAAACTTATGGCGGCGTTAGTGAATATGAGCACATCCTCCAAACACATCACAGCCCTGAAAAGACAGGGAAAACTAGTGAAGGATGCTGATTCAATAGCTGAAGCATTCGCGTCTTATTATACCACTCTTTATGCCAGTGAAGGTGCCTCAGACACCGAACTAAAAGATAAATTCTGGGAAAATATCAACTTCCCACAGATCTCAGACTCTCAACTGGAGAAACTAAATGCCCCCATAAGGGAAGAGGAGATCCAGAGAACGATCATGTCCATGGCGCTGGGCAAAGCCTCAGGCCCGGATGGACTGCCGATAGAGTTCTATCGGCTCTTAAAGGACCAGGTCTCCACGACGCTGGCGAGTCTATATACTACCTATTTCGAAGGGGAGACGGCACCGGTGCCAGAATTCTCTGCGGCATATATCACTCTCATACCCAAGCCGGGGAAGGACAGCGTTTTACCGGAGTCCTACCGGCCTATCTCTTTACTGAACTCCGACTACAAGATACTAACTAAACTTCTGGCTGAGAGACTTAAATTTATACTACCTGATATCATTCACATGGATCAAACAGGATTCATGTACGCAAGATCGTCAGTGGTCAATGTTCGCAGGGTTCTACAGGTTATCCAACACTTTTGGCCCAAAAAGAATGGCGAGGTAGTAAGAGATGACGAGGAGGCCTTCCTGCTGTCACTTGACGCAGAGAAGGCCTTCGATCGAGTGGAGTGGGACCACCTCCTCTACACCATGGCTAAGGCTCGCTTCTCTGGCCCCTTTCTAACTTTTATCAAAAATTTGTACCGTGCCCCCCTAGCTAATATACTAGTTAACAATATATTCTCGGCAAACATTTATCTACATAGAGGCACCCGGCAGGGCTGCCCCTTATCACCCCTCCTCTTTAACATTGCCCTGGAACCGCTGGCTATCAAGTTAAGGCAGGTTTTTCCTGGCATAGACTTGGCAGGGCATCCACAACACCTGGCGCTATATGCGGACGACATGCTCTTGTTTGTACAAAACCCCCGCACTTATATACCGCATATACTAGAAACCCTTACCGACTTTGGCCGATTTTCAGGCTATAAAGTCAATATGCACAAATCCGAGATCCTGTAGCTTCTCAGAAAAACTAACTCAAGTGGGGAATTTCCGTTCTCGGTGGCTAAACATGACATCACATATCTTGGCATCAAGATTTCTGCAAACCCAAACAAGCTATACTCTAATAATTTGACACCCATATGCGCAAAACTACAGGCGCAGATGGACAGCTGGAGATCCCTTCCTTTGTCACTCTCAGGTAGGATCAATCTTCTTAAAATGGTGATACTCCCCCGCCTTCTATATCCGCTTCTTATGCTTCCCCTACTATTAAGTAAGGCTGATGTCAAAATGCTAAACGCGGCGGCGACCCGCTTCATTTGGAAGGGGGGTAAGCCACGGATTTCGAGGGAAAAATTGAGCATGGGTTTTCTTAATGGAGGCCTGGCTTTGCCAGACTTCAGGCTGTACAATTGGGCAGCTCTGATTCGCCTAGTGCTGGACTGGCAAGTGGGAACTCATCATTTTTGTCGGCCCTCTATGGAGCAGGCTACTCTGGGGGATGTCTCCCTGGCATACCTACCACATGTCTCAAACATGAGATCGGTGAGGGCTCTAGGCCTTAATATGTTATTTAGCGAACCACTAAAGGCTTGGCATCAGGCTCATAAGTTCCTGAAGAAATCTTGTCATGCTTCAAGCTACCTGCCTATTATTAAAAACCCAGACTTTCCGGCGGGTTCGGAAACCCAGCCCTTCGTGGTCTGGGAGCAGAAAGGGCTGACATCACTTAAACAATTGTTAACCCCGCTAACAAAAGAGGTTAAAACCTTTGGTGCTTTACAGAGAGAGTTCGGGATACCGAGAACACATTTCTTTGCCTTTCTACAGGTACGTCACTATATCAACTCTTTAACTCGGAGCACACCTGAATTCTGGGAGGGTTCCCCCTTCCGCATCTCACAAACACTATACACCATGGGTAGGTTTTCCTTATCGGAAATCTATCAAACACTCATACAACATAGAGCACAGAGCACAAGGGATTCAGTGCAAACGGGGTGGTCCCGTGTGGGAATTGAGGGTATTACTTGGGAAGACATAAGAAGAGGTCTCGAACGAACTAAATCAGCCACACTGTCCGCCATGTACAGGGAGTCCCAGATACGTTTCCTCCATAGGGCCTATCTCACACCAAGAACATTAGCCAAATGGGCTGATATGCGCCCTAACCAATGTGTGAGATGTGCAGCAGAGGCGCCTACTCTCTTTATTATATGTGGGAGTGTCCGTCAGTCAGACAGTACTGGAATAAAATACAATATTGGATCAATAAGTCCTTACAGATACACATCACGCTTAGCCCAGAAACTATCCTATTTTTGCATTGGGAAAGGCAACAAGACGCAATATTAAGCCTAGTAATTTTATTAGCTAGAAAATGTATCTTAAAAAAGTGGACAGTAAGGAAGGGCCCCTCCTTTGTGGGCTTTAGGAACCTACTTAGAACACAAATATTCACGGAACAAATGGATGTTAGGATGGATGTTCAGAACAGGCTGGGTTTATTCCTGCGTAAATGGCGCAGACTCATACTTACCTTCGAGTTGGAGATTCAGAGAATTATTCTGATCCCATTTAGGGACTCAGTTATTTTCATAGAAGCGGAACTGAGAGGGGAGTGGGCACATTTATTTTAAAACGACAATTGTTTCATAGGTGAACTGCCTCCCCCTCCCCTCCTCTCCTTCCTCACCTCCCACAGCCTCCCTCCCCCCCTTTTTTTTATTTTTATTTTTTTTTCCTCCGCCGGGCCTCAAGGACAATAATATTTGCCCTTTTTTTTTTTTCTTTTTTTAAAAAAAAGGTTTATTTAGGTTACTAGTTAGAATAGGTTACTTAAGTGTTTAGTTATAGGTATATTAAAGAAAATGGAAAAAGATTATGTCGGGGAAGTGCAACCACTCAGACCAAGTAAATATCATGTAAGATAGAAACGTAGTGTGGACAAGTGAAGAAAATATTCCACCCCTCATAATGTGACATTGCTTTGTTTCATACTGTGTTTAATTTTGGACCTGCATTGTAAATCTTGTCACCAGATATGATAACCGCACAAAATGTAATCACTGGAATGTGTGTATTGCTTTACCGGACAACAATAAAAAGATATTTGAAAAAAAAAAAAAATATATTAATCCTAAAATAGCTATAATATAATTATAATTTATATTGTAGCTATATAAGGGTTTATTTTACAGGTAAGTATTTAGCTTTAAATAGGAATCATTTATTTAATAAGAGTTAATTTATTTCGTTAGATGTAAATTATATTTAAGTTAGGGGGGTGTTAGTGTTAGGGTTAGACTTAGCTTTAGGGGTTAATACATTTATTAGAATAGCGGTGAGGTCCGCTCGGCAGATTAGGGGTTAATAATTGAAGGTAGGTGTCGGCGATGTTAGGGAGGGCAGATTAGGGGTTAATACTATTTATGATAGGGTTAGTGAGGCGGGTTAGGGGTTAATAACTTTATTATAGTAGCGGTGCGGTCCGCTCGGCAGATTAGGGGTTAATAAGTGTAGGCAGGTGGAGGCGACGTTGAGGGGGGCAGATTAGGGGTTAATAAATATAATATAGGGGTCGGCGATGTTAGGGCAGCAGATTAGGGGTACATAGGGATAACGTAGGTTGCGGCGGTTTACGGAGCGGCAGATTAGGGGTTAAAAAAAATATGCAGGGGTCAGCGATAGCGGGGGCGGCAGAATAGGGGTTAATAAGTGTAAGGTTAGGGGTGTTTAGACTCGGGGTACATGTTAGAGTGTTAGGTGCAGAGTTAGGAAGTGTTTCCCCATAGGAAACAATGGGGCTGCGTTAGGAGCTGAACGCTGCTTTTTTGCAGGTGTTAGGTTTTTTTTCAGCTCAAACAGCCCCATTGTTTCCTATGGGAGAATCGTGCACGAGCATGTTTTTGAGGCTGGCCGCGTCCGTAAGCAACTCTGGTATCAAGAGTTGCATTTGCGGAAAAAATGCTCTACGCTCCTTTTTTGGAGCCTAACGCAGCATTTGTTTGAACTCTCGATACCAGAGTTAAATTTATGGTGCGGCCAGAAAAAAGCCCGCGGAGCGTTAACAGCCCTTTTACCGCCAAACTCCAAATCTAGGCCTTAATGTTTTTGTTAATTCTGAAACTTAAATAGGACTCTTACTATCTGTCTGTATGATATCTCATATTGACTAAGGTCTAGATTTGGAGTTCGGCGATAGCCGTCAAAACCAGCGTTAGAGGCTCCTAACGCTGGTTTTGGCCGCCCGCTGGTATTTGGAGTCAGTGATTAAAGGGTCTAACGCTCACTTTACAGCCGCGACTTTTCCATACCGCAGATCCCCCTACGCCATTTGCGTAGCCTATATTTTCAATGGGATCTTTCTAACGCTGGTATTTAGAGTCGTTTCTGAAGTGAGCGTTAGAGCTCTAACGACAAGATTCCAGCCGCCTGAAAATAGCAGGAGTTAAGAGCTTTCTGGCTAACGCCGGTTCATAAAGCTCTTAACTACTGTACCCTAAAGTACACTAACACCCATAAACTACCTATGTACCCCTAAACCGAGGTCCCCCCACACCGCCGCCACTCGATTAAAATTTTTAACCCCTAATCTGCCGACCGCCACCTACGTTATATTTATGTACCCCTAATCTGCTGCCCCTAACCCCGCCGACCCCTGTATTACATTTATTAAACCCTAACTTGCCCCCCACAACGTCGCCGCCAGCTACTTAAAATAATTAACCCCTAATCTTCCGACCGCAAATCGCCGCCACCTACGTTATCCCTATGTACCCCTAATCTGCTGCCCCTAACATCGCCGACCCCTATATTATATTTATTAACCCCTAATCTGCCCCCCTCAATGTCGCCGACACCTGCCTACACTTATTAACCCCTAATCTGCCGAGCGGACCTGAGCGCTACTATAATAAATGTATTAACCCCCAATCCGCCTCACTAACCCTATCATAAATAGTATTAACCCCTAATCTGCCCTCCCTAACATCGCCGACACCTAACTTCAATTATTAACCCCTAATCTTCCGATCGGAGCTCACCGCTATTCTAATAAATGGATTAACCCCTAAAGCTAAGTCTAACCCTAACACTAACACCCCCCTAAGTTAAATATAATTTTTATCTAACGAAATAAATTAACTCTTATTAAATAACTTATTCCTATTTAAAGCTAAATACTTACCTGTAAAATAAATCCTAATATAGCTACAATATAAATTATAATTATATTATAGCTATTTTAGGATTAATATTTATTTTACAGGCAACTTTGTAATTATTTTAACCAGGTACAATAGCTATTAAATAGTTAAGAACTATTTAATAGTTACCTAGTTAAAATAATAACAAATTTACCTGTAAAATAAATCCTAACCTAAGTTATAATTAAACCTAACACTACCCTATCAATAAATTAATTAAATAAACTACCTACAATTACCTACAATTAACCTAACACTACACTATCAATAAATTAATTAAACACAATTCCTACAAATAAATACAATTAAATAAACTAGCTAAAGTACAAAAAATAAAAAAGAACTAAGTTACAGAAAATAAAAAAATATTTACAAACATAAGAAAAATATTACAACAATTTTAAACTAATTACACCTACTCTAAGCCCCCTAATAAAATAACAAAGCCCCCCAAAATAAAAAATTCCCTACCCTATTCTAAATTAAAAAAGTTACAAGCTCTTTTACCTTACCAGCCCTGAACAGGGCCCTTTGCGGGGCATGCCCCAAGAATTTCAGCTCTTTTGCCTGTAAAAAAAAACATACAATACCCCCCCCCAACATTACAACCCACCACCCACATACCCCTAATCTAACCCAAACCCCCCTTAAATAAACCTAACACTAAGCCCCTGAAGATCTTCCTACCTTGTCTTCACCATCCAGGTATCACCGATCCGTCCTGGCTCCAAGATCTTCATCCAACCCAAGCGGGGGTTGGCGATCCATAATCCGGTCCAGAAGAGGCTCCAAAGTCTTCCTCCTATCCGGCAAGAAGAGGACATCCGGACCGGCAAACATCTTCTCCAAGCGGCATCTTCGATCTTCTTCCATCCGGAGCGAAGCGGCAGGATCCTGAAGACATCCAGCGCGGAACATCCATCCGGACCGACGACTGAACGACGAATGACTGTTCCTTTAAGGGACGTCATCCAAGATGGCGTCCCTCGAATTCCGATTGGCTGATAGGATTCTATCAGCCAATCGGAATTAAGGTAGGAATTTTCTGATTGGCTGATGGAATCAGCCAATCAGAATCAAGTTCAATCCGATTGGCTGATCCAATCAGCCAATCAGATTGAGCTCGCATTCTATTGGCTGTTCCGATCAGCCAATAGAATGCGAGCTCAATCTGATTGGCTGATTGGATCGGCCAATCGGATTGAACTAGATTCTGATTGGCTGATTCCATCAGCCAATCAGAAAATTCCTACCTTAATTCCGATTGGCTGATAGAATCCTATCAGCCAATCGGAATTCGAGGGACGCCATCTTGGATGACGTCCCTTAAAGGAACAGTCATTCGTCGTTCAGTCGTCGGTCCAGATGGATGTTCCGCGCTGGATGTCTTCAGGATCCTGCCGCTTCGCTCCGGATGGAAGAAGATCGAAGATGCCGCTTGGAGAACATGTTTGCCGGTCCGGATGTCCTCTTCTTGCCGGATAGGAGGAAGACTTTGGAGCCTCTTCTGGACCGGATTATGGATCGCCAACCCCCGCTTGGGTTGGATGAAGATCTTGGAGCCAGGACGGATCGGTGATACCTGGATGGTGAAGACAAGGTAGGAAGATCTTCAGGGGCTTAGTGTTAGGTTTATTTAAGGGGGGTTTGGGTTAGATTAGGGGTATGTGGGTGGTGGGTTGTAATGTTGGGGGGGGGGTATTGTATGTTTTTTTTTACAGGCAAAAGAGCTGAAATTCTTGGGGCATGCCCCGCAAAGGGCCCTGTTCAGGGCTGGTAAGGTAAAAGAGCTTGTAATTTTTTTAATTTAGAATAGGGTAGGGAATTTTTTATTTTGGGGGGCTTTGTTATTTTATTAGGGGGCTTAGAGTAGGTGTAATTAGTTTAAAATTGTTGTAATATTTTTCTTATGTTTGTAAATATTTTTTTATTTTCTGTAACTTAGTTCTTTTTTATTTTTTGTACTTTAGCTAGTTTATTTAATTGTATTTATTTGTAGGAATTGTGTTTAATTAATTTATTGATAGTGTAGTGTTAGGTTAATTGTAGGTAATTGTAGGTAGTTTATTTAATTAATTTATTGATAGGGTAGTGTTAGGTTTAATTATAACTTAGGTTAGGATTTATTTTACAGGTAAATTTGTTATTATTTTAACTAGGTAACTATTAAATAGTTCTTAACTATTTAATAGCTATTGTACCTGGTTAAAATAATTACAAAGTTGCCTGTAAAATAAATATTAATCCTAAAATAGCTATAATATAATTATAATTTATATTGTAGCTATATTAGGATTTATTTTACAGGTAAGTATTTAGCTTTAAATAGGAATAAGTTATTTAATAAGAGTTAATTTATTTCGTTAGATAAAAATTATATTTAACTTAGGGGGGTGTTAGTGTTAGGGTTAGACTTAGCTTTAGGGGTTAATCCATTTATTAGAATAGCGGTGAGCTCCGATCGGAAGATTAGGGGTTAATAATTGAAGTTAGGTGTCGGCGATGTTAGGGAGGGCAGATTAGGGGTTAATACTATTTATGATAGGGTTAGTGAGGGGGATTAGGGGTTAATAACTTTATTATAGTAGCGCTCAGGTCCGCTCGGCAGATTAGGGGTTAATAAGTGTAGGCAGGTGTCGGCGACGTTGTGGGGGGCAGATTAGGGGTTAATAAATATAATATAGGGGTCGGCGATGTTAGGGCAGCAGATTAGGGGTACATAGGGATAACGTAGGTGGCGGCGGTTTACGGAGCGGCAGATTAGGGGTTTAAAAAAATATGCAGGGGTCAGCGATAGCGGGGGCGGCAGATTAGGGGTTAATAAGTGTAAGGCTAGGGGTGTTTAGACTCGGGGTACATGTTAGAGTGTTAGGTGCAGACGTAGGAAGTGTTTCCCCATAGGAAACAATGGGGCTGCGTTAGGAGCTGAACGCTGCTTTTTTGCAGGTGTTAGGTTTTTTTTCAGCTCAAACAGCCCCATTGTTTCCTATGGGGGAATCGTGCACGAGCACGTTTTTGAGGCCGGCCGCGTCCGTAAGCAACTCTGGTATCGAGAGTTGTATTTGCGGTAAAAATGCTCTACGCTCCTTTTTTGGAGCCTAACGCAGCATTTGTTTGAACTCTCGATACCAGAGTTAATTTTATGGTGCGGCCAGAAAAAAGCCCGTGGAGCGTTAACAGCCCTTTTACCGCCGAACTCCAAATCTAGGCCTAAGTGTTTGAGTAACATCAGACAGGACACCCACTTGCTCAGATACACAATTACAATTTATATTGTGTATTTGAGTTACGCAGGGGTTGACAAGAGCATGTCGTCCGCATATAGCGCCAGGTGTTGTGGATGCCCTGCCAAGTCTATGCCAGGAAAAACCTGCCTTAACTTGATAGCCAGCGGTTCCAGGGCAATGTTAAAGAGGAGGGGTGATAAGGGGCAGACCTGCCGGGTGCCTCTATGTAGATAAATGTTTGCCGAGAATATATTGTTAACTAGTATATTAGCTAGGGGGGCACGGTACAAATTTTTGATAAAAGTTAGAAAGGGGCCAGAGAAGCGAGCCTTAGCCATGGTGTAGAGGAGGTGGTCCCACTCCACTCGATCGAAGGCCTTCTCTGCGTCAAGTGACAGCAGGAAGGCCTCCTCGTCATCTCTTACTACCTCGCCATTCTTTTTGGGCCAAAAGTGTTGGATAACCTGTAGAACCCTGCGAACATTGACCACTGACGATCTTGCGTACATGAATCCTGTTTGATCCATGTGAATGATATCAGGTAGTATAAATTTAAGTCTCTCAGCCAGAAGTTTAGTTAGTATCTTGTAGTCGGAGTTCAGTAAAGAGATAGGCCGGTAGGACTCCGGTAAAACGCTGTCCTTCCCCGGCTTGGGTATGAGAGTGATATATGCCGCGGAGAATTAAGGTAGGAATTTTCTGATTGGCTGATGGAATCAGCCAATCAGAATCAAGTTCAATCCGATTGGCTGATCCAATCAGCCAATCAGATTGAGCTCGCATTCTATTGGCTGTTCCGATCAGCCAATAGAATGCGAGCTCAATCTGATTGGCTGATTGGATCGGCCAATCGGATTGAACTAGATTCTGATTGGCTGATTCCATCAGCCAATCAGAAAATTCCTACCTTAATTCCGATTGGCTGATAGAATCCTATCAGCCAATCGGAATTCGAGGGACGCCATCTTGGATGACGTCCCTTAAAGGAACAGTCATTCGTCGTTCAGTCGTCGGTCCGGATGGATGTTCCGCGCTGGATGTCTTCAGGATCCTGCCGCTTCGCTCCGGATGGAAGAAGATCGAAGATGCCGCTTGGAGAAGATGTTTGCCGGTCCGGATGTCCTCTTCTTGCCGGATAGGAGGAAGACTTTGGAGCCTCTTCTGGACCGGATTATGGATCGCCAACCCCCGCTTGGGTTGGATGAAGATCTTGGAGCCAGGACGGATCGGTGATACCTGGATGGTGAAGACAAGGTAGGAAGATCTTCAGGGGCTTAGTGTTAGGTTTATTTAAGGGGGGTTTGGGTTAGATTAGGGGTATGTGGGTGGTGGGTTGTAATGTTGGGGGGGGGGGTATTGTATGTTTTTTTTTACAGGCAAAAGAGCTGAAATTCTTGGGGCATGCCCCGCAAAGGGCCCTGTTCAGGGCTGGTAAGGTAAAAGAGCTTGTAACTTTTTTAATTTAGAATAGGGTAGGGAATTTTTTATTTTGGGGGGCTTTGTTATTTTATTAGGGGGCTTAGAGTAGGTGTAATTAGTTTAAAATTGTTGTAATATTTTTCTTATGTTTGTAAATATTTTTTTATTTTCTGTAACTTAGTTCTTTTTTATTTTTTGTACTTTAGCTAGTTTATTTAATTGTATTTATTTGTAGGAATTGTGTTTAATTAATTTATTGATAGTGTAGTGTTAGGTTAATTGTAGGTAATTGTAGGTAGTTTATTTAATTAATTTATTGATAGGGTAGTGTTAGGTTTAATTATAACTTAGGTTAGGATTTATTTTACAGGTAAATTTGTTATTATTTTAACTAGGTAACTATTAAATAGTTCTTAACTATTTAATAGCTATTGTACCTGGTTAAAATAATTACAAAGTTGCCTGTAAAATAAATATTAATCCTAAAATAGCTATAATATAATTATAATTTATATTGTAGCTATATTAGGATTTATTTTACAGGTAAGTATTTAGCTTTAAATAGGAGTAAGTTATTTAATAAGAGTTAATTTATTTCGTTAGATAAAAATTATATTTAACTTAGGGGGGTGTTAGTGTTAGGGTTAGACTTAGCTTTAGGGGTTAATCCATTTATTAGAATAGCGGTGAGCTCCGATCGGAAGATTAGGGGTTAATAATTGAAGTTAGGTGTCGGCGATGTTAGGGAGGGCAGATTAGGGGTTAATACTATTTATGATAGGGTTAGTGAGGCGGATTAGGGGTTAATAACTTTATTATAGTAGCGCTCAGGTCCGCTCGGCAGATTAGGGGTTAATAAGTGTAGGCAGGTGTCGGCGACGTTGTGGGGGGCAGATTAGGGGTTAATAAATATAGGGGTCGGCGATGTTAGGGCAGCAGATTAGGGGTACATAGGGATAACGTAGGTGGCGGCGGTTTACGGAGCGGCAGATTAGGGGTTTAAAAAAATATGCAGGGGTCAGCGATAGCGGGGGCGGCAGATTAGGGGTTAATAAGTGTAAGGCTAGGGGTGTTTAGACTCGGGGTACATGTTAGAGTGTTAGGTGCAGACGTAGGAAGTGTTTCCCCATAGGAAACAATGGGGCTGCGTTAGGAGCTGAACGCTGCTTTTTTGCAGGTGTTAGGTTTTTTTTCAGCTCAAACAGCCCCATTGTTTCCTATGGGGGAATCGTGCACGAGCACGTTTTTGAGGCCGGCCGCGTCCGTAAGCAACTCTGGTATCGAGAGTTGTATTTGCGGTAAAAATGCTCTACGCTCCTTTTTTGGAGCCTAACGCAGCATTTGTTTGAACTCTCGATACCAGAGTTAATTTTATGGTGCGGCCAGAAAAAAGCCCGCGGAGCGTTAACAGCCCTTTTACCGCCGAACTCCAAATCTAGGCCTAAGTGTTTGAGTAACATCAGACAGGACACCCACTTGCTCAGATACACAATTACAATTTATATTGTGTATTTGAGTTACGCAGGGGTTGTTGAATATCTATACACAAGTCAACATTAACTAGTTAAAGGATAATAAGAAGTTCAGTTATGGGAACCCTTCTATATTTATATATATTTTAGTCAGAGCGTATTCACTTTTTTCTGAATAGTGTATCATATTTCACGTAGGGTATGTTTTAACACCAGTACACATATACATGAGGTTTATAACCTTAAGTTATTAATATACATATATTCCAGTTTTTCATTATTATTTTTTTCCCAATAAATTATATGTCCAATATATTACATATGCATTAATCATTATCATTAATCATTTATCATCACCACGACATATTACTAATTAGATAGTGCAACTTAGGGGTATAAAACTATCAACAGCTTACATTAAACACACTTATTCACACAGGCCCCACCACTAGGGATATTTTCCTTTTCCAATTTTCTCTGTCAGACACTATAAACATGGTGATATTACTATAACAAATAGTGAGGTCTAGTAATGATGGTTAGTACTATAACCCAATACGATTATGATGACCATCATTTTGGTGTCATCATTTAGGGCCACAATATCATCACTGAGTTTTAGTTATCACATTAATCCATATAGAACGTATTACTAGGGACATACATATCTTATATCTACTATATTTCTAATTCTTGGGACTGCACAGAAACGTTAAATATAGTACAACAAACATTGGGTTGTAGCACTATGTACATTTTATTAAATTGATCACACGAGGAATATAGCCTCATAGGGTTAAATCACTTTTTATGGTAACATATGGCACTTTTTAGATGCGATGGAAGTAGTTTGCGAGTTTAGACGTGGTTCCAACTCGCTATTTTTTTGTTAGGCAGGGGATGTTCTTGTGACGCTATGTATTTATTAGTCGCGATTGCAGGTATTTGATGTTGATACACTTTAGAACTGTGCTTTATTAGTTAACAAACACTTATGAACACTATACTGTGACACACGAAGAGAACTTTTACTCCTCTCCTCGCTACCGTCCTACTCTAGGATTGGAGCGATTGGGAGGCTTGGCCCCTCTATTGGGGCTGGTTGTTAAAATTCCAGCTGTGATTGGCCTAAAGGGAACGTGGCGTGATAGGTGCAATCCTACAGTTACGTGGAAGGGGAGGCGTGGCCTATAGGCATCAGGACTAACACCGAGTTTGCTAACAGAGTACGCGCCACGCAATAGGTATATTCCTATATTGACGTAGGTGAGCGGGGCCTATGAGAACCATCGCAAACAAAACACCATATTGGTTAGGATTCTAAGTTCAGGGTTAGATTCTCTATATACAAACATATATATAAAATAATAAAAAAAAACATGAACAACATTCTAGAATGTCTTAGGAGTCGAATATCAGGGTCAGCTTTCACATAAGAAAAATACGATCTATCAAAACGAATCTGTATGTGCGCTGTTCCCCTGGAATCATATACCATCCAAGTAGGTAGCATAACGTGTTGGCAAGAGTAGATTCTCTCACAATTGTGTTATAAACAATGTATTACTTCATTACAGCTAGTGGGTATTTGGAGAAGTGCATTTTGCTCTAAATTTTATATGCATATATAGCCTATGCTGTAAGTGAGATAGTTTGCATCAGCTCAAAGTATTATAAAGGGACATGCATTAGTCTGTACTAAAGCTTTATCGTATATATTTTTTGTTTTAAACTGTTTTGTTTGTTATTAGAATATTATGCATGGGCAATGAATTTGTGCACATTATGTTATAAATTTATATATGTATTGTTTAGTGATGTACTACAATTTAAATGTTTTTTATGCCATTTACAAAAGATTTGGATTATTACTGTCACTGCCATTAAGACCATCTGTGAGGGCTTTGTATATAGAGGTTGTCATAACAACTAATTACTAATTTGTTTAACAGGTGTCATTAATTTAATTGTTAATTGGCTGCCCTATCAGGACCAAGCCTCTTTTTTTGTAATTTACTCTATCCCCTATATATAGCAAGTGTTTTTAACATTGTTTTATAGCCTGAGGAAACAGCCCTGTGTGGCTGAGAAACGCGTCGCTTGTTTTTAATAAAGTATTTTTTTATTACACACTTGCTCCTACTCTTTATCCTGCTTTTGTAGGGGCAGTATATTTCTTTTGCTGGATTTCTTGCCTGAACTAGAGTGTCAATCACATTTTCAGAAAAAACCCTCTTTGCCAAGACAAAACGTTCAATCTCCATGCAGTCAGCCTCAGAGAATGGAGATTTTGATGTTGAAAATGGCCCTGCTCCAGCAGATCCCTGAGACAGAGTAACCTTCACGGTGGAGAGGATGACATCCACACCAGATCCGCAAACCACGTCCTCCTCGGCCATGAAGGAGCAATCGGAATAGAGGATATTCCCTCCTGCTTTATACGAGTCACTACACAAGGAAGAAGCGGTAACGGAGGAAATATGTATACTAGACCGAACGCCCAAGGCATTGTCAATGCATCTATTAGCTCCGCCTGAGGGTCCCTAGACCTCGATCCATATCGGGGAAGCTTGCAATTCAACCTTGATGCCATGAGATCGATCTCCGGCGTCCCCATCTGAGACAGATCTCCGCAAACACTTCGGGATGAAGAGACCATTCCCCCGGATGAAAAGTCTGCCTGCTCAGAAAATCCGCTTCCCAGTTGTCCACACCCGGGATGTGGATAGCAGAGAGTGAAAAGTTGTGGGTCTCTGCCCACTCCACGATCCGAGACACCTCCCTCATTGCCAGGGAGCTCCTAGTCCTGGAGGAGGATCCTTTTCAACATCAAAATGTCGATTCTCTGAGGCTGACTCGCGTCCGTGGTCATAATCTCCCAGGAGAGGGAAAGCAGAGTCTGCGCATCCATGTATATCGGATGCGACAGATCAGAATGATCGCCGTTCCACTGTCTCAACATGCACAATCGAAGAGCACTGAGCTGAAACCTTGCGAATGGAATAATGTCCATGCTGGAGACCATGAGCCCAATCATCTCCATGCACTGAGCTACAGCTGTAGACCGGAGGGCAAGACAGGTGGACGCCATCTAAACAGATTGGAGTAGAGCCCCTGCCCCTGTTCTGCTTTTGGAACTGGGCAGATTACTCCCATGGTAAAAAGGTCTTCTACACAGCGTAAGAACGCCTCACTTTGTCGGGTTTGCAGACAATTGAGAAAGATGGAACCTCCCCCTTGGAGGAGAATCCTTGAAATCTAGAAAGTATCCCTGGGTAACAATTTCTACTGTAAACACAAAAGGTGTGAGACTGCGCCAAAATAAAACTACTACACAAACTCCAAAAACAGATAGAAGTCTCTCAGATTCTATAGAAACTAGCAAATATTTAAAATGTTAGATAATGGAGCGCTCAAGGAGAGCTAAAGTACAGCCGTATTGGACAGATTATAAAACCAGATATGAGTAGACTATAGCAAGCGCAGAAGATTAACCACAAATGCCTAATCTATAAGTCCTATAATAAATACTAGGCAGTACTGCAAATAAATTACTACAATAAATGCAATCAATAAAATGCGGATAAAAAATGCGGATAAAAAATGGGTATATTTATATAGAGCAATTCATAAGTATGTTTAAAAGAAATTTACATAGATATACTGAAATTCATAAAAATACATTTAATACAATAAATAAAAGGTCGACCTTAATATCTCAAATAACAATGCATCAATAAAAAATATAAAATATACAGAAATAAAAATATACAAAAAACAAAGTACAAAATACAATGGTTTGATACTGTGTGTCCAATCGAACAAATGTGAGATAGTCTATAAAAGAGTCTTTCAGTCCTTTGTGCTTGCAAACTTGAGTATCCGTGTAGACGACAAGCCTCCTAGTGACAAAGGACAGATTCCTTAAGGCAGTGTGTAGAGCCTTATGTGAAATATATAATCTGTACTCACAGTTAAGAAAGTCGATATCTGCAAAAGTATAATGCCCAGGTGCATATACTTGTGTGTTCAATAGTCCCAAAGGATCACAACACCATAAAATTGATAACAATTAGATGATATAAGTATAAATACGATATGGATAAATATGAATATATAATTAATTACAGGTATTATCTAATCGCAATCCTGGAGCCTTCGATCCTACCAGCGGCAGCTGACTGAATAACCCCTGCGAACTGACAGGCTGAATTGCAATCAGGCTGAACAGTCTAGGGTGCCGTGGGCCAAAATACAGATACACCGTCTGGTCACAGGAATATCGGCTCTATGCGAATATAAATATTAGCTCCGTGAACGGAGTGATTATGAGCAACGCGTTTCAATTTTTCAATCTTTGTCAAGCTCGTTACCGGAGTACTCTTTCCCGGGTAAATATATACCTATATCTGCGTTCTGATTGGAGGAATTCATAACCAATCGCAATCGCTGCAGGCGCTAACTGTCAATCTTTCTTTGTTCTAAGCCGCGTCCAAGGTACAAACGGCAAGTTGCCATGCCAACATTGTAACTAACAACTTGCTAGATAAATGGTATAATATATACAAACCACTACTTTAACTGTCAAAATCGCACTTAGAAATCAGATTAGAAATGACATCATGATAAATATATAAAAAAACACATAAAAACACATAAAAACCGAATCGAGTAAAACTGCCAGAGGATATCACATTTAATAATTTGAAAAGTTTTGGAAGCTTATTAAAATATTTGTTTAAAATTCCTTCACTAGCTTTAATAAGATGATAAGTATCCTCAGATATAAGTATGATAAATATATTTAAATAAATTTAAATATATATTGGGAATAAGGGAAAAATGGTGAAAAACATATTTGACATTAAAACTAAAATATAATAAGATTAAATATCTAGATATAAAATCTTATAAAAACTTATAAAAGTTGGAGTGATGAAATCATATATATAAAAAAAACCCACTAGTATTATTTTCTTATTCTAACAATATTATTATAAAAAGCAACCTAAGTCAAACTCAAGGTTTAGACCATTTGGAGTTAATGTTCTAAGCTCAAATATCCACTTGGCTTCTAATTTGAGAAGTTCATTTAGTACATTACTCCCTCTCCAGTTTGGTTTTATTTTGTCAATCACAGTGTAGCTAAAGTGCTTAGTGTTCCCATTATTGCATCTTTTGATATGTTTAGGGACAGGGAGATCTTTGCTCCTTTCGAGATTCATGTTTTCAATTGAGTTTAGATGTTCCCTAATTCTGTCACGTATAGGCCTAGTGGACTCACCTATATATTGAATCCCACACGAACACTCTAATAAATAAACCACATTTGAGTCAGTGCACCTGTATAAGTTTTTGATTTTATATACCTTCTTTGTAATTGTTGATTTAAATTCTTTTCTTTTAGTTGAGTGTTTGCAGGCTTTACAGCTCAAACATGGGAAAAACCCCACAATTTTGTCACCTTTCAAATCTATATCATTTAGAGAACTAGCTGTTTTCTTTAAATCAGTAGGCGCTAAGTAATTTTTCAGATTCTTGCATTTCTTATATATTACACTAGGTTGATTTGGCAAACATGGGCCAATCACTTCATCAGACTTTAAAACATGCCAATGTTTTTTGAGGATTCTTTCAAATTTTTTATTATCCTCATTGTATTGTGTAATAAACGGGACTTTTAGTTCACCATCTTCCCGTATAGTGGCAACATTAGTTTTACTCTGTTTTCTACTCAATAAAAGATCCCTATTCATATTAGCGGCCTCGGTTCTTGCATTTTCTATTAATTCTACATTGTATCCCTTATTAATAAATTTATTCACCAAAATTTGTGATTGTTGATTGTAATCTAAATCTTCCATGCAATTTTTCCTAATTCGCATGAATTGGCTTTTTGGAATGTTTTTCTTCCATTTATCCAAATGGCAGCTTTCTGCATGTATATAGCCATTGGCGTTTACTGGCTTAAAATGAGTTTTCGTTACAATCTTGTTATTTATAATATTTATTTGTAAATCTAGAAAGTTCATACTCGTTTCATGTATTTCAAACGTGAATTTCAGATTTTTTTCATTATTATTCATTCTCGAAAAGAACCATTCCAAATCAGTTTTGTTGCCTCTCCATATAATAAATATATCATCTATATAACGTTTATAGGAGACCAGATTTTCCCCCAGATCGGTGGAGTCAAGAAATATTCTCTCCCACAGACCCATAAATAAGTTAGCATAACTAGGGGCAAATCTGGTCCCCATCGCTGTCCCACATAATTGCAAGTAAAATTTTCCATCAAAGTTAAAATAATTATGAGACAGAATAAATCTAATGCTCTCAATTAAAAAAGATTTTTGTTCTGCTGGGAGTGTGTCATCTTTATTCAAATAAAATGTGATTGCTTCAAGCCCTAATTCGTGTTGGATACACGTGTATAGCGCTGAAACGTCACATGTGGCTAATAGGCATTCTTCATCCCATTCAATATCCTCCAACATTCTCAGGACATCAGTAGAGTCCTTCAAGTATGAAGGAAGACTTTTTACATGGTCTTGCAAAAATATATCTATGTATTCTGAGAGATTCGCTGTGATTGATTCAATACCCGAGACTATTGGTCTCCCAGGGGGGTCAGAAATATCCTTATGAATTTTGGGGAGACAATATAGGAGTGGAATTTTCGGACATTTAGGTATGAGGTAACTACTCTCCTTATCATTTAAAATACCTACATTATTTGCCCTCCTCACTAAAGTATTCAGTTCTGTTAAAAAATCATCAGTAGGATTCTTTTTTAGAATTTTATAAGTTTCTTTATCATTCAGTAGATTATAACACATATCTAGATAGCGGTCCTTATCCATAAGGACTATCCCCCCTCCTTTGTCCGCTGGTTTCACTATTACTGTGTTATTAAGTTCTAAGTCCTTTATTTCTGATAGTTGTGCTTTAGTTAGATTTGCCTTTCTGTGTCCTGTTTTTTTCAACTCCAAATTTTGTATATCTTTAGTAACTAACCTCTCAAAGGTCTCAATTGCCCCTCCTTTTATATGTTTGGGGTAAAAACGTGATTTTTCTTTTAGATTTGAATGTTTAAATGTCTCATCTTCCTGTCCTAGAGTATTAGTTCTCTCATATGGAGTTCTTAAGAACCATTTTTTAACCGTTAGGTTTCTAATAAATTTGTGTGCGTCTATAAACGCACCAAATTTATTCACCCTATTCGATGGGGCGAAAGAAAGGCCTTTATTTAGAACCTCAGTTTGTTTCTCTGTTAATTCAATTTTGCTCAAATTATATATATTACTCCTATCTTCATTTAGAACCTTTTTGTTTTTGGATTTCTGTAATCCTCTCCCTCTTCTCCCCCGTTTTCTGAAGCCCTTCTTTTTCTTTGGCTTTGATGTATGTGTTGTAGATTTACCTCCTCCCAATTTTGATCTCTCTCTAAAAAATGATTCTGTCTCGTTCCTGAATCACTTGGGCCTTGTGTTAGTTGTTCATTGAGTAAAGAATTTTCATTTAATTCTTCTTGATCAGGGAAAGTTAGAGGTTGGAATCTATTCTTATTTTTTAAAATGACATTTTTTGGGGAGCCGAAATCATTACTTCTAAATGCATGTCGATTACGTGTGTGCCACTGGTTTGGAGTATTTCTCCAATTGTTATTATAATTTCTATTTTTATTGTTATTATATGTGCTTTCCCTATATTGATCCCTTGGGTTGGAATCTAGAGTTTTAGAATGAGCATTTTGCCATTGGTTAGTTCTATTCGGTGGGTACTGGGTATATCCAGAAAAATAGAAATTATAATAACAATTGGAGAAATACTCCAAACCAGTGGCACACACGTAATCGACATGCATTTAGAAGTAATGATTTCGGCTCCCCAAAAAATGTCATTTTAAAAAATAAGAATAGATTCCAACCTCTAACTTTCCCTGATCAAGAAGAATTAAATGAAAATTCTTTACTCAATGAACAACTAACACAAGGCCCAAGTGATTCAGGAACGAGACAGAATCATTTTTTAGAGAGAGATCAAAATTGGGAGGAGGTAAATCTACAACACATACATCAAAGCCAAAGAAAAAGAAGGGCTTCAGAAAACGGGGGAGAAGAGGGAGAGGATTACAGAAATCCAAAAACAAAAAGGTTCTAAATGAAGATAGGAGTAATATATATAATTTGAGCAAAATTGAATTAACAGAGAAACAAACTGAGGTTCTAAATAAAGGCCTTTCTTTCGCCCCATCGAATAGGGTGAATAAATTTGGTGCGTTTATAGACGCACACAAATTTATTAGAAACCTAACGGTTAAAAAATGGTTCTTAAGAACTCCATATGAGAGAACTAATACTCTAGGACAGGAAGATGAGACATTTAAACATTCAAATCTAAAAGAATCTAAAATCACGTTTTTACCCCAAACATATAAAAGGAGGGGCAATTGAGACCTTTGAGAGGTTAGTTACTAAAGATATACAAAATTTGGAGTTGAAAAAAACAGGACACAGAAAGGCAAATCTAACTAAAGCACAACTATCAGAAATAAAGGACTTAGAACTTAATAACACAGTAATAGTGAAACCAGCGGACAAAGGAGGGGGGATAGTCCTTATGGATAAGGACCGCTATCTAGATATGTGTTATAATCTACTGAATGATAAAGAAACTTATAAAATTCTAAAAAAGAATCCTACTGATGATTTTTTAACAGAACTGAATACTTTAGTGAGGAGGGCAAATAATGTAGGTATTTTAAATGATAAGGAGAGTAGTTACCTCATACCTAAATGTCCGAAAATTCCACTCCTATATTGTCTCCCAAAAATTCATAAGGATATTTCTGACCCCCATGGGAGACCAATAGTCTCGGGTATTGAATCAATCACAGCGAATCTCTCAGAATACATAGATATATTTTTGCAAGACCATGTAAAAAGTCTTCCTTCATACTTGAAGGACTCTACTGATGTCCTGAGAATGTTGGAGGATATTGAATGGGATGAAGAATGCCTATTAGCCACATGTGACGTTTCATCGCTATACACGTGTATCCAACATGAATTAGGGCTTGAAGCAATCACATTTTATTTGAATAAAGATGACACACTCCCAGCAGAACAAACATCTTTTTTAATTGAGAGCATTAGATTTATTCTGTCTCATAATTATTTTAACTTTGATGGAAAATTTTACTTGCAATTATGTGGGACAGCGATGGGGACCAGATTTGCCCCTAGTTATGCTAACTTATTTATGGGTCTGTGGGAGAGAATATTTCTTGACTCCACCGATCTGGGGGCAAATCTGGTCTCCTATAAACGTTATATAGATGATATATTTATTATATGGAGAGGCAACAAAACTGATTTGGAATGGTTCTTTTCGAGAATGAATAATAATGAAAAAAATCTGAAATTCACGTTTGAAATACATGAAACGAGTATGAACTTTCTAGATTTACAAATAAATATTATAAATAACAAGATTGTAACGAAAACTCATTTTAAGCCAGTAGACGCCAATGGCTATATACATGCAGAAAGCTGCCATTTGGATAAATGGAAGAAAAACATTCCAAAAAGCCAATTCATGCGAATTAGGAAAAATTGCATGGAAGATTTAGATTACAATCAACAATCACAAATTTTGGTGAATAAATTTATTAATAAGGGATACAATGTAGAATTAATAGAAAATGCAAGAACCGAGGCCGCTAATATGAATAGGGATCTTTTATTGAGTAGAAAACAGAGTAAAACTAATGTTGCCACTATACGGGAAGATGGTGAACTAAAAGTCCCGTTTATTACACAATACAATGAGGATAATAAAAAATTTGAAAGAATCCTCAAAAAACATTGGCATGTTTTAAAGTCTGATGAAGTGATTGGCCCATGTTTGACAAATCAACCTAGTGTAATATATAAGAAATGCAAGAATCTGAAAAATTACTTAGCGCCTACTGATTTAAAGAAAACAGCTAGTTCTCTAAATGATATAGATTTGAAAGGTGACAAAATTGTGGGTTTTTTCCCATGTTTGAGCTGTAAAGCCTGCAAACACTCAACTAAAAGAAAAGAATTTAAATCAACAATTACAAAGAAGGTATATAAAATCAAAAACTTATACAGGTGCACTGACTCAAATGTGGTTTATTTATTAGAGTGTTCGTGTGGGATTCAATATATAGGTGAGTCCACTAGGCCTATACGTGACAGAATTAGGGAACATCTAAACTCAATTGAAAACATGAATCTCGAAAGGAACAAAGATCTCCCTGTCCCTAAACATTTCAAAAGATGCAATAATGGGAACACTAAGCACTTTAGCTACACTGTGATTGACAAAATAAAACCAAACTGGAGAGGGAGTAATGTACTAAATGAACTTCTCAAATTAGAAGCCAAGTGGATATTTGAGCTTAGAACATTAACTCCAAATGGTCTAAACCTTGAGTTTGACTTAGGTTGCTTTTTATAATAATATTGTTAGAATAAGAAAATAATACTAGTGTTTTTTTTTTATATATGATTTCATCACTCCAACTTTTATAAGTTTTTATAAGATTTTATATCTAGATATTTAATCTTATTATATTTTAGTTTTAATGTCAAATATGTTTTTCACCATTTTTTCCTTATTCCCAATATATATTTAAATTTATTTAAATATATTTATCATACTTATATCTGAGGATACTTATCATCTTATTAAAGCTAGTGAAGGAATTTTAAACAAATATTTTAATAAGCTTCCAAAACTTTTCAAATTATTAAATGTGATATCCTCTGGCAGTTTTACTTGATTCGGTTTTTATGTGTTTTTTTATATATTTATCATGATGTCATTTCTAATCTGATTTCTAAGTGTGATTTTGACAGTTAAAGTAGTGGTTTGTATATATTATACCATTTATCTAGCAAGTTGTTAGTTACAATGTTGGCATGGCAACTTGCCGTTTGTACCTTGGACGCGGCTTAGAACAAAGAAAGATTGACAGTTAGCGCCTGCAGCGATTGCGATTGGTTATGAATTCCTCCAATCAGAACGCAGATATAGGTATATATTTACCCAGGAAAGAGTACTCCGGTAACGAGCTTGACAAAGATTGAAAAATTGAAACGCGTTGCTCATAATCACTCCGTTCACGGAGCTAATATTTATATTCGCATAGAGCCGATATTCCTGTGACCAGACGGTGTATCTGTATTTTGGCCCACGGCACCCTAGACTGTTCAGCCTGATTGCAATTCAGCCTGTCAGTTCGCAGGGGTTATTCAGTCAGCTGCCGCTGGTAGGATCGAAGGCTCCAGGATTGCGATTAGATAATACCTGTAATTAATTATATATTCATATTTATCCATATCGTATTTATACTTATATCATCTAATTGTTATCAATTTTATGGTGTTGTTATCCTTTGGGGCTATTGAACACACAAGTATATGCACCTGGGCATTATACTTTTGCAGATATCGACTTTCTTAACTGTGAGTACAGATTATATATTTCACATAAGGCTCTACACACTGCCTTAAGGAATCTGTCCTTTGTCACTAGGAGGCTTGTCGTCTACACGGATACTCAAGTTTGCAAGCACAAAGGACTGAAAGACTCTTTTATAGACTATCTCACATTTGTTCGATTGGACACACAGTATCAAACCATTGTATTTTGTACTTTGTTTTTTGTATATTTTTATTTCTGTATATTTTATATTTTTTATTGATGCATTGTTATTTGAGATATTAAGGTCGACCTTTTATTTATTGTATTAAATGTATTTTTATGAATTTCAGTATATCTATGTAAATTTCTTTTAAACATACTTATGAATTGCTCTATATAAATATACCCATTTTTTATCCGCATTTTTTATCCGCATTTTATTGATTGCATTTATTGTAGTAATTTATTTGCAGTACTGCCTAGTATTTATTATAGGACTTATAGATTAGGCATTTGTGGTTAATCTTCTGCGCTTGCTATAGTCTACTCATATCTGGTTTTATAATCTGTCCAATACGGCTGTACTTTAGCTCTCCTTGAGCGCTCCATTATCTAACATTTTAAATATGAACAATTTCTACTGCCCAGGAATCCTGAACGTCTCTTGCCCAGGCCTGAGCAAAGAGAGAGAGTCTGCCCCCTACTAGATCCAGTCCCGGATCGGGGGCTACCCCTTCATGCTGACTTTGTGGCAGCATCAGGCTTTTTTGGCCTGTTTACCCTTGTTTCAAGCCTGATTAGTTCTCCAGGTTGGCTTGGATTGAGCAAAAATCCCCTCTTGCTTAACAGCAGGGGAAGAGGAAGCGGGACCACTCGAAGTTTCGAAAGGAACGAAAATTATTTTGTTTGGTCCTCGTCTTATTTAATTTATCTTGAGGGAGGGCATGACCCTTCCCTCCAGTAATATCTGAAATAATCTCTTTTAGTGCAGGCCCGAATAGGGTCTTACCCTTGAAAGGGATGGACAAAAGCTTAGATTTGGATGACACATCAGCTGACCAGGACTTAAGCCATAACACTCTACACGCTAAAATGGCAAAACCTGAATTCTTTGCAGCTAACTTAGCAAGATGAAAAGCGGTGTCTGTAATAAAAGAATTAGCTAATTTAAGAGCCTTAATTCTGTCCAGAATATCATCTAGTGGGTCTCCATCTGAAGGGCCTCTTCTAGAGCCTCAAACCAAAAGGCAGCTGCAGTGTTTACAGGAACAATGCACGCTATAGGTTGAAGAAGAAAACCTTGATGAACAAAAAACATAATTTATGCTTACCTGATAAATTTATTTCTCTTGTAGTGTATCCAGTCCACGGATCATCCATTACTTGTGGGATGTTCTCCTTCCCAACAGGAAGTTGCAAGAGGATCACCCACAGCAGAGCTACTATATAGCTCCTCCCCTCACTGTCATATCCAGTCATTCGACCGAAACAAGACGAGAAAGGAGAAACCATAGGGTGCAGTGGTGACTGTAGTTTAATTAAAATTTAGACCTGCCTTAAAAGGACAGGGCGGGCCGTGGACTGGATACACTACAAGAGAAAACATAATTTATGCTTACCTGATAAATTTATTTCTTTCATATTAGCAAGAGTCCATGAGCTAGTGACGTATGGGATATACATTCCTACCAGGAGGGGCAAAGTTTCCCAAACCTTAAAATGCCTATAAATACACCCCTCACCACACCCACAATTCAGTTTAACGAATAGCCAAGAAGTGGGGTGATAAGAAAAAAGTGCGAAAGCATATAAAATAAGGAATTGGAATAATTGTGCTTTATACAAAAAAATCAAAACCACCACAAAAAAGGGCGGGCCTCATGGACTCTTGCTAATATGAAAGAAATGAATTTATCAGGTAAGTTCTTACATAAATTATGTTTTCTTTCATGTAATTAGCAAGAGTCCATGAGCTAGTGACGTATGGGATAATGATTACCCAAGATGTGGATCTTTCCACGCAAGAGTCACTAGAGAGGGAGGGATAAAATAAAGACAGACAATTCCTGCTGAAAATAATCCACACCCAGAATAAAATGTTAATGAAAAAACATAAGCAGAAGATTCAAACTGAAACCACTGCCTGAAATACGTTTCTACCAAAAACTGCTTCAGAAGAAGAAAACACATCAAAATGGTAGAATTTAGTAAAAGTATGCAAAGAGGACCAAGTTGCTGCTTTGCAAATCTGATCAACCGAAGCTTCATTCCTAAACGCCCAGGAAGTAGAAACTGACCTAGTAGAATGAGCTGTAATCCTTTGAGGCGGAGTGTTACCCGACTCAACATAGGCATGATGAAATAAAGATTTCAACCAAGATGCCAAAGAAATGGCAGAAGCTTTCTGGCCTTTTCTAGAACCGGAAAAGATGACAAATAGACTAGAAGTCTTTCGGAAAGACTTAGTAGCTTCAACATAATATTACAAAGCTCTAACAGCATCCAAAGAAAGCAATGATTTCTCCTTAGAATTCATAGGATTAGGACATAATGAAAGAACCACAATTTCTCTACTAATGTTGTTAGAATTCACAACCTTAGGTAAAAAATTCAAAAGAAGTTCGCAGCACCGCCTTATCCTGATGCAAAATCAGAAAAGGAGACTCACAAAAAAGAGTAGATAATTCAGAGACTCTTCTGGCAGAAGAGATGGCCATAGAAACAAAACTTTCCAAGAAAGTAATATAATGACCAAAGAATGCATGGGTTCAAAAGGAGGAGCTTGAAGAGCCCCCAGAACCAAATTCAAACTCCAAGGAGGAGAAATTGACTTAATGACAGGTTTTATACGAACCAAAGGTTGTACAAAACAATGAATATCAGGAAGATTAGCAATCCTTCTGTGAAAAAGAACAGAAAGAGCAGAGATTTGTCTTTCAAGGAACTTGCGGACAAACCTTTATCTAAACCATCCTGAAGAAACTGTAAAATTCTCGGTATTCAAAAAGAATGCCAAGAAAAAAGATGAGAAAGACACTAAGAAATATAAGTCTTCCAGACTCTATAATATATCTCTCTAGATACAGATTTACGAGCCTGTCACATAGTATCAATCACAGAGTCAGAGAAACCTCTTTGACCAAGAATCAAGCGTTCAAACTTCATACCTTAAAATTAAGGTATTGAGATCCTGAAGGAAAAAAGAACCTGAAGACAGAAAGACTGGTCTTAACGGAAGAGTCCACAGCTGGCAAGAGGCCATCCGGACAAGATCCGCATACCAAAACCTGTGAGACCATGCTGGAGCTACCAGCAGGACAAACGAGCATTCCTTTAGAATATTGGAGAATACCCTTGGAAGAAGAACTAGAGGCGGAAAGATATAGGCAGGATGACACTTGTAAGGAAGAGATAATGCATCCACTGCCTCCGCCCGAGGATCCCGGGATCCGGACAGATACCAGGGAAGTTTCTTGTTTAGATGAGAAGCCATCAGATCTATTTCTGGGAGTTCCCACACTTAAACAATCTGAGGAAATACCTCTGGGTGAAGAGACCATTCGCCCAGGTGCAACGTTTGGCGACTGAGATAATCCGCTTTCCAATTGTCCATACCTGGGATATGAACCGCAGAGATTAGACAGCAGCTGGATTCCGCCCAAACCAAAATTCGAGATACTTCTTTCATAGCCAGAGGACTGTGAGTCCCTCCTTGATGATTGATGTATGCCACAGTTGTGACATTGTCTATCTGAAAACAAATGAACAACTCTCTCTTCAGAAGAGACCAAGACTGAAGAGCTCTGAAAATTGCACGGAGTTCCAAAATATTGATCGGAAATCTCACCTCCTGAGATTCCCAAACCCCTTGTGCTGTCAGATACCCCCACACAGCTCCCCAACCTGTAAGACTTGCATCTGTTGAGATCATAGTCCAGGTCGGAAGAACAAAGAAGCCCCCTGAACTAAACGATGGTGATCTGTCCACCATGTCAGAGAGTGTCGTATAATCGGTTTAAAGATATTAATTGAGATATCTTTGAGTAATCCCTGCACCATTGGTTCAGCATACAGAGCTGAAGAGGTCGCATGTGAAAATGAGCAAAGGAGATCGCATCTGATGCGGCAGTCCTAAGACCTAAAATTTCCATGCATAAGGCTACCAAAGGGAATGATTGTGACTGAAGGTTTTGACAAGCTGATATCAATGTTAAACTTCTCTTGTCTGACAAGGACAGAGTCATAGACACTGAATCTATCTAGAAACCTAAAAAGGTTACCCTTGTCTGAGGAATCAATGAACTGATTGGTAAATTGATCCTCCAACCATGAACTTGAAGAAACAACACAAGTCGATTCGTATGAGATTCTTTGAAAATGAGAAGACTGAGCAAGTACCAAGATATCGTCCAAATAAGGAAATACCAAAACCCTGTTCTCTGATTACAGAAAGAAGGGCACCGAGAACCTTTGAAAAAAATTCTTGGAACTGAGGCTAGGCCAAACGGTAGAGCCACAAAACTGGTAATGCTTGTCTAAAAAGAGAATCTCAGACACTAAAAGTGATCTGGATGAATCGGAATATGCAGATACACATCCTGTAAATCTATTGTAGACATATAATGCCCTTGCTAAACAAAAGGCAGGATAGTCCTACAGTAACCATCTTGAATGTTGGTATCCTTACATAATGATTCAATATTGATAGATCCGGAACTGGTCTGAAGGAATTGACCTTCTTTGGTACAATGAAGAGATAAAATAAAACCCCAGCCCCTGTTCCAGAACTGGAACTGGCATAATTACTCCAGCCAACTCTAGATCTGAAACACATTTCAGAAATGCTGAGCCTTTGCTGTGTTAACTGGGACACGGGAAAGAAAAAAATCTCTTAGCAGGAGGCCTTAACTTGAAGCCAATTCTGTACCTTTCTGAAACAATGTTCTGAAACCAGAGATTGAGAACGGAATTGATCCAAATTTCTTTGAAGAAAACGTAATCTGCCCCATACCAGCTGAGCTGGAATAAGGGCCGCACTTTCATGGGTACTTAGGAGCTGGCTATAGGTTTCTATAAGGCTTGGATATATTCCAAACTGGAAATAGTTTCCAAACTGATACCGCTCCTAACAGTTGAGATAATAATTTATTACCCTGGAAAGAAAGGGAAAGCAAAGTTGACTTAGAAGACATATCAGCATTCCAAGTTTAATCCATAAAGCTTTTCTAGCTAAAATAGCTAGAGACATATACCTGACATCAACTCTAATGACATCAAAAGATGGTATCACCAATAAAATTATTAGCATGTTATAGAATAATAATAATGCTATAAAATTATGATCTGTGACTTGTTGCGCTAAAGCTTCTAACCAAAAAGTTGAAGCTGCAGCAACATCCGCTAAAAATATAGCAGGTCTAAGAAGATTACCTGAACATAAGTAAGCTTTTCTTAGAAAGGATTCAATTTTCCTATCTAAAGGATCCTTAAATGAAGTACTATCTGCCGTAGGAATAGTAGTACATTTAGCAGGAGTAGAGACAGCCCCATAACCTTAGGGATTTTGTCCCATAAAACTCTAATCTGTCAGATGGCACAGGATATAATTGCTTAAATGTTTAGAAGGAGTAAAAGAATTACCCAAATTATTCCATTCCCTGGAAATTACTTCAGAAATAGCATCAGGGAGATTAAACACTTCTGGAATAACTACAGGAGATTTAAAAACCTTATTTAAATGTTTAGATTTAGTATCAAGAGGACCAGAATCCTCTATTTCTAATGCAATTAATACTTCTTTAAATAAAGAACGAATAAATTCCATCTTGAACAAATACAAAGATTTATCAGCATCAACCTCTGAGACAGAAACCTCTGAACCAGAAGAACCATTATCAGTATCAGAATGATGATGTTCATTTAAAAATTCATCTGAAAAAAGAGAAGTTTTAAAAGACTTTTATGTAAACTAGAAGGAGAAATAACAGACATAGCCTTCTTAATAGATTTAAAAAATAAAATCTCTTATGTTATCAGGAACACTCTGAAAATTAGATGTTGACGGAACAGCAACAGGTAATGTAACAGTACTAAAGGAAATTTTATCTGCATTAATACGTTTGTCATGACATGCAATACAAACAACAGCTGGAGAAACAGATACCAAAAATTTATAGCAGATACACTTAGCTTGGTAGCTCCAGCACCGGGCAGAAATTTTCCTGAAGTATCTTCTGACTCAGTTGCAACGTGGAACATCTTGCAATATGTAATAGAAAAAACAACATATAAAGCAAAATTGATCAAATTCCTTAAATGACAGTTTCAGGAATGGGAAAAAAATGCCAGTGAACAAGCTTCTAGCAACCAGAAGCAATAAATAATGAGACTTAAATAATGTGGAGACAAAAGCGACGCCCATATTTTTTTAGCACCAAATAAGACGCCCACATTATTTGGCGCCTAAATGCTTTTGGCGCCAAAAACGACGCCACATCCGGAACGCCGACATTTTTGGCGCAAAAGAACGTCAAAAAAATGACGCAACTTCCGGCGACACGTATGACGCCGGAAACAGAAAAGATTTTTTGCGCCAAAAAAGTCCGCGCCAAGAATGACGCAATAAAATGAAGCATTTTCAGCCCCCGCGAGCCTAACAGCCCACAGGGAAAAAGTCAAATTTTTTAAGGTAAGAAAAAATGATTGGTTCAAATGCACTATCCCAAATATGAAACTGACTGTCTGAAAAAAAGGAATGTTGAACATCCTGAGTCAAGGCAAATAAATGTTTGAATACATATATTTAGAACTTTATAAAAAAGTGCCCAACCATAGCTTAGAGTGTCACAGAAAATAAGACTTACTTACCCCAGGACACTCATCTACATCTGTCCGCTCGGCAGATTAGGGGTTTAAAAAGTGTAGGCAGGTGGAGGCGACGTTGAGGGGGGCAGATTAGGGGTTAATAAATATAATATAGGGGTCGGCGATGTTAGGGCAGCAGATTAGGGGTACATAGGGATAACGTAGGTTGCGGCGGTTTACGGAGCGGCAGATTAGGGGTTAAAAAAAATATGCAGGGGGTCAGCGATAGCGGGGGGCGGCAGAATAGGGGTTAATAAGTGTAAGGTTAGGGGTGTTTAGACTCGGGGTACATGTTAGAGTGTTAGGTGCAGAGTTAGGAAGTGTTTCCCCATAGGAAACAATGGGGCTGCGTTAGGAGCTGAACGCTGCTTTTTTGCAGGTGTTAGTTTTTTTTTCAGCTCAAACAGCCCCATTGTTTCCTATGGGAGAATCGTGCACGAGCACGTTTTTGAGGCTGGCCGCGTCCGTAAGCAACTCTGGTATCAAGAGTTGCATTTGCGGAAAAAATGCTCTACGCTCCTTTTTTGGAGCCTAACGCAGCATTTGTTTGAACTCTCGATACCAGAGTTAAATTTATGGTGCGGCCAGAAAAAAGCCCGCGGAGCGTTAACAGCCCTTTTACCGCCAAACTCCAAATCTAGGCCTTAATGTTTTTGTTAAGTCTGAAACTTAAATAGGACTCTTACTATCTGTCTGTATGATATCTCATATTGACTAAGGCCTAGATTTGGAGTTCGGCGGTAGCCGTCAAAACCAGCGTTAGAGGCTCCTAACGCTGGTTTTGGCCGCCCGCTGGTATTTGGAGTCAGTGATTAAAGGGTCTAACGCTCACTTTACAGCCGCGACTTTTCCATACCGCAGATCCCCCTACGCCATTTGCGTAGCCTATATTTTCAATGGGATCTTTCTAACGCTGGTATTTAGAGTCGTTTCTGAAGTGAGCGTTAGAGCTCTAACGACAAGATTCCAGCCGCCTGAAAATAGCAGGAGTTAAGAGCTTTCTGGCTAACGCCGGTTCATAAAGCTCTTAACTACTGTACCCTAAAGTACACTAACACCCATAAACTACCTATGTACCCCTAAACCGAGGTCCCCCCACACCGCCGCCACTCGATTAAAATTTTAACCCCTAATCTGCCGACCGCCACCTACGTTATATTTATGTACCCCTAATCTGCTGCCCCTAACCCCGCCGACCCCTGTATTACATTTATTAAACCCTAACTTGCCCCCCACAACGTCGCCGCCAGCTACTTAAAATAATTAACCCCTAATCTTCCGACCGCAAATCGCCGCCACCTACGTTATCCCTATGTACCCCTAATCTGCTGCCCCTAACATCGCCGACCCCTATATTATATTTATTAACCCCTAATCTGCCCCCCTCAACGTCGCCGACACCTGCCTACACTTATTAACCCCTAATCTGCCGAGCGGACCTGAGCGCTACTATAATAAATGTATTAACCCCCAATCCGCCTCACTAACCCTATCATAAATAGTATTAACCCCTAATCTGCCCTCCCTAACATCGCCGACACCTAACTTCAATTATTAACCCCTAATCTTCCGATCGGAGCTCACCGCTATTCTAATAAATGGATTAACCCCTAAAGCTAAGTCTAACCCTAACACTAACACCCCCCTAAGTTAAATATAATTTTTATCTAACGAAAAAAATTAACTCTTATTAAATAACTTATTCCTATTTAAAGCTAAATACTTACCTGTAAAATAAATCCTAATATAGCTACAATATAAATTATAATTATATTATAGCTATTTTAGGATTAATATTTATTTTACAGGCAACTTTGTAATTATTTTAACCAGGTACAATAGCTATTAAATAGTTAAGAACTATTTAATAGTTACCTAGTTAAAATAATAACAAATTTACCTGTAAAATAAATCCTAACCTAAGTTATAATTAAACCTAACACTACCCTATCAATAAATTAATTAAATAAACTACCTACAATTACCTACAATTAACCTAACACTACACTATCAATAAATTAATTAAACACAATTCCTACAAATAAATACAATTAAATAAACTAGCTAAAGTACAAAAAATAAAAAAGAACTAAGTTACAGAAAATAAAAAAATATTTACAAACATAAGAAAAATATTACAACAATTTTAAACTAATTACACCTACTCTAAGCCCCCTAATAAAATAACAAAGCCCCCCAAAATAAAAAATTCCCTACCCTATTCTAAATTAAAAAAGTTACAAGCTCTTTTACCTTACCAGCCCTGAACAGGGCCCTTTGCGGGGCATGCCCCAAGAATTTCAGCTCTTTTGCCTGTAAAAAAAAAACATACAATACCCCCCCCCCCAACATTACAACCCACCACCCACATACCCCTAATCTAACCCAAACCCCCCTTAAATAAACCTAACACTAAGCCCCTGAAGATCTTCCTACCTTGTCTTCACCATCCAGGTATCACCGATCCGTCCTGGCTCCAAGATCTTCATCCAACCCAAGCGGGGGGTTGGCGATCCATAATCCGGTCCAGAAGAGGCTCCAAAGACTTCCTCCTATCCGGCAAGAAGAGGACATCCGGACCGGCAAACATCTTCTCCAAGCGGCATCTTCGATCTTCTTCCATCCGGAGCGAAGCGGCAGGATCCTGAAGACATCCAGCGCGGAACATCCATCTGGACCGACGACTGAACGACGAATGACTGTTCCTTTAAGGGACGTCATCCAAGATGGGCGTCCCTCGAATTCCGATTGGCTGATAGGATTCTATCAGCCAATCGGAATTAAGGTAGGAATTTTCTGATTGGCTGATGGAATCAGCCAATCAGAATCAAGTTCAATCCGATTGGGCTGATCCAATCAGCCAATCAGATTGAGCTCGCATTCTATTGGCTGTTCCGATCAGCCAATAGAATGCGAGCTCAATCTGATTGGCTGATTGGATCGGCCAATCGGATTGAACTAGATTCTGATTGGCTGATTCCATCAGCCAATCAGAAAATTCCTACCTTAATTCCGATTGGCTGATAGAATCCTATCAGCCAATCGGAATTCGAGGGACGCCATCTTGGATGACGTCCCTTAAAGGAACAGTCATTCGTCGTTCAGTCGTCGGTCCAGATGGATGTTCCGCGCTGGATGTCTTCAGGATCCTGCCGCTTCGCTCCGGATGGAAGAAGATCGAAGATGCCGCTTGGAGAACATGTTTGTCGGTCCGGATGTCCTCTTCTTGCCGGATAGGAGGAAGACTTTGGAGCCTCTTCTGGACCGGATTATGGATCGCCAACCCCCGCTTGGGTTGGATGAAGATCTTGGAGCCAGGACGGATCGGTGATACCTGGATGGTGAAGACAAGGTAGGAAGATCTTCAGGGGCTTAGTGTTAGGTTTATTTAAGGGGGGTTTGGGTTAGATTAGGGGTATGTGGGTGGTGGGTTGTAATGTTGGGGGGGGGGTATTGTATGTTTTTTTTTTACAGGCAAAAGAGCTGAAATTCTTGGGGCATGCCCCGCAAAGGGCCCTGTTCAGGGCTGGTAAGGTAAAAGAGCTTGTAACTTTTTTAATTTAGAATAGGGTAGGGAATTTTTTATTTTGGGGGCTTTGTTATTTTATTAGGGGGCTTAGAGTAGGTGTAATTAGTTTAAAATTGTTGTAATATTTTTCTTATGTTTGTAAATATTTTTTTATTTTCTGTAACTTAGTTCTTTTTTATTTTTTGTACTTTAGCTAGTTATTTAATTGTATTTATTTGTAGGAATTGTGTTTAATTAATTTATTGATAGTGTAGTGTTAGGTTAATTGTAGGTAATTGTAGGTAGTTTATTTAATTAATTTATTGATAGGGTAGTGTTAGGTTTAATTATAACTTAGGTTAGGATTTATTTTACAGGTAAATTTGTTATTATTTTAACTAGGTAACTATTAAATAGTTCTTAACTATTTAATAGCTATTGTACCTGGTTAAAATAATTACAAAGTTGCCTGTAAAATAAATATTAATCCTAAAATAGCTATAATATAATTATAATTTATATTGTAGCTATATTAGGATTTATTTTACAGGTAAGTATTTAGCTTTAAATAGGAATAAGTTATTTAATAAGAGTTAATTTATTTCGTTAGATAAAAATTATATTTAACTTAGGGGGGTGTTAGTGTTAGGGTTAGACTTAGCTTTAGGGGTTAATCCATTTATTAGAATAGCGGTGAGCTCCGATCGGAAGATTAGGGGTTAATAATTGAAGTTAGGTGTCGGCGATGTTAGGGAGGGCAGATTAGGGGTTAATACTATTTATGATAGGGTTAGTGAGGGGGATTAGGGGTTAATAACTTTATTATAGTAGCGCTCAGGTCCGCTCGGCAGATTAGGGGTTAATAAGTGTAGGCAGGTGTCGGCGACGTTGTGGGGGGCAGATTAGGGGTTAATAAATATATATATAGGGGTCGGCGATGTTAGGGCAGCAGATTAGGGGTACATAGGGATAACGTAGGTGGCGGCGGTTTACGGAGCGGCAGATTAGGGGTTTAAAAAAATATGCAGGGGTCAGCGATAGCGGGGGCGGCAGATTAGGGGTTAATAAGTGTAAGGCTAGGGGTGTTTAGACTCGGGGTACATGTTAGAGTGTTAGGTGCAGACGTAGGAAGTGTTTCCCCATAGGAAACAATGGGGCTGCGTTAGGAGCTGAACGCTGCTTTTTTGCAGGTGTTAGGTTTTTTTTCAGCTCAAACAGCCCCATTGTTTCCTATGGGGGAATCGTGCACGAGCACGTTTTTGAGGCCGGCCGCGTCCGTAAGCAACTCTGGTATCGAGAGTTGTATTTGCGGTAAAAATGCTCTACGCTCCTTTTTTTGGAGCCTAACGCAGCATTTGTTTGAACTCTCGATACCAGAGTTAATTTTATGGTGCGGCCAGAAAAAAGCCCGCGGAGCGTTAACAGCCCTTTTACCGCCGAACTCCAAATCTAGGCTAAGTGTTTGAGTAACATCAGACAGGACACCCACTTGCTCAGATACACAATTACAATTTATATTGTGTATTTGAGTTACGCAGGGGTTGACAAGAGCATGTCGTCCGCATATAGCGCCAGGTGTTGTGGATGCCCTGCCAAGTCTATGCCAGGAAAAACCTGCCTTAACTTGATAGCCAGCGGTTCCAGGGCAATGTTAAAGAGGAGGGGTGATAAGGGGCAGACCTGCCGGGTGCCTCTATGTAGATAAATGTTTGCCGAGAATATATTGTTAACTAGTATATTAGCTAGGGGGGCACGGTACAAATTTTTGATAAAAGTTAGAAAGGGGCAAGAGAAGCGAGCCTTAGCCATGGTGTAGAGGAGGTGGTCCCACTCCACTCGATCGACAGGCCTTCTCTGCGTCAAGTGACAGCAGGAAGGCCTCCTCGTCATCTCTTACTACCTCGCCATTCTTTTTGGGCCAAAAGTGTTGGATAACCTGTAGAACCCTGCGAACATTGACCACTGACGATCTTGCGTACATGAATCCTGTTTGATCCATGTGAATGATATCAGGTAGTATAAATTTAAGTCTCTCAGCCAGAAGTTTAGTTAGTATCTTGTAGTCGGAGTTCAGTAAAGAGATAGGCCGGTAGGACTCCGGTAAAACGCTGTCCTTCCCCGGCTTGGGTATGAGAGTGATATATGCCGCGGAGAATTAAGGTAGGAATTTTCTGATTGGCTGATGGAATCAGCCAATCAGAATCAAGTTCAATCCGATTGGCTTGATCCAATCAGCCAATCAGATTGAGCTCGCATTCTATTGGCTGTTCCGATCAGCCAATAGAATGCGAGCTCAATCTGATTGGCTGATTGGATCGGCCAATCGGATTGAACTAGATTCTGATTGGCTGATTCCATCAGCCAATCAGAAAATTCCTACCTTAATTCCGATTGGCTGATAGAATCCTATCAGCCAATCGGAATTCGAGGGACGCCATCTTGGATGACGTCCCTTAAAGGAACAGTCATTCGTCGTTCAGTCGTCGGTCCGGATGGATGTTCCGCGCTGGATGTCTTCAGGATCCTGCCGCTTCGCTCCGGATGGAAGAAGATCGAAGATGCCGCTTGGAGAAGATGTTTGCCGGTCCCGGATGGTCCTCTTCTTGCCGGATAGGAGGAAGACTTTGGAGCCTCTTCTGGACCGGATTATGGATCGCCAACCCCGCTTAGGGTTGGATGAAGATCTTGGAGCCAGGACGGATCGGTGATACCTGGATGGTGAAGACAAGGTAGGAAGATCTTCAGGGGCTTAGTGTTAGGTTTATTTAAGGGGGGTTTGGGTTAGATTATGGGGTATGTGGGTGGTGGGTTGTAATGTTGGGGGGGGGGTATTGTATGTTTTTTTTTACAGGCAAAAGAGCTGAAATTCTTGGGGCATGCCCCGCAAAGGGCCCTGTTCAGGGCTGGTAAGGTAAAAGAGCTTGTAACTTTTTTAATTTAGAATAGGGTAGGGAATTTTTTATTTTGGGGGGCTTTGTTATTTTATTAGGGGGCTTAGAGTAGGTGTAATTAGTTTAAAATTGTTGTAATATTTTTCTTATGTTTGTAAATATTTTTTTTATTTTCTGTAACTTAGTTCTTTTTTATTTTTTGTACTTTAGCTAGTTTATTTAATTGTATTTATTTGTAGGAATTGTGTTTAATTAATTTATTGATAGTGTAGTGTTAGGTTAATTGTAGGTAATTGTAGGTAGTTTATTTAATTATTTTATTGATAGGGTAGTGTTAGGTTTAATTATAACTTAGGTTAGGATTTATTTTACAGGTAAATTGTTATTATTTTAACTAGGTAACTATTAAATAGTTCTTAACTATTTAATAGCTATTGTACCTGGTTAAAATAATTACAAAGTTGCCTGTAAAATAAATATTAATCCTAAAATAGCTATAATATAATTATAATTTATATTGTAGCTATATTAGGATTTATTTTACAGGTAAGTATTTAGCTTTAAATAGGAATAGTTATTTAATAAGAGTTAATTTATTTCGTTAGATAAAAATTATATTTAACTTAGGGGGGGTGTTAGTGTTAGGGTTAGACTTAGCTTTAGGGGTTAATCCATTTATTAGAATAGCGGTGAGCTCCGATCGGAAGATTAGGGGTTAATAATTGAAGTTAGGTGTCGGCGATGTTAGGGAGGGCAGATTAGGGGTTAATACTATTTATGATAGGGTTAGTGAGGCGGATTAGGGGTTAATAACTTTATTATAGTAGCGCTCAGGTCCGCTCGGCAGATTAGGGGGTTAATAAGTGTAGGCAGGTGTCGGCGACGTTGTGGGGGGCAGATTAGGGGTTAATAAATATAATATAGGGGTCGGCGATGTTAGGGGCAGCAGATTAGGGGTACATAGGGATAACGTAGGTGGCGGCGGTTTACGGAGCGGCAGATTAGGGGTTTAAAAAAATATGCAGGGGTCAGCGATAGCGGGGGCGGCAGATTAGGGGTTAATAAGTGTAAGGCTAGGGGTGTTTAGACTCGGGGTACATGTTAGAGTGTTAGGTGCAGACGTAGGAAGTGTTTCCCCATAGGAAAACAATGGGGCTGCGTTAGGAGCTGAACGCTGCTTTTTTGCAGGTGTTAGGTTTTTTTTCAGCTCAAACAGCCCCATTGTTTCCTATGGGGGAATCGTGCACGAGCACGTTTTTGAGGCCGGCCGCGTCCGTAAGCAACTCTGGTATCGAGAGTTGCATTTGCGGTAAAAATGCTCTACGCTCCTTTTTTGGAGCCTAACGCAGCATTTGTTTGAACTCTCGATACCAGAGTTATTTTATGGTGCGGCCAGAAAAAAGCCCGCGGAGCGTTAACAGCCCTTTTACCGCCGAAACTCCAAATCTAGGCCTAAGTGTTTGAGTAACATCAGACAGGACACCCACTTGCTCAGATACACAATTACAATTTATATTGTGTATTTGAGTTACGCAGGGGTTGTTGAATATCTATACACAAGTCAACATTAACTAGTTAAAGGATAATAAGAAGTTCAGTTATGGGAACCCTTCTATATTTATATATATTTTAGTCAGAGCGTATTCACTTTTTTCTGAATAGTGTATCATATTTCACGTAGGGTATGTTTTAACACCAGTACACATATACATGAGGTTTATAACCTTAAGTTATTAATATACATATATTCCAGTTTTTCATTATTATTTTTTTCCCAATAAATTATATGTCCAATATATTACATATGCATTAATCATTATCATTAATCATTTATCATCACCACGACATATTACTAATTAGATAGTGCAAACTTAGGGGTATAAAACTATCAACAGCTTACATTAAACACACTTATTCACACAGGCCCCACCACTAGGGATATTTTCCTTTTCCAATTTTCTCTGTCAGACACTATAAACATGGTGATATTACTATAACAAATAGTGAGGTCTAGTAATGATGGTTAGTACTATAACCCAATACGATTATGATGACCATCATTTTGGTGTCATCATTTAGGGCCACAATATCATCACTGAGTTTTAGTTATCACATTAATCCATATAGAACGTATTACTAGGGACATACATATCTTATATCTACTATATTTCTAATTCTTGGGACTGCACAGAAACGTTAAATATAGTACAACAAACATTGGGTTGTAGCACTATGTACATTTTATTAAATTGATCACACGAGGAATATAGCCTCATAGGGTTAAATCACTTTTTATGGTAACATATGGCACTTTTTAGATGCGATGGAAGTAGTTTTGCGAGTTTAGACGTGGTTCCAACTCGCTATTTTTTTGTTAGGCAGGGGATGTTCTTGTGACCGCTATGTATTTATTAGTCGCGATTGCAGGTATTTGATGTTGATACACTTTAGAACTGTGCTTTATTAGTTAACAAACACTTATGAACACTATACTGTGACACACGAAGAGAACTTTTACTCCTCTCCTCGCTACCGTCCTACTCTAGGATTGGAGCGATTGGGAGGCTTGGCCCCTCTATTGGGGCTGGTTGTTAAAATTCCAGCTGTGATTGGCCTAAAGGGAACGTGGCGTGATAGGTGCAATCCTACAGTTACGTGGAAGGGGAGGCGTGGCCTATAGCATCAGGACTAACACCGAGTTTGCTAACAGAGTACGCGCCACGCAATAGGTATATTCCTATATTGACGTAGGGTGAGCGGGGCCTATGAGAACCATCGCAAACCAAAACACCATATTGGTTAGGATTCTAAGTTCAGGGTTAGATTCTCTATATACAAACATATATATAAAATAATAAAAAAAAACATGAACAACATTCTAGAATGTCTTAGGAGTCGAATATCAGGGTCAGCTTTCACATAAGAAAAATACGATCTATCAAAACGAATCTGTATGTGCGCTGTTCCCCTGGAATCATATACCATCCAAGTAGGTAGCATAACGTGTTGGCAAGAGTAGAATTCTCTCACAATTGTTGTTATAAACAATGTATTACTTCATTACAGCTAGTGGGTATTTGGAGAAGTGCATTTTGCTCTAAATTTTATATGCATATATAGCCTATGCTGTAAGTGAGATAGTTTGCATCAGCTCAAAAGTATTATAAAGGGACATGCATTAGTCCTGTACTAAAGCTTTATCGTATATATTTTTTGTTTTAAACTGTTTTGTTTGTTATTAGAATATTATGCATGGGCAATGAATTTGTGCACATTATGTTATAAATTTATATATGTATTGTTTAGTGATGTACTACAATTTAAATGTTTTTTTATGCCATTTACAAAAGATTTGGATTATTACTGTCACTGCCATTAAGACCATCTGTGAGGGCTTTGTATATAGAGGTTGTCATAACAACTAATTACTAATTTGTTTAACAGGTGTCATTAATTTAATTGTTAATTGGCTGCCCTATCAGGACCAAGCCTCTTTTTTTGTAATTTACTCTATCCCCTATATATAGCAAGTGTTTTTAACATTGTTTTATAGCCTGAGGAAACAGCCCTGTGTGGCTGAGAAACGCGTCGCTTGTTTTTAATAAAGTATTTTTTTATTACACACTTGCTCCTACTCTTTATCCTACTTTTGTAGGGGCAGTATATTTCTTTTTGCTGGATTTCTTGCCTGAACTAGAGTGTCAATCACATTTTCAGAAAAAACCCTCTTTGCCAAGACAAAACGTTCAATCTCCATGCAGTCAGCCTCAGAGAATGGAGATTTTGATGTTGAAAATGCCCTGCTCCAGCAGATCCCTGAGACAGAGTAACCTTCACGGTGGAGAGGATGACATCCACACCAGATCCGCAAACCACGTCCTCCTCGGCCATGAAGGAGCAATCGGAATAGAGGATATTCCCTCCTGCTTTATACGAGTCACTACACAAGGAAGAAGCGGTAACGGAGGAAATATGTATACTAGACCGAACGCCCAAGGCATTGTCAATGCATCTATTAGCTCCCGCCTGAGGGTCCCTAGACCTCGATCCATATCGGGGAAGCTTGCAATTCAACCTTGATGCCATGAGATCGATCTCCGGCGTCCCCATCTGAGACAGATCTCCGCAAACACTTCGGGATGAAGAGACCATTCCCCCGGATGAAAAGTCTGCCTGCTCAGAAAATCCGCTTCCCAGTTGTCCACACCCGGGATGTGGATAGCAGAGAGTGAAAAGTTGTGGGTCTCTGCCCACTCCACGATCCGAGACACCTCCCTCATTGCCAGGGAGCTCCTAGTCCTGGAGGAGGATCCTTTTCAACATCAAAATGTCGATTCTCTGAGGCTGACTCGCGTCCGTGGGTCATAATCTCCCAGGAGAGGGAAAGCAGAGTCTGCGCATCCATGTATATCGGATGCGACAGATCAGAATGATCGCCGTTCCACTGTCTCAACATGCACAATCGAAGAGCACTGAGCTGAAACCTTGCGAATGGAATAATGTCCATGCTGGAGACCATGAGCCCAATCATCTCCATGCACTGAGCTACAGCTGTAGACCGGAGGGCAAGACAGGTGGACGCCATCTAAACAGATTGGAGTAGAGCCCCTGCCCCTGTTCTGCTTTTGGAACTGGGCAGATTACTCCCATGGTAAAAAGGTCTTCTACACAGCGTAAGAACGCCTCTTTTTGTCGGGTTTACAGACAATTGAGAAAGATGGAACCTCCCCCTTGGAGGAGAATCCTTGAAATCTAGAAAGTATCCCTGGGTAACAATTTCTACTGTAAACACAAAAGGGTGTGAGACTGCGCCAAAATAAAACTACTACACAAACTCCAAAAACAGATAGAAGTCTCTCAGATTCTATAGAAACTAGCAAATATTTAAAATGTTAGATAATGGAGCGCTCAAGGAGAGCTAAAGTACAGCCGTATTGGACAGATTATAAAACCAGATATGAGTAGACTATAGCAAGCGCAGAAGATTAACCACAAATGCCTAATCTATAAGTCCTATAATAAATACTAGGCAGTACTGCAAATAAATTACTACAATAAATGCAATCAATAAAATGCGGATAAAAAATGCGGATAAAAAATGGGTATATTTATATAGAGCAATTCATAAGTATGTTTAAAAGAAATTACATAGATATACTGAAATTCATAAAAATACATTTAATACAATAAATAAAAGGTCGACCTTAATATCTCAAATAACAATGCATCAATAAAAAATATAAAATATACAGAAATAAAAATATACAAAAAACAAAGTACAAAATACAATGGTTTGATACTGTGTGTCCAATCGAACAAATGTGAGATAGTCTATAAAAGAGTCTTTCAGTCCTTTGTGCTTGCAAACTTGAGTATCCGTGTAGACGACAAGCCTCCTAGTGACAAAGGACAGATTCCTTAAGGCAGTGTGTAGAGCCTTATGTGAAATATATAATCTGTACTCACAGTTAAGAAAGTCGATATCTGCAAAAGTATAATGCCCAGGTGCATATACTTGTGTGTTCAATAGTCCCAAAGGATCACAACACCATAAAATTGATAACAATTAGATGATATAAGTATAAATACGATATGGATAAATATGAATATATAATTAATTACAGGTATTATCTAATCGCAATCCTGGAGCCTTCGATCCTACCAGCGGCAGCTGACTGAATAACCCCTGCGAACTGACAGGCTGAATTGCAATCAGGCTGAACAGTCTAGGGTGCCGTGGGCCAAAATACAGATACACCGTCTGGTCACAGGAATATCGGCTCTATGCGAATATAAATATTAGCTCCGTGAACGGAGTGATTATGAGCAACGCGTTTCAATTTTTCAATCTTTGTCAAGCTCGTTACCGGAGTACTCTTTCCAGGGTAAATATATACCTATATCTGCGTTCTGATTGGAGGAATTCATAACCAATCGCAATCGCTGCAGGCGCTAACTGTCAATCTTTCTTTGTTCTAAGCCGCGTCCAAGGTACAAACGGCAAGTTGCCATGCCAACATTGTAACTAACAACTTGCTAGATAAATGGTATAATATATACAAACCACTACTTTAACTGTCAAAATCGCACTTAGAAATCAGATTAGAAATGACATCATGATAAATATATAAAAAAACACATAAAAACACATAAAAACCGAATCGAGTAAAACTGCCAGAGGATATCACATTTAATAATTTGAAAAGTTTTGGAAGCTTATTAAAATATTTGTTTAAAATTCCTTCACTAGCTTTAATAAGATGATAAGTATCCTCAGATATAAGTATGATAAATATATTTAAATAAATTTAAATATATATTGGGGAATAAGGGAAAAAATGGTGAAAAACATATTTGACATTAAAACTAAAATATAATAAGATTAAATATCTAGATATAAAATCTTATAAAAACTTATAAAAGTTGGAGTGATGAAATCATATATATAAAAAAAAAACCCACTAGTATTATTTTCTTATTCTAACAATATTATTATAAAAAGCAACCTAAGTCAAACTCAAGGTTTAGACCATTTGGAGTTAATGTTCTAAGCTCAAATATCCACTTGGCTTCTAATTGAGAAGTTCATTTAGTACATTACTCCCTCTCCAGTTTGGTTTTATTTTGTCAATCACAGTGTAGCTAAAGTGCTTAGTGTTCCCATTATTGCATCTTTTGATATGTTTAGGGACAGGGAGATCTTTGCTCCTTTCGAGATTCATGTTTTCAATTGAGTTTAGATGTTCCCTAATTCTGTCACGTATAGCCTAGTGGACTCACCTATATATTGAATCCCACACGAACACTCTAATAAATAAACCACATTTGAGTCAGTGCACCTGTATAAGTTTTTGATTTTATATACCTTCTTTGTAATTGTTGATTTAAATTCTTTTCTTTAGTTGAGTGTTTGCAGGCTTTACAGCTCAAACATGGGAAAAACCCCACAATTTTGTCACCTTTCAAATCTATATCATTTAGAGAACTAGCTGTTTTCTTTAAATCAGTAGGCCGCTAAGTAATTTTTCAGATTCTTGCATTTCTTATATATTACACTAGGTTGATTTGGCAAACATGGGCCAATCACTTCATCAGACTTTAAAACATGCAATGTTTTTGAGGATTCTTTCAAATTTTTTATTATCCTCATTGTATTGTGTAATAAACGGGACTTTTAGTTCACCATCTTCCCGTATAGTGGCAACATTAGTTTTACTCTGTTTTCTACTCAATAAAAGATCCCTATTCATATTAGCGGCCTCGGTTCTTGCATTTTCTATTAATTCTACATTGTATCCCTTATTAATAAATTTATTCACCAAAATTTGTGATTGTTGATTGTAATCTAAATCTTCCATGCAATTTTTTCTAATTCGCATGAATTGGCTTTTTGGAATGTTTTTCTTCCATTTATCCAAATGGCAGCTTTCTGCATGTATATAGCCATTGGCGTCTACTGGCTTAAAATGAGTTTTCGTTACAATCTGTTATTTATAATATTTATTTGTAAATCTAGAAAGTTCATACTCGTTTCATGTATTTCAAACGTGAATTTCAGATTTTTTTCATTATTATTCATTCTCGAAAAGAACCATTCCAAATCAGTTTTGTTGCCTCTCCATATAATAAATATATCATCTATATAACGTTTATAGGAGACCAGATTTGCCCCCAGATCGGTGGAGTCAAGAAATATTCTCTCCCACAGACCCATAAATAAGTTAGCATAACTAGGGGCAAATCTGGTCCCCATCGCTGTCCCACATAATTGCAAGTAAAATTTTCCATCAAAGTTAAAATAATTATGAGACAGAATAAATCTAATGCTCTCAATTAAAAAAGATTTTTGTTCTGCTGGGAGTGTGTCATCTTTATTCAAATAAAATGTTATTGCTTCAAGCCCTAATTCGTGTTGGATACACGTGTATAGCGCTGAAAACGTCACATGTGGCTAATAGGCATTCTTCATCCCATTCAATATCCTCCAACATTCTCAGGACATCAGTAGAGTCCTTCAAGTATGAAGAAGACTTTTTACATGGTCTTGCAAAAATATATCTATGTATTCTGAGAGATTCGCTGTGATTGATTCAATACCCGAGACTATTGGTCTCCCAGGGGGGGTCAGAAATATCCTTATGAATTTTGGGGAGACAATATAGGAGTGGAATTTTCGGACATTTAGGTATGAGGTAACTACTCTCCTTATCATTTAAAATACCTACATTATTTGCCCTCCTCACTAAAGTATTCAGTTCTGTTAAAAAATCATCAGTAGGATTCTTTTTTAGAATTTTATAAGTTTCTTTATCATTCAGTAGATTATAACACATATCTAGATAGCGGTCCTTATCCATAAGGACTATCCCCCCTCCTTTGTCCGCTGGTTTCACTATTACTGTGTTATTAAGTTCTAAGTCCTTTATTTCTGATAGTTGTGCTTTAGTTAGATTTGCCTTTCTGTGTCCTGTTTTTTTCAACTCCAAATTTTGTATATCTTTAGTAACTAACCTCTCAAAGGTCTCAATTGCCCCTCCTTTTATATGTTTGGGGTAAAAACGTGATTTTTCTTTTAGATTTGAATGTTTAAATGTCTCATCTTCCTGTCCTAGAGTATTAGTTCTCTCATATGGAGTTCTTAAGAACCATTTTTTAACCGTTAGGTTTCTAATAAATTTGTGTGCGTCTATAAACGCACCAAATTTATTCACCCTATTCGATGGGGGCGAAAGAAAGGCCTTTATTTAGAACCTCAGTTTGTTTCTCTGTTAATTCAATTTTGCTCAAATTATATATATTACTCCTATCTTCATTTAGAACCTTTTTGTTTTTGGATTTCTGTAATCCTCTCCCTCTTCTCCCCCGTTTTCTGAAGCCCTTCTTTTTCTTTGGCTTTGATGTATGTGTTGTAGATTTACCTCCTCCCAATTTTGATCTCTCTCTAAAAAATGATTCTGTCTCGTTCCTGAATCACTTGGGCCTTGTGTTAGTTGTTCATTGAGTAAAGAATTTTCATTTAATTCTTCTTGATCAGGGAAAGTTAGAGGTTGGAATCTATTCTTATTTTTTAAAATGACATTTTTTGGGGAGCCGAAATCATTACTTCTAAATGCATGTCGATTACGTGTGTGCCACTGGTTTGGAGTATTTCTCCAATTGTTATTATAATTTCTATTTTATTGTTATTATATGTGCTTTCCCTATATTGATCCCTTGGGTTGGAATCTAGAGTTTTAGAATGAGCATTTTGCCATTGGTTAGTTCTATTCGGTGGGTACTGGGTATATCCAGAAAAATAGAAATTATAATAACAATTGGAGAAATACTCCAAACCAGTGGCACACACGTAATCGACATGCATTTAGAAGTAATGATTTCGGCTCCCCAAAAAATGTCATTTTAAAAAATAAGAATAGATTCCAACCTCTAACTTTCCCTGATCAAGAAGAATTAAATGAAAATTCTTTACTCAATGAACAACTAACACAAGGCCCAAGTGATTCAGGAACGAGACAGAATCATTTTTAGAGAGAGATCAAAATTGGGAGGAGGTAAATCTACAACACATACATCAAAGCCAAAGAAAAAGAAGGGCTTCAGAAAACGGGGGAGAAGAGGGAGAGGATTACAGAAATCCAAAAACAAAAAGGTTCTAAATGAAGATAGGAGTAATATATATAATTTGAGCAAAATTGAATTAACAGAGAAACAAACTGAGGTTCTAAATAAAGGCCTTTCTTTCGCCCCATCGAATAGGGGTGAATAAATTTGGTGCGTTTATAGACGCACACAAATTTATTAGAAACCTAACGGTTAAAAAATGGTTCTTAAGAACTCCATATGAGAGAACTAATACTCTAGGACAGGAAGATGAGACATTTAAACATTCAAATCTAAAAGAATCTAAAATCACGTTTTTACCCCAAACATATAAAAGGAGGGGCAATTGAGACCTTTGAGAGGTTAGTTACTAAAGATATACAAAATTTGGAGTTGAAAAAAACAGGACACAGAAAGGCAAATCTAACTAAAGCACAACTATCAGAAATAAAGGACTTAGAACTTAATAACACAGTAATAGTGAAACCAGCGGACAAAGGAGGGGGGATAGTCCTTATGGATAAGGACCGCTATCTAGATATGTGTTATAATCTACTGAATGATAAAGAAACTTATAAAATTCTAAAAAAGAATCCTACTGATGATTTTTTAACAGAACTGAATACTTTAGTGAGGAGGGCAAATAATGTAGGTATTTTAAATGATAAGGAGAGTAGTTACCTCATACCTAAATGTCCGAAAATTCCACTCCTATATTGTCTCCCAAAAATTCATAAGGATATTTCTGACCCCCATGGGAGACCAATAGTCTCGGGTATTGAATCAATCACAGCGAATCTCTCAGAATACATAGATATATTTTTGCAAGACCATGTAAAAAGTCTTCCTTCATACTTGAAGGACTCTACTGATGTCCTGAGAATGTTGGAGGATATTGAATGGGATGAAGAATGCCTATTAGCCACATGTGACGTTTCATCGCTATACACGTGTATCCAACATGAATTAGGGCTTGAAGCAATCACATTTTATTTGAATAAAGATGACACACTCCCAGCAGAACAAACATCTTTTTTAATTGAGAGCATTAGATTTATTCTGTCTCATAATTATTTTAACCTTTGATGGAAAATTTTACTTGCAATTATGTGGGACAGCGATGGGGACCAGATTTGCCCCTAGTTATGCTAACTTATTTATGGGTCTGTGGGAGAGAATATTTCTTGACTCCACCGATCTGGGGGCAAATCTGGTCTCCTATAAACGTTATATAGATGATATATTTATTATATGGAGAGGCAACAAAACTGATTTGGAATGGTTCTTTTCGAGAATGAATAATAATGAAAAAAATCTGAAATTCACGTTTGAAATACATGAAACGAGTATGAACTTTCTAGATTTACAAATAAATATTATAAATAACAAGATTGTAACGAAAACTCATTTTAAGCCAGTAGACGCCAATGGCTATATACATGCAGAAAGCTGCCATTTGGATAAATGGAAGGAAAAACATTCCAAAAAGCCAATTCATGCGAATTAGGAAAAATTGCATGGAAGATTTAGATTACAATCAACAATCACAAATTTTGGTGAATAAATTTATTAATAAGGGATACAATGTAGAATTAATAGAAAATGCAAGAACCGAGGCCGCTAATATGAATAGGGATCTTTTATTGAGTAGAAAACAGAGTAAAACTAATGTTGCCACTATACGGGAAGATGGTGAACTAAAAGTCCCGTTTATTACACAATACAATGAGGATAATAAAAAATTTTGAAAGAATCCTCAAAAAACATTGGCATGTTTTAAAGTCTGATGAAGTGATTGGCCCATGTTTGACAAATCAACCTAGTGTAATATATAAGAAATGCAAGAATCTGAAAAATTACTTAGCGCCTACTGATTTAAAGAAAACAGCTAGTTCTCTAAATGATATAGATTTGAAAGGTGACAAAATTGTGGGTTTTTCCCATGTTTGAGCTGTAAAGCCTGCAAACACTCAACTAAAAGAAAAGAATTTAAATCAACAATTACAAAGAAGGTATATAAAATCAAAAACTTATACAGGTGCACTGACTCAAATGTGGTTTATTTATTAGAGTGTTCGTGTGGGATTCAATATATAGGTGAGTCCACTAGGCCTATACGTGACAGAATTAGGGAACATCTAAACTCAATTGAAAACATGAATCTCGAAAGGAACAAAGATCTCCCTGTCCCTAAACATTTCAAAAGATGCAATAATGGGAACACTAAGCACTTTAGCTACACTGTGATTGACAAAATAAAACCAAACTGGAGAGGGAGTAATGTACTAAATGAACTTCTCAAATTAGAAGCCAAGTGGATATTTGAGCTTAGAACATTAACTCCAAATGGTCTAAACCTTGAGTTTGACTTAGGTTGCTTTTTATAATAATATTGTTAGAATAAGAAAATAATACTAGTGTTTTTTTTTATATATGATTTCATCACTCCAACTTTTATAAGTTTTTATAAGATTTTATATCTAGATATTTAATCTTATTATATTTTAGTTTTAATGTCAAATATGTTTTTCACCATTTTTTCCTTATTCCCAATATATATTTAAATTTATTTAAATATATTTATCATACTTATATCTGAGGATACTTATCATCTTATTAAAGCTAGTGAAGGAATTTTAAACAAATATTTAATAAGCTTCCAAAACTTTTCAAATTATTAAATGTGATATCCTCTGGCAGTTTTACTTGATTCGGTTTTTATGTGTTTTTTTATATATTTATCATGATGTCATTTCTAATCTGATTTCTAAGTGTGATTTTGACAGTTAAAGTAGTGGTTTGTATATATTATACCATTTATCTAGCAAGTTGTTAGTTACAATGTTGGGCATGGCAACTTGCCGTTTGTACCTTGGACGCGGCTTAGAACAAAGAAAGATTGACAGTTAGCGCCTGCAGCGATTGCGATTGGTTATGAATTCCTCCAATCAGAACGCAGATATAGGTATATATTTACCCAGGAAAGAGTACTCCGGTAACGAGCTTGACAAAGATTTGAAAAATTGAAACGCGTTGCTCATAATCACTCCGTTCACGGAGCTAATATTTATATTCGCATAGAGCCGATATTCCTGTGACCAGACGGTGTATCTGTATTTTGGCCCACGGCACCCTAGACTGTTCAGCCTGATTGCAATTCAGCCTGTCAGTTCGCAGGGGTTATTCAGTCAGCTGCCGCCTGGTAGGATCGAAGGCTCCAGGATTGCGATTAGATAATACCTGTAATTAATTATATATTCATATTTATCCATATCGTATTTATACTTATATCATCTAATTGTTATCATTTTATGGTGTTGTTATCCTTTGGGGCTATTGAACACACAAGTATATGCACCTGGGCATTATACTTTTGCAGATATCGACTTTCTTAACTGTGAGTACAGATTATATATTTCACATAAGGCTCTACACACTGCCTTAAGGAATCTGTCCTTTGTCACTAGGAGGCTTGTCGTCTACACGGATACTCAAGTTTGCAAGCACAAAGGACTGAAAGACTCTTTTATAGACTATCTCACATTTGTTCGATTGGACACACAGTATCAAACCATTGTATTTTGTACTTTGTTTTTGTATATTTTTTATTTCTGTATATTTTATATTTTTTATTGATGCATTGTTATTTGAGATATTAAGGTCGACCTTTTATTTATTGTATTAAATGTATTTTTATGAATTTCAGTATATCTATGTAAATTTCTTTTAAACATACATATGAATTGCTCTATATAAATATACCCATTTTTTATCCGCATTTTTTATCCGCATTTTATTGATTGCATTTATTGTAGTAATTTATTTGCAGTACTGCCTAGTATTTATTATAGGACTTATAGATTAGGCATTTGTGGTTAATCTTCTGCGCTTGCTATAGTCTACTCATATCTGTTTTATAATCTGTCCAATACGGCTGTACTTTAGCTCTCCTTGACGCTCCATTATCTAACATTTTAAATATGAACAATTTCTACTGCCCAGGAATCCTGAACGTCTCTTGCCCAGGCCTGAGCAAAGAGAGAGAGTCTGCCCCCTACTAGATCCAGTCCCGGATCGGGGGCTACCCCTTCATGCTGACTTTGTGGCAGCATCAGGCTTTTTTGGCCTGTTTACCCTTGTTTCAAGCCTGATTAGTTCTCCAGGTTGGCTTGGATTGAGCAAAAATCCCCTCTTGCTTAACAGCAGGGGAAGAGGAAGCGGGACCACTCGAAGTTTCGAAAGGAACGAAAATTATTTTGTTTGGTCCTCGTCTTATTTAATTTATCTTGAGGGAGGGCATGACCCTTCCCTCCAGTAATATCTGAAATAATCTCTTTTAGTGCAGGCCCGAATAGGGTCTTACCCTTGAAAGGGATGGACAAAAGCTTAGATTTGGATGACACATCAGCTGACCAGGACTTAAGCCATAACACTCTACACGCTAAAATGGCAAAACCTGAATTCTTTGCAGCTAACTTAGCAAGATGAAAAGCGGTGTCTGTAATAAAAGAATTAGCTAATTTAAGAGCCTTAATTCTGTCCAGAATATCATCTAGCGGGTCTCCATCTGAAGGGCCTCTTCTAGAGCCTCAAACCAAAAGGCAGCTGCAGTGTTTACAGGAACAATGCACGCTATAGGTTGAAGAAGAAAACCTTGATGAACAAAAAACATAATTATGCTTACCTGATAAATTTATTTCTCTTGTAGTGTATCCAGTCCACGGATCATCATTACTTGTGGGATGTTCTCCTTCCCAACAGGAAGTTGCAAGAGGATCACCCACAGCAGAGCTACTATATAGCTCGCTCCCCTCACTGTCATATCCAGTCATTCGACCGAAACAAGACGAGAAAGGAGAAACCATAGGGTGCAGTGGTGACTGTAGTTTAAATTAAAATTTAGACCTGCCTTAAAAGGACAGGGGCGGGCCCGTGGACTGGATACACTACAAGAGGAAAACATAATTTATGTAAGAACTTACCTGATAAATTCATTTCTTTCATATTAGCAAAGAGTCCATGAGCTAGTGACGTATGGATATACATTCCTACCAGGAGGGGCAAAGTTTCCCAAACCTTAAAATGCCTATAAATACAGCCCCTCACCACACCCACAATTCAGTTTAACGAATAGCCAAGAAGTGGGGGTGATAAGAAAAAAGTGCGAAAGCATATAAAATAAGGAATTGGAATAATTGTGCTTTATACAAAAAAATCAAAACCACCACAAAAAAGGGCGGGCCTCATGGACTCTTGCTAATATGAAAGAAATGATTTATCAGGTAAGTTCTTACATAAATTATGTTTTCTTTCATGTAATTAGCAAGAGTCCATGAGCTAGTGACGTATGGGGATAATGATTACCCAAGATGTGGATCTTTCCACGCAAGAGTCACTAGAGAGGGAGGGATAAAATAAAGACAGACAATTCCTGCTGAAAATAATCCACACCCAGAATAAAATGTTAATGAAAAAACATAAGCAGAAGATTCAAACTGAAACCACTGCCTGAAATACGTTTCTACCAAAAACTGCTTCAGAAGAAGAAAACACATCAAAATGGTAGAATTTAGTAAAAGTATGCAAAGAGGACCAAGTTGCTGCTTTGCAAATCTGATCAACCGAAGCTTCATTCCTAAACGCCCAGGAAGTAGAAACTGACCTAGTAGAATGAGCTGTAATCCTTTGAGGCGGAGTGTTACCCGACTCAACATAGGCATGATGAAATAAAGATTTCAACCAAGATGCCAAAGAAATGGCAGAAGCTTTCTGGCCTTTTCTAGAACCGGAAAAGATGACAAATAGACTAGAAGTCTTTCGGAAGACTTAGTAGCTTCAACATAATATTACAAAGCTCTAACAGCATCCAAAGAAAGCAATGATTTCTCCTTAGAATTCATAGGATTAGGACATAATGAAAGAACCACAATTTCTCTACTAATGTTGTTAGAATTCACAACCTTAGGTAAAAAATTCAAAAGAAGTTCGCAGCACCGCCTTATCCTGATGCAAAATCAGAAAAGGAGACTCACAAAAAAGAGTAGATAATTCAGAGACTCTTCTGCAGAAGAGATGGCCATAGAAACAAAACTTTCCAAGAAAGTAATATAATGACCAAAGAATGCATGGGTTCAAAAGGAGGAGCTTGAAGAGCCCCCAGAACCAAATTCAAACTCCAAGGAGGAGAAATTGACTTAATGACAGGTTTTATACGAACCAAAGGTTGTACAAAACAATGAATATCAGGAAGATTAGCAATCCTTCTGTGAAAAAGAACAGAAAGAGCAGAGATTTGTCTTTCAAGGAACTTGCGGACAAACCTTTATCTAAACCATCCTGAAGAAACTGTAAAATTCTCGGTATTCAAAAAGAATGCCAAGAAAAAAGATGAGAAAGACACTAAGAAATATAAGTCTTCCAGACTCTATAATATATCTCTCTAGATACAGATTTACGAGCCTGTCACATAGTATCAATCACAGAGTCAGAGAAACCTCTTTGACCAAGAATCAAGCGTTCAAACTTCATACCTTAAAATTAAGGTATTGAGATCCTGATGGAAAAAAGAACCTGAAGACAGAAAGACTGGTCTTAACGGAAGAGTCCACAGCTGGCAAGAGGCCATCCGGACAAGATCCGCATACCAAAACCTGTGAGGCCATGCTGGAGCTACCAGCAGGACAAACGAGCATTCCTTTAGAATATTGGAGAATACCCTTGGAAGAAGAACTAGAGCGGAAAGATATAGGCAGGATGACACTTGTAAGGAAGAGATAATGCATCCACTGCCTCCGCCCGAGGATCCCGGGATCCGGACAGATACCAGGGAAGTTTCTTGTTTAGATGAGAAGCCATCAGATCTATTTCTGGGAGTTCCCACACTTAAACAATCTGAGGAAATACCTCTGGGTGAAGAGACCATTCGCCCAGGTGCAACGTTTGGCGACTGAGATAATCCGCTTTCCAATTGTCCATACCTGGGATATGAACCGCAGAGATTAGACAGCAGCTGGATTCCGCCCAAACCAAAATTCGAGATACTTCTTTCATAGCCAGAGGACTGTGAGTCCCTCCTTGATGATTGATGTATGCCACAGTTGTGACATTGTCTATCTGAAAACAAATGAACAACTCTCTCTTCAGAAGAGACCAAGACTGAAGAGCTCTGAAAATTGCACGGAGTTCCAAAATATTGATCGGAAATCTCACCTCCTGAGATTCCCAAACCCCTTGTGCTGTCAGATACCCCCACACAGCTCCCCAACCTGTAAGACTTGCATCTGTTGAGATCATAGTCCAGGTCGGAAGAACAAAGAAGCCCCCTGAACTAAACGATGGTGATCTGTCCACCATGTCAGAGAGTGTCGTATAATCGGTTTAAAGATATTAATTGAGATATCTTTGAGTAATCCCTGCACCATTGGTTCAGCATACAGAGCTGAAGAGGTCGCATGTGAAAATGAGCAAAGGAGATCGCATCTGATGCGGCAGTCCTAAGACCTAAAATTTCCATGCATAAGGCTACCAAAGGGAATGATTGTGACTGAAGGTTTTGACAAGCTGATATCAATGTTAAACTTCTCTTGTCTGACAAGGACAGAGTCATAGACACTGAATCTATCTAGAAACCTAAAAAGGTTACCCTTGTCTGAGGAATCAATGAACTGATTGGTAAATTGATCCTCCAACCATGAACTTGAAGAAACAACACAAGTCGATTCGTATGAGATTCTTTGAAAATGAGAAAGACTGAGCAAGTACCAAGATATCGTCCAAATAAGGAAATACCAAAACCCTGTTCTCTGATTACAGAAAGAAGGGCACCGAGAACCTTTGAAAAAAATTCTTGGAACTGAGGCTAGGCCAAACGGTAGAGCCACAAAACTGGTAATGCTTGTCTAAAAAGAGAATCTCAGACACTAAAAGTGATCTGGATGAATCGGAATATGCAGATACACATCCTGTAAATCTATTGTAGACATATAATGCCCTTGCTAAACAAAAGGCAGGATAGTCCTACAGTAACCATCTTGAATGTTGGTATCCTTACATAATGATTCAATATTGATAGATCCGGAACTGGTCTGAAGGAATTGACCTTCTTTGGTACAATGAAGAGATAAAATAAAACCCCAGCCCCTGTTCCAGAACTGGAACTGGCATAATTACTCCAGCCAACTCTAGATCTGAAACACATTTCAGAAATGCTGAGCCTTTGCTGTGTTAACTGGGACACGGGAAAGAAAAAAATCTCTTAGCAGGAGGCCTTAACTTGAAGCCAATTCTGTACCTTTCTGAAACAATGTTCTGAAACCAGAGATTGAGAACGGAATTGATCCAAATTTCTTTGAAGAAAACGTAATCTGCCCCATACCAGCTGAGCTGGAATAAGGGCCGCACTTTCATGGGTACTTAGGAGCTGGCTATAGGTTTCTATAAGGCTTGGATATATTCCAAACTGGAAATAGTTTCCAAACTGATACCGCTCCTAACAGTTGAGATAATAATTTATTACCCTGGAAAGAAAGGGAAAGCAAAGTTGACTTAGAAGACATATCAGCATTCCAAGTTTAATCCATAAAGCTTTTCTAGCTAAAATAGCTAGAGACATATACCTGACATCAACTCTAATGACATCAAAAGATGGTATCACCAATAAAATTATTAGCATGTTATAGAATAATAATAATGCTATAAAATTATGATCTGTGACTTGTTGCGCTAAAGCTTCTAACCAAAAAAGTTGAAGCTGCAGCAACATCCGCTAAAAATATAGCAGGTCTAAGAAGATTACCTGAACATAAGTAAGCTTTTCTTAGAAAGGATTCAATTTTCCTATCTAAAGGATCCTTAAATGAAGTACTATCTGCCGTAGGAATAGTAGTACATTTAGCAGGAGTAGAGACAGCCCCATAACCTTAGGGATTTTGTCCCATAAAACTCTAATCTGTCAGATGGCACAGGATATAATTGCTTAAATGTTTAGAAGGAGTAAAAGAATTACCCAAATTATTCCATTCCCTGGAAATTACTTCAGAAATAGCATCAGGGAGATTAAACACTTCTGGAATAACTACAGGAGATTTAAAAACCTTATTTAAATGTTTAGATTTAGTATCAAGAGGACCAGAATCCTCTATTTCTAATGCAATTAATACTTCTTTAAATAAAGAACGAATAAATTCCATCTTGAACAAATACAAAGATTTATCAGCATCAACCTCTGAGACAGAAACCTCTGAACCAGAAGAACCATTATCAGTATCAGAATGATGATGTTCATTTAAAAATTCATCTGAAAAAAAGAGAAGTTTTTAAAAGACTTTTATGTAAACTAGAAGGAGAAATAACAGACATAGCCTTCTTAATAGATTTAAAAAATAAAATCTCTTATGTTATCAGGAACACTCTGAAAATTAGATGTTGACGGAACAGCAACAGGTAATGTAACAGTACTAAAGGAAATTTTATCTGCATTAATACGTTTGTCATGACATGCAATACAAACAACAGCTGGAGAAACAGATACCAAAAATTTATAGCAGATACACTTAGCTTGGTAGCTCCAGCACCGGGCAGAAATTTTCCTGAAGTATCTTCTGACTCAGTTGCAACGTGGAACATCTTGCAATATGTAATAGAAAAAACAACATATAAAGCAAAATTGATCAAATTCCTTAAATGACAGTTTCAGGAATGGAAAAAAATGCCAGTGAACAAGCTTCTAGCAACCAGAAGCAATAAATAATGAGACTTAAATAATGTGGAGACAAAAGCGACGCCCATATTTTTTAAAGCACCAAATAAGACGCCCACATTATTTGGCGCCTAAATGCTTTTGGCGCCAAAAATGACGCCACATCCGGAACGCCGACATTTTTGGCGCAAAAGAACGTCAAAAAAATGACGCAACTTCCGGCGACACGTATGACGCCGGAAACAGAAAAGATTTTTTGCGCCAAAAAAGTCCGCGCCAAGAATGACGCAATAAAATGAAGCATTTTCAGCCCCCGCGAGCCTAACAGCCCACAGGGAAAAAGTCAAATTTTTTAAGGTAAGAAAAAATGATTGGTTCAAATGCACTATCCCAAATATGAAACTGACTGTCTGAAAAAAAGGAATGTTGAACATCCTGAGTCAAGGCAAATAAATGTTTTGAATACATATATTTAGAACTTTATAAAAAAGTGCCCAACCATAGCTTAGAGTGTCACAGAAAATAAGACTTACTTACCCCAGGACACTCATCTACATCTGTCCGCTCGGCAGATTAGGGGTTTAAAAAGTGTAGGCAGGTGGAGGCGACGTTGAGGGGGGCAGATTAGGGGTTAATAAATATAATATAGGGGTCGGCGATGTTAGGGCAGCAGATTAGGGGTACATAGGGATAACGTAGGTTGCGGCGGTTTACGGAGCGGCAGATTAGGGGTTAAAAAAAATATGCAGGGGGTCAGCGATAGCGGGGGGCGGCAGAATAGGGGTTAATAAGTGTAAGGTTAGGGGTGTTTAGACTCGGGGTACATGTTAGAGTGTTAGGTGCAGAGTTAGGAAGTGTTTCCCCATAGGAAACAATGGGGCTGCGTTAGGAGCTGAACGCTGCTTTTTTGCAGGTGTTAGTTTTTTTTTCAGCTCAAACAGCCCCATTGTTTCCTATGGGAGAATCGTGCACGAGCACGTTTTTGAGGCTGGCCGCGTCCGTAAGCAACTCTGGTATCAAGAGTTGCATTTGCGGAAAAAATGCTCTACGCTCCTTTTTTGGAGCCTAACGCAGCATTTGTTTGAACTCTCGATACCAGAGTTAAATTTATGGTGCGGCCAGAAAAAAGCCCGCGGAGCGTTAACAGCCCTTTTACCGCCAAACTCCAAATCTAGGCCTTAATGTTTTTTGTTAAGTCTGAAACTTAAATAGGACTCTTACTATCTGTCTGTATGATATCTCATATTGACTAAGGCCTAGATTTGGAGTTCGGCGGTAGCCGTCAAAAACCAGCGTTAGAGGCTCCTAACGCTGGTTTTGGCCGCCCGCTGGTATTTGGAGTCAGTGATTAAAGGGTCTAACGCTCACTTTACAGCCGCGACTTTTCCATACCGCAGATCCCCCTACGCCATTTGCGTAGCCTATATTTTCAATGGGATCTTTCTAACGCTGGTATTTAGAGTCGTTTCTGAAGTGAGCGTTAGAGCTCTAACGACAAGATTCCAGCCGCCTGAAAATAGCAGGAGTTAAGAGCTTTCTGGCTAACGCCGGTTCATAAAGCTCTTAACTACTGTACCCTAAAGTACACTAACACCCATAAACTACCTATGTACCCCTAAACCGAGGTCCCCCCACACCGCCTACCACTCGATTAAAATTTTTAACCCCTAATCTGCCGACCGCCACCTACGTTATATTTATGTACCCCTAATCTGCTGCCCCTAACCCCGCCGACCCCTGTATTACATTTATTAAACCCTAACTTGCCCCCCACAACGTCGCCGCCAGCTACTTAAAATAATTAACCCCTAATCTTCCGACCGCAAATCGCCGCCACCTACGTTATCCCTATGTACCCCTAATCTGCTGCCCCTAACATCGCCGACCCCTATATTATATTTATTAACCCCTAATCTGCCCCCCTCAACGTCGCCGACACCTGCCTACACTTATTAACCCCTAATCTGCCGAGCGGACCTGAGCGCTACTATAATAAATGTATTAACCCCCAATCCGCCTCACTAACCCTATCATAAATAGTATTAACCCCTAATCTGCCCTCCCTAACATCGCCGACACCTAACTTCAATTATTAACCCCTAATCTTCCGATCGGAGCTCACCGCTATTCTAATAAATGGATTAACCCCTAAAGCTAAGTCTAACCCTAACACTAACACCCCCCTAAGTTAAATATAATTTTTATCTAACGAAAAAAATTAACTCTTATTAAATAACTTATTCCTATTTAAAGCTAAATACTTACCTGTAAAATAAATCCTAATATAGCTACAATATAAATTATAATTATATTATAGCTATTTTAGGATTAATATTTATTTTACAGGCAACTTTGTAATTATTTTAACCAGGTACAATAGCTATTAAATAGTTAAGAACTATTTAATAGTTACCTAGTTAAAATAATAACAAATTTACCTGTAAAATAAATCCTAACCTAAGTTATAATTAAACCTAACACTACCCTATCAATAAATTAATTAAATAAACTACCTACAATTACCTACAATTAACCTAACACTACACTATCAATAAATTAATTAAACACAATTCCTACAAATAAATACAATTAAATAAACTAGCTAAAGTACAAAAAATAAAAAAGAACTAAGTTACAGAAAATAAAAAAATATTTACAAACATAAGAAAAATATTACAACAATTTTAAACTAATTACACCTACTCTAAGCCCCCTAATAAAATAACAAAGCCCCCCAAAATAAAAAATTCCCTACCCTATTCTAAATTAAAAAAGTTACAAGCTCTTTTACCTTACCAGCCCTGAACAGGGCCCTTTGCGGGGCATGCCCCAAGAATTTCAGCTCTTTTGCCTGTAAAAAAAAACATACAATACCCCCCCCCCCAACATTACAACCCACCACCCACATACCCCTAATCTAACCCAAACCCCCCTTAAATAAACCTAACACTAAGCCCCTGAAGATCTTCCTACCTTGTCTTCACCATCCAGGTATCACCGATCCGTCCTGGCTCCAAGATCTTCATCCAACCCAAGCGGGGGTTGGCGATCCATAATCCGGTCCAGAAGAGGCTCCAAAGACTTCCTCCTATCCGGCAAGAAGAGGACATCCGGACCGGCAAACATCTTCTCCAAGCGGCATCTTCGATCTTCTTCCATCCGGAGCGAAGCGGCAGGATCCTGAAGACATCCAGCGCGGAACATCCATCTGGACCGACGACTGAACGACGAATGACTGTTCCTTTAAGGGACGTCATCCAAGATGGCGTCCCTCGAATTCCGATTGGCTGATAGGATTCTATCAGCCAATCGGAATTAAGGTAGGAATTTTCTGATTGGCTGATGGAATCAGCCAATCAGAATCAAGTTCAATCCGATTGGCTGATCCAATCAGCCAATCAGATTGAGCTCGCATTCTATTGGCTGTTCCGATCAGCCAATAGAATGCGAGCTCAATCTGATTGGCTGATTGGATCGGCCAATCGGATTGAACTAGATTCTGATTGGCTGATTCCATCAGCCAATCAGAAAATTCCTACCTTAATTCCGATTGGCTGATAGAATCCTATCAGCCAATCGGAATTCGAGGGACGCCATCTTGGATGACGTCCCTTAAAGGAACAGTCATTCGTCGTTCAGTCGTCGGTCCAGATGGATGTTCCGCGCTGGATGTCTTCAGGATCCTGCCGCTTCGCTCCGGATGGAAGAAGATCGAAGATGCCGCTTGGAGAACATGTTTGTCGGTCCGGATGTCCTCTTCTTGCCGGATAGGAGGAAGACTTTGGAGCCTCTTCTGGACCGGATTATGGATCGCCAACCCCCGCTTGGGTTGGATGAAGATCTTGGAGCCAGGACGGATCGGTGATACCTGGATGGTGAAGGACAAGGTAGGAAGATCTTCAGGGGCTTAGTGTTAGGTTTATTTAAGGGGGGTTTGGGTTAGATTAGGGGTATGTGGGTGGTGGGTTGTAATGTTGGGGGGGGGTATTGTATGTTTTTTTTTACAGGCAAAAGAGCTGAAATTCTTGGGGCATGCCCCGCAAAGGGCCCTGTTCAGGGCTGGTAAGGTAAAAGAGCTTGTAACTTTTTTAATTTAGAATAGGGTAGGGAATTTTTTATTTTGGGGGGCTTTGTTATTTTATTAGGGGGCTTAGAGTAGGTGTAATTAGTTTAAAATTGTTGTAATATTTTTCTTATGTTTGTAAATATTTTTTTATTTTCTGTAACTTAGTTCTTTTTTATTTTTTGTACTTTAGCTAGTTTATTTAATTGTATTTATTTGTAGGAATTGTGTTTAATTAATTTATTGATAGTGTAGTGTTAGGTTAATTGTAGGTAATTGTAGGTAGTTTATTTAATTAATTTATTGATAGGGTAGTGTTAGGTTTAATTATAACTTAGGTTAGGATTTATTTTACAGGTAAATTTGTTATTATTTTAACTAGGTAACTATTAAATAGTTCTTAACTATTTAATAGCTATTGTACCTGGTTAAAATAATTACAAAGTTGCCTGTAAAATAAATATTAATCCTAAAATAGCTATAATATAATTATAATTTATATTGTAGCTATATTAGGATTTATTTTACAGGTAAGTATTTAGCTTTAAATAGGAATAAGTTATTTAATAAGAGTTAATTTATTTCGTTAGATAAAAATTATATTTAACTTAGGGGGGTGTTAGTGTTAGGGTTAGACTTAGCTTTAGGGGTTAATCCATTTATTAGAATAGCGGTGAGCTCCGATCGGAAGATTAGGGGTTAATAATTGAAGTTAGGTGTCGGCGATGTTAGGGAGGGCAGATTAGGGGTTAATACTATTTATGATAGGGTTAGTGAGGGGGATTAGGGGTTAATAACTTTATTATAGTAGCGCTCAGGTCCGCTCGGCAGATTAGGGGTTAATAAGTGTAGGCAGGTGTCGGCGACGTTGTGGGGGGCAGATTAGGGGTTAATAAATATAATATAGGGGTCGGCGATGTTAGGGCAGCAGATTAGGGGTACATAGGGATAACGTAGGTGGCGGCGGTTTACGGAGCGGCAGATTAGGGGTTTAAAAAAATATGCAGGGGTCAGCGATAGCGGGGGCGGCAGATTAGGGGTTAATAAGTGTAAGGCTAGGGGTGTTTAGACTCGGGGTACATGTTAGAGTGTTAGGTGCAGACGTAGGAAGTGTTTCCCCATAGGAAACAATGGGGCTGCGTTAGGAGCTGAACGCTGCTTTTTTGCAGGTGTTAGGTTTTTTTTCAGCTCAAACAGCCCCATTGTTTCCTATGGGGGAATCGTGCACGAGCACGTTTTTGAGGCCGGCCGCGTCCGTAAGCAACTCTGGTATCGAGAGTTGTATTTGCGGTAAAAATGCTCTACGCTCCTTTTTTGGAGCCTAACGCAGCATTTGTTTGAACTCTCGATACCAGAGTTAATTTTATGGTGCGGCCAGAAAAAAGCCCGCGGAGCGTTAACAGCCCTTTTACCGCCGAACTCCAAATCTAGGCCTAAGTGTTTGAGTAACATCAGACAGGACACCCACTTGCTCAGATACACAATTACAATTTATATTGTGTATTTGAGTTACGCAGGGGTTGACAAGAGCATGTCGTCCGCATATAGCGCCAGGTGTTGTGGATGCCCTGCCAAGTCTATGCCAGGAAAAACCTGCCTTAACTTGATAGCCAGCGGTTCCAGGGCAATGTTAAAGAGGAGGGGTGATAAGGGGCAGACCTGCCGGGTGCCTCTATGTAGATAAATGTTTGCCGAGAATATATTGTTAACTAGTATATTAGCTAGGGGGGCACGGTACAAATTTTTGATAAAAGTTAGAAAGGGGCAAGAGAAGCGAGCCTTAGCCATGGTGTAGAGGAGGTGGTCCCACTCCACTCGATCGAAGGCCTTCTCTGCGTCAAGTGACAGCAGGAAGGCCTCCTCGTCATCTCTTACTACCTCGCCATTCTTTTTGGGCCAAAAGTGTTGGATAACCTGTAGAACCCTGCGAACATTGACCACTGACGATCTTGCGTACATGAATCCTGTTTGATCCATGTGAATGATATCAGGTAGTATAAATTTAAGTCTCTCAGCCAGAAGTTTAGTTAGTATCTTGTAGTCGGAGTTCAGTAAAGAGATAGGCCGGTAGGACTCCGGTAAAACGCTGTCCTTCCCCGGCTTGGGTATGAGAGTGATATATGCCGCGGAGAATTAAGGTAGGAATTTTCTGATTGGCTGATGGAATCAGCCAATCAGAATCAAGTTCAATCCGATTGGCTGATCCAATCAGCCAATCAGATTGAGCTCGCATTCTATTGGCTGTTCCGATCAGCCAATAGAATGCGAGCTCAATCTGATTGGCTGATTGGATCGGCCAATCGGATTGAACTAGATTCTGATTGGCTGATTCCATCAGCCAATCAGAAAATTCCTACCTTAATTCCGATTGGCTGATAGAATCCTATCAGCCAATCGGAATTCGAGGGACGCCATCTTGGATGACGTCCCTTAAAGGAACAGTCATTCGTCGTTCAGTCGTCGGTCCGGATGGATGTTCCGCGCTGGATGTCTTCAGGATCCTGCCGCTTCGCTCCGGATGGAAGAAGATCGAAGATGCCGCTTGGAGAAGATGTTTGCCGGTCCGGATGTCCTCTTCTTGCCGGATAGGAGGAAGACTTTGGAGCCTCTTCTGGACCGGATTATGGATCGCCAACCCCCGCTTGGGTTGGATGAAGATCTTGGAGCCAGGACGGATCGGTGATACCTGGATGGTGAAGACAAGGTAGGAAGATCTTCAGGGGCTTAGTGTTAGGTTTATTTAAGGGGGGTTTGGGTTAGATTAGGGGTATGTGGGTGGTGGGTTGTAATGTTGGGGGGGGGTATTGTATGTTTTTTTTTACAGGCAAAAGAGCTGAAATTCTTGGGGCATGCCCCGCAAAGGGCCCTGTTCAGGGCTGGTAAGGTAAAAGAGCTTGTAACTTTTTTAATTTAGAATAGGGTAGGGAATTTTTTATTTTGGGGGGCTTTGTTATTTTATTAGGGGGCTTAGAGTAGGTGTAATTAGTTTAAAATTGTTGTAATATTTTTCTTATGTTTGTAAATATTTTTTTATTTTCTGTAACTTAGTTCTTTTTTATTTTTTGTACTTTAGCTAGTTTATTTAATTGTATTTATTTGTAGGAATTGTGTTTAATTAATTTATTGATAGTGTAGTGTTAGGTTAATTGTAGGTAATTGTAGGTAGTTTATTTAATTAATTTATTGATAGGGTAGTGTTAGGTTTAATTATAACTTAGGTTAGGATTTATTTTACAGGTAAATTTGTTATTATTTTAACTAGGTAACTATTAAATAGTTCTTAACTATTTAATAGCTATTGTACCTGGTTAAAATAATTACAAAGTTGCCTGTAAAATAAATATTAATCCTAAAATAGCTATAATATAATTATAATTTATATTGTAGCTATATTAGGATTTATTTTACAGGTAAGTATTTAGCTTTAAATAGGAATAAGTTATTTAATAAGAGTTAATTTATTTCGTTAGATAAAAATTATATTTAACTTAGGGGGGTGTTAGTGTTAGGGTTAGACTTAGCTTTAGGGGTTAATCCATTTATTAGAATAGCGGTGAGCTCCGATCGGAAGATTAGGGGTTAATAATTGAAGTTAGGTGTCGGCGATGTTAGGGAGGGCAGATTAGGGGTTAATACTATTTATGATAGGGTTAGTGAGGCGGATTAGGGGTTAATAACTTTATTATAGTAGCGCTCAGGTCCGCTCGGCAGATTAGGGGTTAATAAGTGTAGGCAGGTGTCGGCGACGTTGTGGGGGGCAGATTAGGGGTTAATAAATATAATATAGGGGTCGGCGATGTTAGGGCAGCAGATTAGGGGTACATAGGGATAACGTAGGTGGCGGCGGTTTACGGAGCGGCAGATTAGGGGTTTAAAAAAATATGCAGGGGTCAGCGATAGCGGGGGCGGCAGATTAGGGGTTAATAAGTGTAAGGCTAGGGGTGTTTAGACTCGGGGTACATGTTAGAGTGTTAGGTGCAGACGTAGGAAGTGTTTCCCCATAGGAAACAATGGGGCTGCGTTAGGAGCTGAACGCTGCTTTTTTGCAGGTGTTAGGTTTTTTTTCAGCTCAAACAGCCCCATTGTTTCCTATGGGGGAATCGTGCACGAGCACGTTTTTGAGGCCGGCCGCGTCCGTAAGCAACTCTGGTATCGAGAGTTGTATTTGCGGTAAAAATGCTCTACGCTCCTTTTTTGGAGCCTAACGCAGCATTTGTTTGAACTCTCGATACCAGAGTTAATTTTATGGTGCGGCCAGAAAAAAGCCCGCGGAGCGTTAACAGCCCTTTTACCGCCGAACTCCAAATCTAGGCCTAAGTGTTTGAGTAACATCAGACAGGACACCCACTTGCTCAGATACACAATTACAATTTATATTGTGTATTTGAGTTACGCAGGGGTTGTTGAATATCTATACACAAGTCAACATTAACTAGTTAAAGGATAATAAGAAGTTCAGTTATGGGAACCCTTCTATATTTATATATATTTTAGTCAGAGCGTATTCACTTTTTTCTGAATAGTGTATCATATTTCACGTAGGGTATGTTTTAACACCAGTACACATATACATGAGGTTTATAACCTTAAGTTATTAATATACATATATTCCAGTTTTTCATTATTATTTTTTTCCCAATAAATTATATGTCCAATATATTACATATGCATTAATCATTATCATTAATCATTTATCATCACCACGACATATTACTAATTAGATAGTGCAACTTAGGGGTATAAAACTATCAACAGCTTACATTAAACACACTTATTCACACAGGCCCCACCACTAGGGATATTTTCCTTTTCCAATTTTCTCTGTCAGACACTATAAACATGGTGATATTACTATAACAAATAGTGAGGTCTAGTAATGATGGTTAGTACTATAACCCAATACGATTATGATGACCATCATTTTGGTGTCATCATTTAGGGCCACAATATCATCACTGAGTTTTAGTTATCACATTAATCCATATAGAACGTATTACTAGGGACATACATATCTTATATCTACTATATTTCTAATTCTTGGGACTGCACAGAAACGTTAAATATAGTACAACAAACATTGGGTTGTAGCACTATGTACATTTTATTAAATTGATCACACGAGGAATATAGCCTCATAGGGTTAAATCACTTTTTATGGTAACATATGGCACTTTTTAGATGCGATGGAAGTAGTTTGCGAGTTTAGACGTGGTTCCAACTCGCTATTTTTTTGTTAGGCAGGGGATGTTCTTGTGACGCTATGTATTTATTAGTCGCGATTGCAGGTATTTGATGTTGATACACTTTAGAACTGTGCTTTATTAGTTAACAAACACTTATGAACACTATACTGTGACACACGAAGAGAACTTTTACTCCTCTCCTCGCTACCGTCCTACTCTAGGATTGGAGCGATTGGGAGGCTTGGCCCCTCTATTGGGGCTGGTTGTTAAAATTCCAGCTGTGATTGGCCTAAAGGGAACGTGGCGTGATAGGTGCAATCCTACAGTTACGTGGAAGGGGAGGCGTGGCCTATAGGCATCAGGACTAACACCGAGTTTGCTAACAGAGTACGCGCCACGCAATAGGTATATTCCTATATTGACGTAGGTGAGCGGGGCCTATGAGAACCATCGCAAACAAAACACCATATTGGTTAGGATTCTAAGTTCAGGGTTAGATTCTCTATATACAAACATATATATAAAATAATAAAAAAAAACATGAACAACATTCTAGAATGTCTTAGGAGTCGAATATCAGGGTCAGCTTTCACATAAGAAAAATACGATCTATCAAAACGAATCTGTATGTGCGCTGTTCCCCTGGAATCATATACCATCCAAGTAGGTAGCATAACGTGTTGGCAAGAGTAGATTCTCTCACAATTTTGTTATAAACAATGTATTACTTCATTACAGCTAGTGGGTATTTGGAGAAGTGCATTTTGCTCTAAATTTTATATGCATATATAGCCTATGCTGTAAGTGAGATAGTTTGCATCAGCTCAAAGTATTATAAAGGGACATGCATTAGTCTGTACTAAAGCTTTATCGTATATATTTTTTGTTTTAAACTGTTTTGTTTGTTATTAGAATATTATGCATGGGCAATGAATTTGTGCACATTATGTTATAAATTTATATATGTATTGTTTAGTGATGTACTACAATTTAAATGTTTTTTATGCCATTTACAAAAGATTTGGATTATTACTGTCACTGCCATTAAGACCATCTGTGAGGGCTTTGTATATAGAGGTTGTCATAACAACTAATTACTAATTTGTTTAACAGGTGTCATTAATTTAATTGTTAATTGGCTGCCCTATCAGGACCAAGCCTCTTTTTTTGTAATTTACTCTATCCCCTATATATAGCAAGTGTTTTTAACATTGTTTTATAGCCTGAGGAAACAGCCCTGTGTGGCTGAGAAACGCGTCGCTTGTTTTTAATAAAGTATTTTTTTATTACACACTTGCTCCTACTCTTTATCCTACTTTTGTAGGGGCAGTATATTTCTTTTGCTGGATTTCTTGCCTGAACTAGAGTGTCAATCACATTTTCAGAAAAAACCCTCTTTGCCAAGACAAAACGTTCAATCTCCATGCAGTCAGCCTCAGAGAATGGAGATTTTGATGTTGAAAATGGCCCTGCTCCAGCAGATCCCTGAGACAGAGTAACCTTCACGGTGGAGAGGATGACATCCACACCAGATCCGCAAACCACGTCCTCCTCGGCCATGAAGGAGCAATCGGAATAGAGGATATTCCCTCCTGCTTTATACGAGTCACTACACAAGGAAGAAGCGGTAACGGAGGAAATATGTATACTAGACCGAACGCCCAAGGCATTGTCAATGCATCTATTAGCTCCGCCTGAGGGTCCCTAGACCTCGATCCATATCGGGGAAGCTTGCAATTCAACCTTGATGCCATGAGATCGATCTCCGGCGTCCCCATCTGAGACAGATCTCCGCAAACACTTCGGGATGAAGAGACCATTCCCCCGGATGAAAAGTCTGCCTGCTCAGAAAATCCGCTTCCCAGTTGTCCACACCCGGGATGTGGATAGCAGAGAGTGAAAAGTTGTGGGTCTCTGCCCACTCCACGATCCGAGACACCTCCCTCATTGCCAGGGAGCTCCTAGTCCTGGAGGAGGATCCTTTTCAACATCAAAATGTCGATTCTCTGAGGCTGACTCGCGTCCGTGGTCATAATCTCCCAGGAGAGGGAAAGCAGAGTCTGCGCATCCATGTATATCGGATGCGACAGATCAGAATGATCGCCGTTCCACTGTCTCAACATGCACAATCGAAGAGCACTGAGCTGAAACCTTGCGAATGGAATAATGTCCATGCTGGAGACCATGAGCCCAATCATCTCCATGCACTGAGCTACAGCTGTAGACCGGAGGGCAAGACAGGTGGACGCCATCTAAACAGATTGGAGTAGAGCCCCTGCCCCTGTTCTGCTTTTGGAACTGGGCAGATTACTCCCATGGTAAAAAGGTCTTCTACACAGCGTAAGAACGCCTCTTTTTGTCGGGTTTACAGACAATTGAGAAAGATGGAACCTCCCCCTTGGAGGAGAATCCTTGAAATCTAGAAAGTATCCCTGGGTAACAATTTCTACTGTAAACACAAAAGGTGTGAGACTGCGCCAAAATAAAACTACTACACAAACTCCAAAAACAGATAGAAGTCTCTCAGATTCTATAGAAACTAGCAAATATTTAAAATGTTAGATAATGGAGCGCTCAAGGAGAGCTAAAGTACAGCCGTATTGGACAGATTATAAAACCAGATATGAGTAGACTATAGCAAGCGCAGAAGATTAACCACAAATGCCTAATCTATAAGTCCTATAATAAATACTAGGCAGTACTGCAAATAAATTACTACAATAAATGCAATCAATAAAATGCGGATAAAAAATGCGGATAAAAAATGGGTATATTTATATAGAGCAATTCATAAGTATGTTTAAAAGAAATTTACATAGATATACTGAAATTCATAAAAATACATTTAATACAATAAATAAAAGGTCGACCTTAATATCTCAAATAACAATGCATCAATAAAAAATATAAAATATACAGAAATAAAAATATACAAAAAACAAAGTACAAAATACAATGGTTTGATACTGTGTGTCCAATCGAACAAATGTGAGATAGTCTATAAAAGAGTCTTTCAGTCCTTTGTGCTTGCAAACTTGAGTATCCGTGTAGACGACAAGCCTCCTAGTGACAAAGGACAGATTCCTTAAGGCAGTGTGTAGAGCCTTATGTGAAATATATAATCTGTACTCACAGTTAAGAAAGTCGATATCTGCAAAAGTATAATGCCCAGGTGCATATACTTGTGTGTTCAATAGTCCCAAAGGATCACAACACCATAAAATTGATAACAATTAGATGATATAAGTATAAATACGATATGGATAAATATGAATATATAATTAATTACAGGTATTATCTAATCGCAATCCTGGAGCCTTCGATCCTACCAGCGGCAGCTGACTGAATAACCCCTGCGAACTGACAGGCTGAATTGCAATCAGGCTGAACAGTCTAGGGTGCCGTGGGCCAAAATACAGATACACCGTCTGGTCACAGGAATATCGGCTCTATGCGAATATAAATATTAGCTCCGTGAACGGAGTGATTATGAGCAACGCGTTTCAATTTTTCAATCTTTGTCAAGCTCGTTACCGGAGTACTCTTTCCCAGGTAAATATATACCTATATCTGCGTTCTGATTGGAGGAATTCATAACCAATCGCAATCGCTGCAGGCGCTAACTGTCAATCTTTCTTTGTTCTAAGCCGCGTCCAAGGTACAAACGGCAAGTTGCCATGCCAACATTGTAACTAACAACTTGCTAGATAAATGGTATAATATATACAAACCACTACTTTAACTGTCAAAATCGCACTTAGAAATCAGATTAGAAATGACATCATGATAAATATATAAAAAAACACATAAAAACACATAAAAACCGAATCGAGTAAAACTGCCAGAGGATATCACATTTAATAATTTGAAAAGTTTTGGAAGCTTATTAAAATATTTGTTTAAAATTCCTTCACTAGCTTTAATAAGATGATAAGTATCCTCAGATATAAGTATGATAAATATATTTAAATAAATTTAAATATATATTGGGAATAAGGAAAAAATGGTGAAAAACATATTTGACATTAAAACTAAAATATAATAAGATTAAATATCTAGATATAAAATCTTATAAAAACTTATAAAAGTTGGAGTGATGAAATCATATATATAAAAAAAAACCACTAGTATTATTTTCTTATTCTAACAATATTATTATAAAAAGCAACCTAAGTCAAACTCAAGGTTTAGACCATTTGGAGTTAATGTTCTAAGCTCAAATATCCACTTGGCTTCTAATTTGAGAAGTTCATTTAGTACATTACTCCCTCTCCAGTTTGGTTTTATTTTGTCAATCACAGTGTAGCTAAAGTGCTTAGTGTTCCCATTATTGCATCTTTTGAAATGTTTAGGGACAGGGAGATCTTTGCTCCTTTCGAGATTCATGTTTTCAATTGAGTTTAGATGTTCCCTAATTCTGTCACGTATAGGCCTAGTGGACTCACCTATATATTGAATCCCACACGAACACTCTAATAAATAAACCACATTTGAGTCAGTGCACCTGTATAAGTTTTTGATTTTATATACCTTCTTTGTAATTGTTGATTTAAATTCTTTTCTTTTAGTTGAGTGTTTGCAGGCTTTACAGCTCAAACATGGGAAAAACCCCACAATTTTGTCACCTTTCAAATCTATATCATTTAGAGAACTAGCTGTTTTCTTTAAATCAGTAGGCGCTAAGTAATTTTTCAGATTCTTGCATTTCTTATATATTACACTAGGTTGATTTGGCAAACATGGGCCAATCACTTCATCAGACTTTAAAACATGCCAATGTTTTTTGAGGATTCTTTCAAATTTTTTATTATCCTCATTGTATTGTGTAATAAACGGGACTTTTAGTTCACCATCTTCCCGTATAGTGGCAACATTAGTTTTACTCTGTTTTCTACTCAATAAAAGATCCCTATTCATATTAGCGGCCTCGGTTCTTGCATTTTCTATTAATTCTACATTGTATCCCTTATTAATAAATTTATTCACCAAAATTTGTGATTGTTGATTGTAATCTAAATCTTCCATGCAATTTTTTTTAATTCGCATGAATTGGCTTTTTGGAATGTTTTTCTTCCATTTATCCAAATGGCAGCTTTCTGCATGTATATAGCCATTGGCGTCTACTGGCTTAAAATGAGTTTTCGTTACAATCTTGTTATTTATAATATTTATTTGTAAATCTAGAAAGTTCATACTCGTTTCATGTATTTCAAACGTGAATTTCAGATTTTTTTCATTATTATTCATTCTCGAAAAGAACCATTCCAAATCAGTTTTGTTGCCTCTCCATATAATAAATATATCATCTATATAACGTTTATAGGAGACCAGATTTGCCCCCAGATCGGTGGAGTCAAGAAATATTCTCTCCCACAGACCCATAAATAAGTTAGCATAACTAGGGGCAAATCTGGTCCCCATCGCTGTCCCACATAATTGCAAGTAAAATTTTCCATCAAAGTTAAAATAATTATGAGACAGAATAAATCTAATGCTCTAAATTAAAAAAGATTTTTGTTCTGCTGGGAGTGTGTCATCTTTATTCAAATAAAATGTTATTGCTTCAAGCCCTAATTCGTGTTGGATACACGTGTATAGCGCTGAAACGTCACATGTGGCTAATAGGCATTCTTCATCCCATTCAATATCCTCCAACATTCTCAGGACATCAGTAGAGTCCTTCAAGTATGAAGGAAGACTTTTTACATGGTCTTGCAAAAATATATCTATGTATTCTGAGAGATTCGCTGTGATTGATTCAATACCCGAGACTATTGGTCTCCCAGGGGGGTCAGAAATATCCTTATGAATTTTGGGGAGACAATATAGGAGTGGAATTTTCGGACATTTAGGTATGAGGTAACTACTCTCCTTATCATTTAAAATACCTACATTATTTGCCCTCCTCACTAAAGTATTCAGTTCTGTTAAAAAATCATCAGTAGGATTCTTTTTTAGAATTTTATAAGTTTCTTTATCATTCAGTAGATTATAACACATATCTAGATAGCGGTCCTTATCCATAAGGACTATCCCCCCTCCTTTGTCCGCTGGTTTCACTATTACTGTGTTATTAAGTTCTAAGTCCTTTATTTCTGATAGTTGTGCTTTAGTTAGATTTGCCTTTCTGTGTCCTGTTTTTTTCAACTCCAAATTTTGTATATCTTTAGTAACTAACCTCTCAAAGGTCTCAATTGCCCCTCCTTTTATATGTTTGGGGTAAAAACGTGATTTTTCTTTTAGATTTGAATGTTTAAATGTCTCATCTTCCTGTCCTAGAGTATTAGTTCTCTCATATGGAGTTCTTAAGAACCATTTTTTAACCGTTAGGTTTCTAATAAATTTGTGTGCGTCTATAAACGCACCAAATTTATTCACCCTATTCGATGGGGCGAAAGAAAGGCCTTTATTTAGAACCTCAGTTTGTTTCTCTGTTAATTCAATTTTGCTCAAATTATATATATTACTCCTATCTTCATTTAGAACCTTTTTGTTTTTGGATTTCTGTAATCCTCTCCCTCTTCTCCCCCGTTTTCTGAAGCCCTTCTTTTTCTTTGGCTTTGATGTATGTGTTGTAGATTTACCTCCTCCCAATTTTGATCTCTCTCTAAAAAATGATTCTGTCTCGTTCCTGAATCACTTGGGCCTTGTGTTAGTTGTTCATTGAGTAAAGAATTTTCATTTAATTCTTCTTGATCAGGGAAAGTTAGAGGTTGGAATCTATTCTTATTTTTTAAAATGACATTTTTTGGGGAGCCGAAATCATTACTTCTAAATGCATGTCGATTACGTGTGTGCCACTGGTTTGGAGTATTTCTCCAATTGTTATTATAATTTCTATTTTTATTGTTATTATATGTGCTTTCCCTATATTGATCCCTTGGGTTGGAATCTAGAGTTTTAGAATGAGCATTTTGCCATTGGTTAGTTCTATTCGGTGGGTACTGGGTATATCCAGAAAAATAGAAATTATAATAACAATTGGAGAAATACTCCAAACCAGTGGCACACACGTAATCGACATGCATTTAGAAGTAATGATTTCGGCTCCCCAAAAAATGTCATTTTAAAAAATAAGAATAGATTCCAACCTCTAACTTTCCCTGATCAAGAAGAATTAAATGAAAATTCTTTACTCAATGAACAACTAACACAAGGCCCAAGTGATTCAGGAACGAGACAGAATCATTTTTTAGAGAGAGATCAAAATTGGGAGGAGGTAAATCTACAACACATACATCAAAGCCAAAGAAAAAGAAGGGCTTCAGAAAACGGGGGAGAAGAGGGAGAGGATTACAGAAATCCAAAAACAAAAAGGTTCTAAATGAAGATAGGAGTAATATATATAATTTGAGCAAAATTGAATTAACAGAGAAACAAACTGAGGTTCTAAATAAAGGCCTTTCTTTCGCCCCATCGAATAGGGTGAATAAATTTGGTGCGTTTATAGACGCACACAAATTTATTAGAAACCTAACGGTTAAAAAATGGTTCTTAAGAACTCCATATGAGAGAACTAATACTCTAGGACAGGAAGATGAGACATTTAAACATTCAAATCTAAAAGAATCTAAAATCACGTTTTTACCCCAAACATATAAAAGGAGGGGCAATTGAGACCTTTGAGAGGTTAGTTACTAAAGATATACAAAATTTGGAGTTGAAAAAAACAGGACACAGAAAGGCAAATCTAACTAAAGCACAACTATCAGAAATAAAGGACTTAGAACTTAATAACACAGTAATAGTGAAACCAGCGGACAAAGGAGGGGGGATAGTCCTTATGGATAAGGACCGCTATCTAGATATGTGTTATAATCTACTGAATGATAAAGAAACTTATAAAATTCTAAAAAAGAATCCTACTGATGATTTTTTAACAGAACTGAATACTTTAGTGAGTAGGGCAAATAATGTAGGTATTTTAAATGATAAGGAGAGTAGTTACCTCATACCTAAATGTCCGAAAATTCCACTCCTATATTGTCTCCCAAAAATTCATAAGGATATTTCTGACCCCCATGGGAGACCAATAGTCTCGGGTATTGAATCAATCACAGCGAATCTCTCAGAATACATAGATATATTTTTGCAAGACCATGTAAAAAGTCTTCCTTCATACTTGAAGGACTCTACTGATGTCCTGAGAATGTTGGAGGATATTGAATGGGATGAAGAATGCCTATTAGCCACATGTGACGTTTCATCGCTATACACGTGTATCCAACATGAATTAGGGCTTGAAGCAATCACATTTTATTTGAATAAAGATGACACACTCCCAGCAGAACAAACATCTTTTTTAATTGAGAGCATTAGATTTATTCTGTCTCATAATTATTTTAACCTTGATGGAAAATTTTACTTGCAATTATGTGGGACAGCGATGGGGACCAGATTTGCCCCTAGTTATGCTAACTTATTTATGGGTCTGTGGGAGAGAATATTTCTTGACTCCACCGATCTGGGGGCAAATCTGGTCTCCTATAAACGTTATATAGATGATATATTTATTATATGGAGAGGCAACAAAACTGATTTGGAATGGTTCTTTTCGAGAATGAATAATAATGAAAAAAATCTGAAATTCACGTTTGAAATACATGAAACGAGTATGAACTTTCTAGATTTACAAATAAATATTATAAATAACAAGATTGTAACGAAAACTCATTTTAAGCCAGTAGACGCCAATGGCTATATACATGCAGAAAGCTGCCATTTGGATAAATGGAAGAAAAACATTCCAAAAAGCCAATTCATGCGAATTAGGAAAAATTGCATGGAAGATTTAGATTACAATCAACAATCACAAATTTTGGTGAATAAATTTATTAATAAGGGATACAATGTAGAATTAATAGAAAATGCAAGAACCGAGGCCGCTAATATGAATAGGGATCTTTTATTGAGTAGAAAACAGAGTAAAACTAATGTTGCCACTATACGGGAAGATGGTGAACTAAAAGTCCCGTTTATTACACAATACAATGAGGATAATAAAAAATTTGAAAGAATCCTCAAAAAACATTGGCATGTTTTAAAGTCTGATGAAGTGATTGGCCCATGTTTGCCAAATCAACCTAGTGTAATATATAAGAAATGCAAGAATCTGAAAAATTACTTAGCGCCTACTGATTTAAAGAAAACAGCTAGTTCTCTAAATGATATAGATTTGAAAGGTGACAAAATTGTGGGGTTTTTCCCATGTTTGAGCTGTAAAGCCTGCAAACACTCAACTAAAAGAAAAGAATTTAAATCAACAATTACAAAGAAGGTATATAAAATCAAAAACTTATACAGGTGCACTGACTCAAATGTGGTTTATTTATTAGAGTGTTCGTGTGGATTCAATATATAGGTGAGTCCACTAGGCCTATATGTGACAGAATTAGGGAACATCTAAACTCAATTGAAAACATGAATCTCGAAAGGAACAAAGATCTCCCTGTCCCTAAACATTTCAAAAGATGCAATAATGGGAACACTAAGCACTTTAGCTACACTGTGATTGACAAAATAAAACCAAACTGGAGAGGGAGTAATGTACTAAATGAACTTCTCAAATTAGAAGCCAAGTGGATATTTGAGCTTAGAACATTAACTCCAAATGGTCTAAACCTTGAGTTTGACTTAGGTTGCTTTTTATAATAATATTGTTAGAATAAGAAAATAATACTAGTGTTTTTTTTTTTTTATATATGATTTCATCACTCCAACTTTTATAAGTTTTTATAAGATTTTATATCTAGATATTTAATCTTATTATATTTTAGTTTTAATGTCAAATATGTTTTTCACCATTTTTTCCTTATTCCCAATATATATTTAAATTTATTTAAATATATTTATCATACTTATATCTGAGGATACTTATCATCTTATTAAAGCTAGTGAAGGAATTTTAAACAAATATTTTAATAAGCTTCCAAAACTTTTCAAATTATTAAATGTGATATCCTCTGGCAGTTTTACTCGATTCGGTTTTTATGTGTTTTTTTATATATTTATCATGATGTCATTTCTAATCTGATTTCTAAGTGTGATTTTGACAGTTAAAGTAGTGGTTTGTATATATTATACCATTTATCTAGCAAGTTGTTAGTTACAATGTTGGCATGGCAACTTGCCGTTTGTACCTTGGACGCGGCTTAGAACAAAGAAAGATTGACAGTTAGCGCCTGCAGCGATTGCGATTGGTTATGAATTCCTCCAATCAGAACGCAGATATAGGTATATATTTACCCAGGAAAGAGTACTCCGGTAACGAGCTTGACAAAGATTGAAAAATTGAAACGCGTTGCTCATAATCACTCCGTTCACGGAGCTAATATTTATATTCGCATAGAGCCGATATTCCTGTGACCAGACGGTGTATCTGTATTTTGGCCCACGGCACCCTAGACTGTTCAGCCTGATTGCAATTCAGCCTGTCAGTTCGCAGGGGTTATTCAGTCAGCTGCCGCTGGTAGGATCGAAGGCTCCAGGATTGCGATTAGATAATACCTGTAATTAATTATATATTCATATTTATCCATATCGTATTTATACTTATATCATCTAATTGTTATCAATTTTATGGTGTTGTGATCCTTTGGGACTATTGAACACACAAGTATATGCACCTGGGCATTATACTTTTGCAGATATCGACTTTCTTAACTGTGAGTACAGATTATATATTTCACATAAGGCTCTACACACTGCCTTAAGGAATCTGTCCTTTGTCACTAGGAGGCTTGTCGTCTACACGGATACTCAAGTTTGCAAGCACAAAGGACTGAAAGACTCTTTTATAGACTATCTCACATTTGTTCGATTGGACACACAGTATCAAACCATTGTATTTTGTACTTTGTTTTTTGTATATTTTTATTTCTGTATATTTTATATTTTTTATTGATGCATTGTTATTTGAGATATTAAGGTCGACCTTTTATTTATTGTATTAAATGTATTTTTATGAATTTCAGTATATCTATGTAAATTTCTTTTAAACATACTTATGAATTGCTCTATATAAATATACCCATTTTTTATCCGCATTTTTTATCCGCATTTTATTGATTGCATTTATTGTAGTAATTTATTTGCAGTACTGCCTAGTATTTATTATAGGACTTATAGATTAGGCATTTGTGGTTAATCTTCTGCGCTTGCTATAGTCTACTCATATCTGGTTTTATAATCTGTCCAATACGGCTGTACTTTAGCTCTCCTTGAGCGCTCCATTATCTAACATTTTAAATATGAACAATTTCTACTGCCCAGGAATCCTGAACGTCTCTTGCCCAGGCCTGAGCAAAGAGAGAGAGTCTGCCCCCTACTAGATCCAGTCCCGGATCGGGGGCTACCCCTTCATGCTGACTTTGTGGCAGCATCAGGCTTTTTTGGCCTGTTTACCCTTGTTTCAAGCCTGATTAGTTCTCCAGGTTGGCTTGGATTGAGCAAAATCCCCTCTTGCTTAACAGCAGGGGAAGAGGAAGCGGGACCACTCGAAGTTTCGAAAGGAACGAAAATTATTTTGTTTGGTCCTCGTCTTATTTAATTTATCTTGAGGGAGGGCATGACCCTTCCCTCCAGTAATATCTGAAATAATCTCTTTTAGTGCAGGCCCGAATAGGGTCTTACCCTTGAAAGGGATGGACAAAAGCTTAGATTTGGATGACACATCAGCTGACCAGGACTTAAGCCATAACACTCTACACGCTAAAATGGCAAAACCTGAATTCTTTGCAGCTAACTTAGCAAGATGAAAAGCGGT